>NC_140951.1:133663073-134023073 GCF_014529385.1 Adiantum capillus-veneris
AAGACATGGTCCGCAACCCTAATGGTGGTTATAGACCTCAGTTCTTGAAAGGTTCATAGTTTTTATTGACCTATGAAGATAAACAAGGGGAATGGATGCTTGTTGGAGATGTTCCATGAAGTATGTTTATTAATACTATGAGACACCTTCGTATTACAAGAGGTCCATACATGGATGGCCTTGGTTCAAGGACGTCCACCTATCATGCGTAATGAGATTAATGAAGAGTCCACTTGTTGCCCTGCTCGACATACTCGTTGACTTCCGCATGTTTGTAGTGAGGCGAAGGGTGGATAATGGAGCAGTTAACATGAATTGCAGATAGCAAAATAATTCATCATCCATGTCGCAAATGGTACCTTGGTTTTGTTCGCTGAGCTTGAACTACGTACCGCTCAATGCATTTTAAACTTGGGGAATTTATTTTGTTTCTTCACGCATTCCTAAGTGTGCTAGTCTTGCCCACTCAAGGGGAAAGTCACCAAGACGACTAGGCTCTAGTGATGGTAGCATTGTAATAGATGGTTGTTAAGACTAACTCTATTTGAACATTTTCAAAGAGAGAGAGAGAGAGAGAGAGACAGAGAGAGAGAGAGGGGGGGAAGAGGAATAATATATATATATATATATATATATATAGAGAGAGAGAGAGAGAGAGGGGGGGGGGATTAAAGAGAGAAGCTTGCTCCAAAAACTGATTTTGGAGCGAAGTGAGGTTTTGTTTTCATTTGCTCAGTTGAAGCAAAAATCTAGAAAAAAGCTACCTCGAAACCTCAACTCATTACATAGCAACTAAAGATAACTCTTTTCTTAAGACACACACACACACACACACACACACACAACACATTATATATATATATATATATATATATTTATATTATATATATATATTATATATTATATATATATATATATTATATATATAGAGAGAGAGAGAGAGAGAGAGAGAGAGGGGGGGGGGGGGGGGGGGGGGGGGGGGGGGGGGATTAAGGAGAAAAGCTGGCTCCAAAAATTTGTTTTGGAGCGAAGTGAGGTTTTGTTTTCATTTGCTCAGTTGAGGAAAAATCTGGAAAAAGCTCCATCGAAACGTCAACTCATAACATAGCAACTGAGGACAATTGTTTTCATAATGGAGACATATGCAATGGTGTTTGATTACAATGCACTAAGAGATATTTATTGTATGGTTAACATTGCATTATAATAAAGAAGCAACTGAGGACAATTGTTTTCTTAATGGAATGATATGCAATGGTATTTGATTATGATGGATTAAGAGATATTTATTGTATGGTTAACATGTGTAAAGAAATTTAAATTGTGAGTGCGTGCACAACGTGCATGTGATTAGTGTGGGAAGAAGAAGACACACACAACATGTGGTAGAGCGCAAGATGAGAAGAATACTAATCCACTCTTATTTGTTACATTAAACAAATGAGTAAATTATGTTAGTGATGGGTTAGTGGATGTTCAGCTTAGTTGGATGAACCCAACAATCTCCATTTGAAAGCCTGAGATGGCGCCATCCTCGTCAAACAAGGCTCAAGGGTGACGTAGCACCCACGAGAGAGAGAGAGAGAGAGAGAGTGAGAGGAGAGAGAGAGAGAGAGAGCGAGAGAGCGATCTCTTTGAGGATTGGCCCGTATTTGCTAGAATTATTAAGGCTTTTTCGAATGCTAAATGGGGAGGGAGATAATGAATTCTTGTGCAACTCCAAGCTTGACCTTAAATTTCACAACGACCCTTGCCCCCTGTTCGATCCTACCGAAAGAGCACCCTTGCTGCTGCATGCCTCAAGCCTGTAGGGGAGGAGGGTGATAGTAGTCAATAAACAATCTATATGAAGTTCAATATGGATGGATTTTGATCGGTTGCAAAGTGAATCTCAGTACCTGCAATCTTATGATGGCATGTTCTCAGCTTTAGAAGACATGGTTCGCAACCCTAATGGTGGTTATGGAGCTTGAACACACACACACACACACACACACACACACACACACACACACACACACACACACACACACATATATATATATATATAGAGAGAGAGAGAGAGAGAGAGGGATTAAGGAGAAAAGCTTGCTCCAAAAACTGGTTTTGGAGCGAAGTGAGGTTTTGTTTTCATTTGCTCAGTTGAGCAAAAATCTGAAAAAAGCTCTCTCGAAACCTCAACTCATAACATAGCAACTGAGGACAATTGTTTTTTTAATGGAGACATATGCAATGGTATTTGATTACGATGCATTCAGAGATATTTATTGTATGGTTAACATTGCATTATAATAAAGTAGCAAATGAGGACAATTGTTTTCTTAATGGAGAGATATGCAATGGTATTTGATTATGATGGATTAAGAGATATTTATTGTATGGTTAACATGTCTAAAGCAATTTAAATTGTGAGTGCATGCACATCATGCATGTGATTAGTGTGGGAAGAAGAAGACACACACAACATGTGGTAGAGCGCAAGATGAGAAGAATACTAATCCACTCTTTATTGTTACATTAAACCAATGAGTAAATTATATTAGTGATGGGTTAGTGGATGTTCAGCTTAGTTGGCGTGAAACTCCCATTTGAAAGCCACGGAGGGCGCCATCCTTGTGAGCAAGGCCTCATCGGGTGACGCTAGCACCCACGAGAGAGAGAGAGAGAGAGAGAGAGAGAGAGAGAGAGAGAGAGAGAGAGCGAGAGAGAGAGAGAGAGAGAGAGAGAGAGAGAGCGAGCTTTGAGGGATTGGCCCGTATCTTGCTAGAACTATTAAGACTTTTTCGAATGCTACAATGGTGAGGGAGATAATGAATTGTTGTGCAACTCCAAGCTTGACCTTAAATTTCACGACGACCCTTGCCCCCTGTTCAATCGTACCGAAGGAGCACCCTTGCTGTGTGCCTCAAGCCTGTTGGGGAGGAGGATGATAGGAGTCAGTAAACAATCTATGTGAAGGTCAATATGGATGGGATTTCGATCGTTGCAAAGTGAATCTCAATACCTGCAATCTTATGATGGCATGTTTTCAACTTTAGAAGACATGGTTCGCAACCCTAATGGTGGTTATGGAGCTCAGTTTTTGAAAGGATGCTTGTTGGAGATGCTCCATGAAGTATGTTTATTAATACCATGAGACACCTTCGTATTACAAGAGGTCCATACATGGCTGACCTTGGTTCAAGGACGTCCACCTATCATGCGTAAGGAGATTAATGAAGAGTCCACTTGTTGCGCTGCCCGACATACTCACTGACTTCCGCATGTTTGTAGTGGGGCGAAGGGTGGATAATGGAGCAGTTAACATGAATTGCAGGTAGCAAAATAATTCATCATCCATGTCGCAAATGGTACCTTGGTTTTGTTTGCTGAGCTTGAATTGCATACCGCTCAATGCATTTTAAACTTGGTTAATTTATTTTGTTTCTTCATGCATTCCTAAGTGTGCTAGTCTTGCGCAGTCAAGGGGAAAGGCACCAAGACGACCAGGCTCTAGTGATGGCAGCATTGTAACAGATGGTTGTTAAGCCTAAGCTCTATTTGAAGATTTTGAGAGAGAGAGAGAGAGAGAGAGAGAGAGAGAGAGAGAGAGAGAGAAGGGGGGGGAAGAGGAATAATATATATATATATTTATATTTTATATATATATATATATAGAGAGAGAGAGAGAGAGAGAGAGGGGGGGGGGGGATTAAGGAGAAAAGAGCTTGCTCCAAAAATTGATTTTGGAGCAAAGTGAGTTCTGTTTTCATTTGCTCAGTTGAGCAAAAATCTAGAAAAAGCTCCCTCGAAACCTCAACTCCTAACATAGCAACTGAGGACAATCATTTTCTTAATGGAGAGATATGCAATGGTATTTGATTACGATGGATTAAGAGATATTTATTGTATGGTTAACATAACATTATAGAAAAGTAGCAATTGAGGACAATTGTTTTCTTAATGGAGAAATATGCAATGGTATTTGATTATGATGCATTAAGAGATATTTATTGTATGGTTAACATGTGTAAAGCAATTTAAATTGTGAGTACATGCACAACGTGCATGTGATGAGTGTGGGAAGAAGACACACACAACATGTGGTAGAGCGCAAGATGAGAAGAATACTAATCCACTCTTTATTACATTAAACCAATGAGTAAATTATATTAGTGATGGGTTAGTAGATGTTCAACTTAGTTGGCGTGAAACCCCAACAATCTCCCATTTGAAAGCCAATGTGCCCCAAATGGCCTATGTATGTACAAATGTGTGTAGTTGTAAAGCATGCTTGTGGCTTCAGCCCACATCCATCATCTCAATGCAATGTGCAAATTGCTCTGAAACTAAGCTCTTTGTATAGGGTTGCCATCCGTATGGACTTTGACAAGCTCAATGTATTTGCTAGCCAATATATCTTGTATCACATGATGCCTGACATGTATGTGTTTCGACTTTGAGTGAAACACGGGGTTCTTAGCTAATGCTATAGCACTCTAACTGTCATAATAATGCAACATTGGAGTCTGATGAATGCTAAGATCTCCCACTAGATGACCTAAACATATAGCTTCCTTGCTAAAAACTACAATATATCGTACCTTTGCGGTGGAAGATGAAGTACATATAGCCAGATGTGGATTTTCAACTATCCACACAGCCCACATAATATGCATCCATGTAACCCACTATTGACGCTTGCATCACTGTTCCCATAGCATAAGCACTTGCTCACTATACCTTTAAGATATCTCAAAATGTGCTTCATTGGTTCCTGATGTTCTTTGTCAGGATTTGCCATAAATTTGCTAACCAATTCCATTGCAAATGCAATGTCTGTTCTAGTGGCTACCATGACGTACATTAATAACCGCTGAAGAGTATGGCACTGTTGCCATTTTTTATTTGTTTCCCTCCCTGCATATTAAAACGTTACAAGACTTTGTGGATATATGTCTAGTGAGATAACTCCATTATTCCACGCTTTCTATCTCTCGTGATTCGCATACTATGAGTCATTTGCATCTCCCAAATCCTTCATAGGAAACTACATGCTAAATGATTTCTTTAGTATGGCAATATCGTTCTTAGACTTCTTGGCAATGAGCATATTATTGACTTAAAGTATCAAGATCATTAGCGATCCATCTTCTAAGCATACAAGTAGTGGTCTTCTTGGCTCCTCACATTGTTGGAATTAGGGTTGCAGAGAATTACACACAGCTTGGAGAAGATGAAGGAAGCTCAAGGCACACAATAGAGAGTTTATTACTTAGTGTGCAATGGAAAGATAGATAGCCCTAGAGTGATGGGCGTATATACAATGCACGGGGGCAAAAAACCTCCTAAAGAGGGAAAAAATGCCCCGGCGGTCCTAGTGTGTTCACACACATCACTACCACATGTATATGGTAACAAATCCCCCCTAGAGTGATGCGGTGAACGAGAGCTGGCACATGAGTAAAGGGAAGTGTCATGCCCTGAGGACAGGATCAGTCCACAAAGGAGAGTAAGCCCAAAGCTTTGCGGAAAGCTTCAAACTTCTCACGAGACAATGCCTTTGTGAAAAGATCTGCAAGGTTGTCCTGTGTTGGCACATAAGCCAAGTTGATCTCTCATCTCTCCTGTTGAGAGCCTCTCCCTAACATAGTGGTAATGCACCTCAATGTGCTTTGTGCGAGCATGAAAAACTGGGTTCCTCGCAACTGCCAATGCACTCTGACTGTCATTGTAGATAGTGCTGGCAGTGTCCTGTGCAACACCCAAATCAGCCATAAGGCGTCTGAGCCATACACACTCAACCGTAGCTGTGAAGACTGCCCTATACTCAGCCTCACAACTCGAAGTGGCCACAGTAGGTTGCTTCTTGCTCAACCATGATATACATGAACTGCCAAGAATGAAACAAAAACCACTTGTGGACACTCGCGTGTCAAAACAACCAGCCCAATCTGAGTCCGAAAAAGCATGTAAGTCTGGCGGCAATGATCCCCCCTTGGGATAAAACAAGCCAAGATGTAAAGTGCCACTAAGGTAGTGGAAAATCCTCTTGACAGCTTGCCAATGCTTAGACCCTGGGCTATGCATAAATCTGCTGACCTGTGAGACTGCAAACTGAATATCTGGCCTCGTGTTGCATACATAAATGAGGCAGCCAACAACAGTTTGGTAAAGAGTGACATCAATAGGATTGTTAGCATCATGTAGACTCAACTTCAAACCTGTTTCCATGGGAGTGGCAATAGGTTTGCAATCCTCAAGTCCAAACTTACATAGCAATGTCTCTATGTAACTTTTCTGACACAAGGCAATACCACCATCACACTACTTAAACTGTATACCCAAGTAATGATGCAACAACCCCAAATCGTTCATCTTGAAAGTAGCATTCAAATCAGCCTTAAATTCAGCAATATGTCTCTCATTGGGTCCAGTGATCAGCAAATCATCAACATAAAGAACCACAATGAGAAGTACATCACCCTCACGCTTTACATACAATGTGCTTTCTGTTGGACTGTTACGAAAGCCTTATTTGACCAAATGAGTGTCAACTTTCTGATACCAAGCACGAGGAGATTGCTTCAACCCATACAAAGCCTTCTTACATCTGCACACTTTGTCCTCTTGTCCTTTTATGACAAAACTGCGAGGCTGCGTTACATAAACTTCCTCAAATATGTCACCATTCAAGAAAGCGGTAACAATGTCTAATTGATGTACATCCCAACCAAAATGAGTTGCCAATGCACATAGAAAACGCACAGTAGTCATACGATAAGTGGGAGCAAAAGTCTCTTCATAATCTATGCCTTTTTGATGTGCATAACCCTTTGCAACAAGTCGAGCCTTATGGCGATCAATCTCACCATCTGGCTTGCGTTTCAACTTGTAAACCCACTTTGTACCAATGGCCTTTTTGCGAGGAGGCAAATCACATAAAGTCCATGTGTCATTTTCTATAAGTGCATCATATTCTGATTGCATGGCAGCCATCCAATTTTTTGAATTCTGTGCTTCATCAAAAGACAGAGGCTCCTCAACATCATGTAAACTAGACACAGCCAAAGCATAACAATCTGATGCATAAGATGCATGGCGAGAGCCTGAATGAGTACGACTAGACAAAGGTGCATCCAATTTACTATCACGCAAAGTGTGCACCAGCCATTTTGGCATACCTCTAGCCTGCTCATTTTCAGCCCTTTCCTCATCAAGTACATCATGTACATCTGCATCAGTAATAGGCTGATCTGTAACATTTTCAGAAACCCCCATAGGCTGTACATTTGCCTCATTGGAACTTACATTCGTATTTCCACCACTGAAAAGAGGCAACAAAGTGTCATAAATGTCCTATGAGCTTACATTACTGTCTCTAGTACATGACAACAAGGGCTGAACAGAATCTTCCACAAACACTACATCCCGTGAAACCAGAATATGTTTTGTTTGCGGATGATACAACCTGTAACCTTTGCTTTCAGCACTATAACCAACAAAAATACATTTGACAGCCTTATCATCCAATTTTCTGCGCTGCACTTGTGGCACCAAATCATACGCCAAACAGCCTAAAACACGCATGTGCTCAATAGAAGGCTTTCTATCATGCCATGCTTCATATGGAGTAATAGACTGCAAAGCTTTCGTAGGACACCTGTTAAGTACATAAGTGGCACACATGATGGCCTCAAGCCAAAAAGAATGCGGCAAAGCTTGACTTTTGACCATACATCGTGCCATTTCCGTGAGTGACCCGTTTTTCCTCTCAGCAACACCATTTTGCTGAGGTGTATAAGGCACTGTACATTGGTGTTTTATCCCACGACTAGCCAGAAATGCATTAAATTCATGAGACATATACTCCCCCCCTCGATCGGAACGGAGGGTGCCCATAGTACATTTCGAGACATTTTCAGCCATAGCCAAAAACTGTTTGAAGCACATAAAAACTTCGGACTTCGCTTTAAGCGGAAATACCCATGCATGCCTGGAGTAATCATCAATGAAAGTCACGAAGTACAGGTAATTGCCCAAGGACGGAGTTTGCATGGGCCCACAAACATCACTGTGCACAAGCTGCAATCTGCATGTGGCCCAAACTGAACCATCCTTTGGAAACTTAGAACGCTGCATCTTACCCAAAATACAGCCTTCACAAACATGTTTGACAGGTGCTTCAAGAGGCGGCAAAGAAGCAACCATATCAGATTTCTGCAAACGCAGCAAAGTGACAAAATTTAGATGACCAAAACGTGCATGCCAAAGTTTTGCATCTGAAATAGCCCTTGAATCTGCAACAGCATTTGCAAAATTTTGTCCACACTTGTCATACAAAGTGATCTTATACAGCCCACGACACAAAAGGCCAGATGCAACAATCTCATCACCAAAACTGAGATCATGAATTGTACATCTCTCATCCACAAATTTGACTACAAGTCCAAGTCTAGCAAGTGCGGATACAGACAAGAGATTCTTCTTGATCACAGGTACATAAAGTGCATCAACAAGTGTGAAGGAACTGCCATTAGCAGTAGTGAGCACAATCTTTCCAACTCCCTGAACTGGATAAGAGGCGTTGTTGGCACAAGTGACTGAATTCCCATGAGGGACAGACTCGAGAGAGGTAAACAATTCACGATGTGAGGTAATGTGCTTTGTAGCACCACTGTCGAAATACCACACACGTAAATCTGCAGCAACTGACAAGCATGCATCATGGACAACAGGATTGTAAGTGCACTCTGCGCTAAAAGCCCATTCTGCATCAACATCAGCAACACAGTCTCCTTTCACAGAAGACTCAACAATGGCTGCATTTGTAGTGGAACCAGCATTTGCAGTGGAACCACCCTCTTTCTTCTTAGCCTCTTTGGCCTTCAACTTAGGACACGACTTGATCAAGTGATCATTGGCTTTACAATAATGGCAATGCATCTTCTTTTTGCCCTTATCACCAGAATTTCCAGACGAATTGCTGCCAGCAGAAGCATTAGGAACAGAATTTTTGCCACTCGCAGCAGAACCATAAGAAGTGGCTGCATTACTGTTACCACCCTTTCTTTGAGAAGCAATAAAAGCCTATTCAACTGCACGCTGTCTAGTCCTGTTTTTTTTGGAAAGTGACTCTTGCAAACAGCAATGTGCATAATGCATCAAACTTGACAACTTTTGCATTTCCTTGGGTCATAAGTCTCCAAGTACTAGCAAAAGTCTGGTAAGAATCTGGTAAGGCATAAAGAACAGTCTGCACAAGCGAACTGTCTGAAATAACTTCACCTGCAGAAATAAGTTGCTCATTGATATCCTTGACACTAGCAAGGAAAGTGTCCGTATCATCTTCCTCATGCATAATCTTCGACTCCAGCTCTTTACGCAGCAAAGCAATTTTAGCCTCATTGCGGCTTGCATAAAGACCTGCTAGAATATCCCAAGCCTGCTTTGCAGATTTTGCTGAACGGATGTGAGGAACAATGGTGCGCTTCACAGACAACGCAATCAATGCATGAGCCTGCGCATTCTTAACATCCCAACAAGCTTGTTCTGCCGTAGGCAAAACAACTCTAACAACTGCAATCCTTGCAACAAGACCTGCAACATCCTCAACATCGCCTACATCCTCAGAACCAGGACGTACATCAATGCCCTGCACAATGTTCCAGACACCCTTTGACACAAGAACATGTTGCATCATATAAGCCCACATAGGGTAGTTGTCCCCATCCAACCTGTCCTCAGCAGCAAACATCTTGAACACATCTGTGTTGTTGTTGTCAACCATGGTAAATGCTGCACCTGATGTGAAAACTGCCCGAAAATAGGAGAAACAGAGCGGGAACAACCTGTGCTATATAGCACAAACCGTAGAAGACTATAAGGCACCTGTTATGCAGAAAACGACACTAACATAAATTTTGCACAAAATGACGAAATAGCTTGTGTAGTAATGCTTGTAGTGGAAACGGAGGCCGAAATGAGCCCAAATCAAAATTCTTTTCCATAATCAAATTGTATTTTGATTGCATAGATTACTCCCACTTCACGCTATCTTCCATTTAACTAGCCTCTTGGTAGCAGGCTGGCTCTATGCAGTCAGTGACTAATAGATACTTTAACCATGGTTGAAAACATTCAGGTGACCGAGAGACTCTCGTAGATCTCCCCACTGCCTGACTACTAGAATCCACTCTCTCTAAAGCACAACTAGTGGTAGGAACATCACTAGTAGACCGACTTGTCGGTCTAATCTCAATTGTGGCTACATCTTTGAATCTAAATTTTTGATATTCCACCTCATTGGTAGGTTTCTTGTGCACCTTTGATTCAATGAAGATAATATGCGAGCTCCGAATTACTTGTCGAGATTCCAGATGACAGAGACGGTATCCCATTTCTCCATCGACACCATATTCAATGAAGATGCATTTGTGTGATTTGGGGGTTTAGCTTTCATCAAGCTGATCGGCTGACACCAAATTTTTAGTTAACTTTGGCACATGTTTGACACCTTGAAGCATAAACTTAGTGCCATTATGCATACATAGTTTCACATCTCCAATGCCACAAATCTCAAACTGATAAGAATCACCAAGCTTGACCACACCATGCGTGGGAGCATAAATGGAGAATTTTCTAATTGCAATCTTCTGGCCTCTATTGGAATCGTAAACATGTTATTGAAGTTATAGTCCAAAATGTTATTAATTGAGAATTTCATGCTACCTATCTCCCTCTAGCTACAAACTATCATCAAAGATGGCATGGGATAGAAAGGCCGATCAGACCATCTTTAATAGAAAAGTGAAGGGTAAGAGTAGGAAATGAAAAGCCTTATGGCAATGGAAAGTCAAAAGACTTTTTGCTCTCGTGTATATATAGAGAGGTGCCAACAGGCAGCTATCTCTTATGTATAGAGAGCTTGCATGAGCCTATGTTTTTTTTTAGTCACCTTTCAGTAGCGTTTTCTTCCTCCTGGAGAGTTTGTTTCTGTTTTGAATTTATTTTTTTGAAGCAAATATAACAAGCTAGATACGATGATTGCTACCGAAGGTGGCAAAAAACCATGTGTGACAGGCGCTTATCACTTGTCGTTGGGCAATTTCAAAGTGGGTCAATGACTTACGAGAAGTTACTGCTGGCAAAATGGAAAGCGGATTTGGGGGACCTCCTCCAATAGAGAGCTTCATTCGTTCAATCGTCTGCCTTCTTCTCCGCCCTCCGCCCCGTTCATTCTCATCCGCACACTCTCACACGACACGCGCACAGAGCGTTCACTCTCTACACACAGAGGCATACATACGCTCTGCGCCAATGCTGGAACCCGGCAAGGACAAGAGTGCGGGGACGCAATCGCCTGATGTGCAGTTCAGAGAGATTGACGGGGAGTTTCTCAAGGTATCTGTCTCCCATGCATGAGAATGAGAGAGAGAGAGAGAGAGAGAGAGAGAGAGAGAGAGAGAGAGAGAAGTTGCCCGACTTCTTGCTGGGGTGCAGCGCTGCTCAATTTGTGAGTCAATGTCGGCACTCTGGCTGAAATGACGGGTCAAGACATTCACACTTGAAATATTTTGTATGCTGTCCACTTCTTAAGCATTGGCTGATGGATTGCCAACCGCCAGCCATATGCGCATTGAGTGAGGATCACACATGCACAGAGTGTCGACCTGGGTGTCTTGTGCACTATTGGGTAACAAAGGTGTTGGTGCTCATCAGAGCACCAATACTGGTGCAGAAATAGATATGGAAAGTTCTCAGCATGTGACTGACAATATTTATAGCCACCAAGTGTTTGCACGATGACATTAAGTTGCCAACCCTGGCCATCTTTGGCTCATTGTTTAGCTTCCCATTTGTGTAGGATTCTGCATAAAGTATTTGAACACAATGAATCTAAATGTCACACAAAATTTCATGCATTGCAGCTTGCATTTTAATTATGTCAGCTTCAATTTTTGAAAGACATGATCTTTGAGAAGTTTGCTCAATTGCAACTGCCAGCAACAAGCAAGAATATGGTTAGAGGCGGTTCTGGACGAAAGATTTGATAAAGGAACGAGCCTTGCAGACATTCTAGTCGATGGCGAAATATTGTGAGTTTTCTTGAAGATCTCTTTAATACTTCAATTCTCTGTGGCACATATCGATTCTGAAAAGCAGAATAATTGCTTGATTTCCTGCCTTCAAATGGGGACATGATAAGTTTTATTTAGGTTTTTGTAGGTTGAACATCTGGTTCTTGAATTATTAAGCTTTTTCGAGTTAATGCTTGGGCCATTTAAGATTTTCTAAGTTAGAAGATCAACAGCAGTCTACAGTTAGCTTTCTGAACTTGCTGGCAAGTTCTATTTTCTGTGATGAGAGCTTTATTTCACCCATGCGATGTGTTTGGAGGTTTCAATGTGCTTTACTTTGTTTTATTATCAAAGTTACAACTGTTGGAGATCAATACCATTGAAACCGTTGAGTCACCTGACAGGCCACTAAAATATTGCGACAATACTAAACTGAACGGAAATCAACAAAATTAAACTTGAAAACACTATAGACAAGAGATAGGGAGTGGTGGAGTTGCACTCTCAAATGCACTGGCCCCTCAACTAGGCGCCCTTGGTGGTATTTGTTGGTTTTATCGACCAAGTATCAAAGCTACAACTGTTGGAGAGCACACGCCATCGCTCGGAGTACACAGCCGCAACCTGAGACTAGTGGTAGCCTGCCCTAAGTTTTACAGAGATTGGTCCCAAAAGCTCAAAAGCGATTAAAAAATCACAAATTCTTTTTACAAGTTGCCTTTTAGCACTAAAATTGCATGTTCTTAGCTGTTGCTCAAAATCAATCAAAGTCATCAATAATTGACACCCAAAAAGTAGTTTCAACGCAAAATTTGACACGTTAACTCGCTCTATATTGCGTCACGTCAGCACTTATCGTATAGTCTGCCACGTTAGCACCCGTGAATCGCCAAAGATTTGCAAGCAGCTGCATTGTACTCTTGGATGTTTGGGTTCGATTTCTGTTTTGCTCCTCTCTCCTCAGTTAGGTGTGGACATGCTACATCATCACTTTGTGACACCTTGAGAAAAGAGGTGACTTGTATCAACTTGGGTTCCTCTATGAAATTGCCCGTGCGGAGAATAACGTCAAGATGTTGAAGGAATTAATGGAATCTTGAACACCTGAAAAAGGAAAGGACATCACTGTGGATACACCTTTTCTTGAAAGCTTTCTATGCTGGACTAGAACGTGGAGGTACCAGGTAATAATAATAAAAAAGATGCCTCTATGAAGCATGTTATAGCTGCATGATGTTTATGTATAACACATCAAATCCATATTGCATCTAGAACTAACATGCTTGAGGTCAAAAATCGATCGTGGAAGTGCATCCAACTTAGTGGTCCATTAGATGCAACAGCAAGTGTGGCAAATACCACCCTTCTCTCGGGATTTCTAGGAAGGAGTTCTACATTTATAGAGATGGCAGGCAAGCGCCAATTTGTGCATGTCCGTACGGTGCAGTCACGTCATCACTTCAGCGGGTGTGTGTGTGTGTACTGGGCTATTTTCAGCAGTAGGGCCTGTTAGTGTGTGCACTGGACAGCCACGTCACCAGTTTGTGACATACCCCCCTCTCTAAAGCATAGTAATCACCCATGATTACGCCTGCAAACAGACAGAAGCCATAAACTGCCTTAGCAGACACTGATTGTTAGTACCGACGCACTAGGAACACACATCTAGCACATGTACCAATCGACAGTAACATCACAGGACATCACATGACAAATGACATTCACCATTTGTTCGGATCTCAGACCATGATTTATCGGCAATGCAATTAGCAATTACATGTAGATCCACTCACGACCTCATAGATGCCCGATTGACTAATCCCTATTGCAACCATGTCTATCGAGATCATTCAGATCAAAATGCTACAGTCATTTCGTCTTTCAGTTCCTGCACTTAAACAAATCAATATCATATTATCTGGAATTCCATTTCATAAAGTCATACGCAGAATACTGTCAGCTCTCAGTATATCTGAAGCTCAAAGAGACATCAGTGACTCTAGTATCAAAAATTGAGGCATTTGTTGCAAAGGAGCGGAGTAACTCCCCTCTTGTGCATACCCACTGCACCAGATTTCCGGCCAAGCTGAATTCGGGGTTCCATTTGGAATAGACTATGCTAAACCAAAAGCTTCAAGGTAAAGTTTCACAATCTGAGGAGTATTGTTAGGTCCTCCTCCTCCATCCACTTCGCATCCAATGTAGGATAGTTCTTGAATTTAACCAAGAACCACCTTCTCACTTTACCCTTAATTTTTCAGTCCTCATGTGCTAATATCTGTTCTGGAACAAGGATCTCCTCGTTTTTTTCCAATTCAGGTTGCTCATCAGGCTCCCCATCATCGGGCACATCGCCTTTAAAAGTCTTCAGGAGACTCACATGAAATGCATTGTGAATCCTCCAAGTGTTGGGCAGCTTCAATCGGAAGGAGACATCATTTATCTTTTCGGAGATTTGGAAAGGTCCGTAGTATCGCATACTAAGCTTTGGAAAAAGCCTCTCCTTTCCCTTTTTCTTTCTCAAGTATGCCTTCTCAAAACGTAGAGCACCCAATCGTTCTCCTTTAGTTTCAAATCGCGATGATGGCGATTTGCTGCCTTCTTCTGTCTTTCTTGAGATTTTTGCAAAGCCTCGCGGACCTTGCCAAAAGTTGTGTCTAAGTCGCGCATGTACTCATTGGCTTCAAAAATATTATCTTTCGTGCTTAGGAAGGGTGGAACCTTCGTAGCACCTCAATAATATCAAACGACGCCTTCCCCGTCGAAGAGATATTGTTGTAGGCAAATTCCACGAAAGGTAAATATTTTTCCCATCGAGTCTTCTGATCTGAGATGTAAGACTTCAATAAATCTAGTACGACTGAATAGGCAATCTCATATTGCTCGTCAATCTGCGGGTGGAAAGATGACGAGATCGGAGAACTGCAACCGCGTGTCAATGTTCTCCCAAATAGCTTCCAAAACAAACTCGTGAATCTAGGGTCCCTATCGGAGACAATCGTCTCGGGCATGCCATGCAATCTGAAGATCTGGGCCACAAACAGTCTCGCTAAGTGATCCGGCTTGACTATTTTCTTCATTGGAATGAAATGAGCCTGCTTGCTAAATCTGTCAATAACAGTCCAGATACCATCGTGACCACTCTGTGTTTTTGGGAGATCAAAAATGAAATCCATTGCAATACTTTCCCAGAGGTGGGTGGGTATGGGCAAAGGCTATAACAATCCCTGTGCTTTATGCCTGTCAAACTTGACCTTCTGGCATACCAAGCAACTGCACACAAACTCGTCCACATCCTTCTTGAGTCTCGGCCAGAAGAAATATCTCTCTACCAGCAATGCCGCGGTGACCCGTAAAAGGTGGACAGTGGCATTCGGTCATAACGTTTTCCCTCAATGGTTGTGTAACGCACAACATGGTTTTTCTCCATCAAGTAGCCATCTTGAATGGAATATCCGGCTACTGTCTCCCCATCCCGTATCCGTGTAAAAATGTCTGCAAAATTCGTAACTGTGGGATACTGATCGACCATATCCTCGAAGCTCCTATGATGTATCGCGGAAATAGCCCAAACCAACGGTTTCCGAGACAAAGCATTTGCCACCAAATTCTTCTATCCCTGCACATGGACAATCTGGAAGTGAAACTGTGACAAGATGTTCGCCCACCGCATCTGCTTTTCCGATAGCTGCTTCTGTGACAAGAAGTAGCGTAAACTCTGATGGTTTGTAAGTAAAGACAGTAAAATCCGCTCCAAGTAGGTAATGTCGCCACTGAGTAAGAGCATTGATAACCGCCAAAAGCTCTTTCTCATAAATCTGTGCTGTCAATTCCGGCCTTGAGAACAGTCGGCTCTCGTAGGCAATGACATGGCCTTCTTGCATTAAGACCGCACGCAGACTACGACCACAAGCATCAGAATATACTTCAAATGAGTTCTGCAAGTCTAGCAAATTCAAACTGGTCCTGTAGTCAACTTCTCTTTCAATGTCTGAAAGGCAGTCACCTCTATGGGTCCCCACGAGAAAGGGATTGCTTTCTGCGTCAAGATATGCAAAGGGGAAGCAACCTCTGCAAACTTTCTAATGAACTGCATGTAGTACAAACACAAGCCCAAGAAGCTTCTAACTTCATGGACATTCTTCAAATCGGGCCAATCGCGGATACTGATCGACCATATCCTCGAAGCTCCTATGATGTATCGCGGAAGTAGCGCGAACCAACGGTTTCGGAGACAAGCATCTGCCACCAAATTCTTCTGTCCCTGCACGTGGACAATCTGGAAGTGAAACTGTGACAAGATGTTCGCCCACCGCATCTGCTTTTCTGATAGCTGCTTCTGTGACAAGAAGTAGCGTAAACTCTGATGGTTTGTAAGTAAAGACAGTAAAATCCGCTCCGAGTAGGTAATGTCGTCACTGAGTAAGAGCATGGATAACCGCCAAAAGCTCTTTCTCATAAATCTATGCTATCAATTCCGGCCTTGAGAACAGTCGGCTCTCGTAGGCAATGACATGGCCTTCTTGCATTAAGACCGCACCCAGACTACGACCACAAGCATCAGAATATACTTCAAATGAGTTCTGCAAGTTAGCAAATTCAAAACTGGTCCTGTAGTCAACTTCTCTTTCAATGTCTGAAAGGCAGTCACCTCTATGGGTCCCCACGAGAAAGGGATTTCTTTCTGCGTCAAGATATGCAAAGGGGAAGCAACCTCTGCAAACTTTCTAATGAACTGCCTGTAGTACAAACACAAGCCCAAGAAGCTTCTAACTTCATGGACATTCTTCAAATCGGGCCAATCGCGGATACTGATCGACCACATCCTCTAAGCTCCTATGATGTATCGCGGAAGTAGCCCGAACCAACGGTTTCGGAGACAAGCATCTGCCACCAAATTCTTCTGTCCCTGCACATGGACAATCTGGAAGTGAAACTGTGACGAGATGTTCGCCCACCGCATCTGCTTTTCCAATAGCTGCTTCTGTGACAAGAAGTAGCGTAAACTCTGATGGCTTGTAAGTAAAGACAGTAAAATCCGCTTCGAGTAGGTAATGTCGCCACTGAGTAAGAGCATGGATAACCGCCAAAAGCTCTTTCTCATAAATCTGTGCTGTCAATTCCGGCCTTGAGAACAGTCGGCTCTCGTAGGCAATGACATGGCCTTCTTGCATTAAGACCGCACGCAGACTACGACCACAAGCATCAGAATATACTTCAAATGAGTTCTGCAAGTCCAGCAAAGTCAAAACTGGTCCTGTAGTCAACTTCTCTTTCAATGTTTGAAAGGCAGTCACCTCTGTGGGTCCCCACGAGAAAGGGACTGCTTTCTGCGTCAAGATATGCATAGGGGAAGCAACCTCTGCAAACTTTCTAATGAACTGCCTGTAGTACAAACACAAGCCCAAGAAGCTTCTAACTTCATGGACATTCTTCAAATCGGGCCAATTGCGGATAGTCTCTATCTTGGCCGGGTCCATCTGCACTTCTGCTGCTGAGACAATGTGTCCCAAAAAGTGTTTCTGTGGTAGGAAAAATTCACTCGTCTTCGCATTAATCACCAACTTGTAATCATGCCTGAAAGACCTGAAGCAGATGTTCTCTATGTTTTGCCTCATCCTTGGAGAAAACAATGATGTCGTCAAAGAAAGTGCCAACAAATAGTCTGTACTCTCAAAAAATCCTGTCCATCATCCGGTTAAATGTTGTAGGAGCATTGGTTAGGCCAAAAGGTATCACCAAAAACTCAAATAACCCAGAAGTCGCTCGAAAGGCTGACTTGTAGACATCTCCCGACGCGATTCGGATCTCATGATATTCACTTTTCAAGTCAATCCTGCTAAAGCACGAGGATCCCTGTAGTCGGTCAAGTATATCATCGATTCTAGGAAGCGGAAATCTGTTCTTGATGGTGATTTTGTTGAGAGCTCTATAATTGATGCACATTCTACAAGATCCGTTTTTCTTCAAAACCAACAACACAAGAGAGCAGTACGGTGAAGTACTAGGCTGGACAAGACCCTTTTCCAAGAGGTCTTTCACTTGGTTCTTAATCTCTTCATTCTGGGCTCGGCTCACATGGTAAGGTGGCCGGTTTGGTCAGGTATCAGATCACTAGTATGATCCTCATGACGAGCGGGTGGTAACTCGCCTGGTAGGCCCTCTGAGAAGCAATCGGCATGAGTGTGGAGAAACTCTTGGTGTTCTTTATCAAGTTCAGACATGTTTGTCCTGTTCTCATCATTTATCTCTCTCAAGAAGATCGAGTAAACAAACAGACTGGATTTCATTAATTTTGAAATGGCCGAAGCCGATACAATAGGGACAGACTTGCCCTTAAGTTTTACATCAAGTATAATGGTTCTGCCCTTCTCTGTAGTCAAAGTCGCTTTTCTCGCCCGATAGTCGACCATGGCGTTGTTCTTATGGTACCAGGGAATTCCCAAGAGGACATCACAACCTTCCAAAGGCATTATGTAGAAGTTGTAACAGACTTGGACACTCCAAGTCAAGAATCAATCACGACAGCACCAAATAACCACTTCAAAACAATTCACAGATCACAATAGATTTGCATTGGCCTGGCGGAGTTTCGTGCCTAGAGATATTGGTCCCAAAGACTGGCGCCCCTTTCGGTATTTCTTTATGTATTAATCAATGTCCAAAGTACAAGAGAGCGGTTAGGGTTTCATTCTCAGACTCTGCGTCCAGACGCCCTGTAGAGTGAGCCCTCACCGCTTATTTAAAGTTTACAAGGGATGCCCAAAAGCAGAGCCCCAAAAAGCTTCCAGTTAAAAGCAAAAGGGTTTCTCTCACAAACTCACTTGAGTTTTTTACCAAATAAAGCAAATCAATTCTCTCTCTCTCTCTCTCTCTCTCTCTCTCTCTCTCTCTCCCCTTGCCCATGCGTAGAGGAAAAGAATCCAAATTGCGTCGCTAGAACTGAAAATCAGCGCAATTTCCGTCGGAAAACTCAGAAATCCGTATTGCTGCCATGTGGCATTTCTGCCGCCAATTTTAGGGTTTCAGCCACATTTAGGGTTTCAGCCAGCAGTTAGGGTTCGGGTTTCCAAAAATTAGGGTTTTTGCAGATTAGGGTTTTTGGCATAAATTAGGGTTTTCAGGTTTTAGGGTTTTTGGCAGAGATTAGGGTTTCTGCTCTCGATAGCCACGTCATCACTTTGTGACATACCCCCCTCTTGAAAGCATTGTAATCGCCCTCGATTACGCCTGCAAAATAGACAGAGGCCATAAACAGTCATTGCAGACACTGACTGTTAGTACCTACGTACTAGGAACACACATCTAGCACATGTACCAATCAATAGTTACATCACAGGACATCACAAGACATCACTAGACATCACAGGACATCACATGACATTCAACATTCATTCGGATCTTAGACCATGATTTATCGGCAATGTAGCTAGCAATCGCATCTAGATCCAGTCGGGACCTCATCGATGTCCGATTGACTAACCCCTATTGCAACCATGTCTATTCGAGATCAACCAGACCAAAATGTTGCAGTCATTTTGTCTATCAGTTCCTGCACTCAAAAGAAGTCAAGAACAAATCAGTATCATAATCAAGAATTCTATTTCATAAACTCATCCAGCAGAATACTGTCAGCTCTCAGTATCTTGAAGCTCAAAGAGACATTAGTGACTTTAGTATCAAAATCAAGGCATCTGTTGACAAAGGAGCGGAGTGACTCCCCTCTCGTGCATCCCATTGCACCAGATCTCCGGCCAAGCTGAGTTCTGGGTTCCATTTGGAGTAGACTATGCTAAACCAAAAGCATCGAGGTAAAGTTTCACAATCTGAGGAGTATCTGCCAGGTCCTCCTCCTCCATCCACTTCGAATCAAATGCAGGATAGTTCTTGAACTTAACCAAGAACCGCCTTCGGACTTTACCTTTCTTTGTATCCTTATGTGCCAAAATCTGTTCAAGAACAAGAATCTCCTCGTTTTCTTCCATTTCGGGTTGCTCATCAGGCTCCCCATCATCAGGCACATCACCTCTTAAAGGTTTCAAGAGACTCACATGAAATGTATTGTAAATCTTCCAAGTATCAGGCAGTTTCAGTCGGAAGGAAAAATCATTCATCTTTTCAGTGATCTGGAAAGGCCCGTAGTATCGCATACTAAGCTTTGAAAAAAGCCTCTCCTTTCCCTTTTTCTTTCTCATGCGTGCCTTCTCAAAACGTAAGAGCACCCAATCATCCTCCTTCAATTTCAAGTCGCGACGATGGCGATCCGCTGCCTTTTTCTGTCGTTCTTGAGACTTTTGCAAAGTCTCACGAACCTTGGCAAAAGCCGTATCTAAGTCTTGGGTAAATTCACCCGCTTCAAAAATCTTATCTTTCGTGCTTAGGAAGGGTAGAACCTTCCTAGCACTTTCAACAATCTCAAATGGCGCCTTCCCCGTCGAAGAGTGTATTGTGTTATTGTAGGCAAATTCCACCAAAGGTAAGTACTTTTCCCATTGAGTCTTTTGATATGAGATATAAGACTTCAATATATCTAGAACCACTGAATTTGCAATCTCAGATTGCCCGTTAGTCTGCAGGTGGAACGATGACGAGAACTGCAACTACGTGCCAATGTTCTCCCAAATTGCCTTCCAAAACAAGCTCGTAAATCTGGGGTCTCTGTAGGAGACAATCGTCTTAGGCATGCCATGTAATCTGAAAATCATCATGACCATTTTGTGTTCTCGGGAGATCAAAAATGAAATCCATTGCAATACTTTCCCTGGGGGCGGGTGGGTATGGGTAAAGGCTGTAACAATCCCTGTGCCTTATGCCTATCAAATTGGTCTTCTGGCATACTAAGCAACTGCGCATAAACTCTTCCACATCCTTTTTGAGTCTCGGCCAAAAGAAGTATCTCTTTACCCCTTTCATGGTGGTAGCAATGCCGCGGTGACCCGTAAAAGGTGGACAATGGCATTCAGTCACAACATTTTCCCTCAACGGCTGTGTAACACAGAACATGGTTGTTCTCATTAAGTAGCCTTTTCGAATGGAGTATCCTTCTACTGTCTCCCCATCCCGTATCCGTGTGAATGTCTGCAAAATCTGTATCTGTGGCATACAAGTCGACCATATCCTCGAAGCTCCTATGATGTATCGCGGAAATAGCCAGAACCAACGGCTTCCGAGACAAAGCATCTGCCACCACATTCATATGTCCTTGCACATGGACAATCTGGAAGTGAAACTGTGACAAGATGTTCGCCCACCGCATCCGATTTTCCGAAAGCTGCTTCTATGACAAGGAGTAGCGCAAATATTGATGGTTTGTACGTAAAGACAGTAAAATCCGCTCCGAGTAGGTAATGCCGCCACTGAGTAAGAGAATGGATAACCGCCAAAAGCTCTTTCTCATAAATCTGTGCTGTCATCTCCGGCGTTGAGAACAATCGGCTCTCGTAAGCAATGACATGGCCTTCTTGTATCAAGACCGCACCCAGACTACGACCACAAGCATCACAATATACTTCAAATGACTTCTGCAAGTCCGACAAAGTTAAAACTGGTCCTGTAGTCAATTTCTCTTTCAATGTCTGAGAGGCAATCACCTCTGTGGATCCCCACGAGAAAGGGACTCCTTTCTGTGTCAAGATATGCAAAGGGGAAGCAACCTCTGCAAACTTTCGAATGAACTGCATGTAGTACGAACACAGTCCCAAGAAGCTTCCAACTTCATGGACATTCTTCAAATCGGGCCAATCACGGATAGTGTGTATCTTGGCCGGATCCATTTGCACTCCTGCTGTGTTGAGACAATGTGTCCCAAAAAGTATATCTCTGAAGCAGATGATCTCTGTGTCCTACCTCATTCTTGGAGAAAACAATGATATCATCAAAGAAAGTGCCAACAAATAGCCTGTACTGTCGAAGAATCCTGTCCATCATCCAGTTAAATGTCGTAGGAGCATTGGTTAAGCCAAAAGGCATCACCAAAAACTCAAACAACCCAAAAGTCGTCTAGAAAGTTGTCTTGTAGACGTCTCCCGGCACGATTATGATCTGATGATATCCACTCTTCAGATCAATCCTGCTAAAGCACGAGGATCCTTGTAATCTGTCGAGTATATCATCGATCCTAGGAATCGGAGATCTGTTCTTGATGGTGATCTTGTTGAGAGCTCTAAAATCGATGCACATTCTCCTAGATCCGTCTTTCTTCAAAACCAACAACACTGGAGAGCAATACGGTGAAGTACTAGGCTGGACAAGACCCTTTTCCAAGAGGTCTTTCACTTGGTTCATAATCTCTTCATTCAGTGCTCGGCTCACACGGTAAGGTGGCCTGTTCGGTGGTGTGCTTCCAGGTATCAGATCAATGGTATGATCCTCAGGCCCTTTAAAAAGCAATCGGCATGAGTGTGGAGAAAAATCTTGGCGTTCTTTTATTGAGGTCAAAACATATTCAACCTTTATTCATCGTTGAGTTCTCTCCTAGAAGAATGAGTAAAGAAACTGAAGTTCATGAAGTACAATCTCTAAGACCTTCATTTGTCAAAGTCGCTTTCTCGGCCCGGTAGTCAACCACAGCGTAGTTCTTGTGGTACCAAGGGATTCCGAGTAGAACGTCACTCGTGTGCCCTGAACACCCCTGTCATTGCAAACGAAGTTTGCCAATGCTCGGTGTAATGGCAACATCCCGTCTGAATGCCAATCGAACTACCTCCGCCTGTGGCGTCAGCTTGTCGGGCGTAATTCCAAATCGAGCCGCCAATTTCAAGTGAAAAGAAGTTGGACTTGGCTCCTTCAAAAGAGCTTCCTGATCCTTCACTTTGCCCTAAAAGCGGCAAAGTTTGTACTTTCATTCATTTGATTCGGTGAAGGTCCCACGCCATGTGGTACGAGTTCTTCTTTTTATCTGCCTTTTCTGCCACGTCTGTCAGCTGCTTTTGAACTTTCTGGCCTTTCTTCATCTTGTTCATTTGGTGCCTTGTTAGGGCACTTCGCGGAGATATGTCCATGTTCCCTGCATCCAAAGCACTTCCACTCCCTGATGAAGCGAGCTCTCTCCTCAAGAGTAAGCTTGGGTAGTGCATCCTTCTTTTCTGGGTTGCTCTTTCTCTTTCTACTTTCATTCGATGAAGTCTGTTCGGCTCGTTGTGTCATGACCTCATCGGTGGGGTAGGTCAGACTGCCAGAGTGAATGGCGAAGCCCCGTTTCACATGACTGATCAACTCCTGAATAGAAGCTGACTTCAATTCCAAGCAGTGATCTTGGATCTCTGTAGGTAGACCCAAGGTAAACCGCTCGATCTGTTCTCTGAACGAGATCTTCTTGAATGAAGAGGTGGGTAGAAAAGAGCTCCAGAATCTCTCACAGTAAGCATCCACTATATCTCTCTTGGTCATCCGAAGATGGTTCCAAGCAGCTTGTATATTGCGTTCATATTCTTGCGTCAACCAAGAAGAAATAAAAGGCTTCTTAAATTTCAGCCATTTAACTGGCGCAGTCTTGTTTAAAAGAAGCGTGGACCACCAAGTTCGAGCATTCCCCTTAAAGTAAGAGGCAGCTCTCCGAATCTTGGAGTGCTCTGAGTAGCGTCCTCCCGCGAAAGCGATGTCAAACTGCTGTATAAAAGACAAAGCTTTCGAAGCATCTGAGTATCCTGAATTTGATGGAGTGTCCACCTTCCTTAAACTCTTGGACTTTCTTGCTTTTATCTTCCAGAACGTTATACTGGTTGGCTTTATAAAAATTCTTCTTGTTCGCATAAAAGTTTCCGTTATCGGAGTCTGAACTGTCTGTAGACGAGTCCTCTGTAGAACTGTCAGTCATTGGACGAGATTTAGGCTTCTTTGCCTTTTTCTTGCCCTTTCTGAAGCGTTGTTTCTTGCTTCGCTTTTTGCCTTTTCCGTCTTCTTCGCTCGAATCTGAAGAGCTAAAAGAAGTGTCAGAAGAAGAAGAAGAAGAAGAAGAATTGTGTGCTCCTTCAAAGTGAACATGCTTCTTCTGTTTCTTTGCTTTGTCAAATGTCGACTGACGACCCAAATAACCTGGGAAGTCAGTGCCTTTCTTCTACTTTTTGCCGTGCTTTTTGGCTTTCTTCTGCGCGTCAAAAAGGTGAGCAATCCATGCATCAACCACCTCTTTAATTCCTTCTTTGAATATTGCTTATGATCAGAAGGTTTCTTGAGAGCGGGTTTCGGGGGTGGTGTTGTGGTTTTCTGCCACTGCGCATGCACTTCCTGAAAAGAAGTCTCGCTCATATATTTTGCCAATTTCGGATCCTTCGCAAAAGTGAGCATCATCTTTGTTGCATCGCCGATCAATTGACGACACTTCATCTCTCTTTGCTCCGCGTGAGTAGGCCGAGGCGGGCCATACTCTTTGCCCGAATCTTCGTTGTGATCCCTGCACGCATCTCGAGATGCAGAGGGAGTCGACTGATCCTTGCGTGAAGCCATAGGTGCCGCGGAAAAAAAAATTGGGGATCGGATTTCCCGTAGAAGAGAAATCGGCGTGCTCTGATACCACTGTAACAGACTTGGACACTCCAAGTCAAGAATCAATCACGACAGCACCAAATAACCACTTCAAAACAATTCACAGTTCACAATAGATTTGCACTGGCCCGGCGGAGTTCCGTGCCTAGAGATATTGGCCCCAAAGATTGGCGCCCCTTTTGGTATTTCTTTATGTATTAATCAATGTCAAAGTACAAGAGAGCGGTTAGGGTTTCACTCTCAGACTCTGCGTCCAGATGCCCTGCAGATTGAGCCCTCACTGCTTATTTAAAGTTTACAAGGGATGCCCAAAAGCAGAGCCCCAAAAAGCTTCCAGTTAAAAGCAAAAGGGTTTCCCTCACAAACTCACTTGAGTTTTTTACCAAATAAAGCAAAACAATTCTCTCTCGCTCTCCTTGCCCATGCGTAGAGGAAAAGCATCCAAATTGCGTCGTTACAACTGAAAATCAGCGCAATTTCCGCCGGAAAACCTGGAAATCCGTATTGCTGCCACGTGGCATTTTTGCCGCCAATTTTAGGGTTTCAGCCACATTTAGGGTTTCAGCCAGCAGTTAGGGTTAGGGTTTCCAGATATTAGGGTTTCTGCAGATTAGGGTTTCTGGCATAAATTAGGGTTTGCAGGTTTTAGGGTTTCTGGCAGAGATTAGGGTTTCTTCTCTCGGTAGCCACGTCATCACTTTGTGACAGAAGTCCTCATGCCCCAAATACCCCTAACAATGCAACTGAAGTTTGCCAATGATAGGTGTAATGGCTACGTCCTTGCCGGGTGCCACTAGAACTACCTCCGCTAGTGGTCCCATCCGATCGGGTGTGATCTCGAGCCGCGCTGCCAATTCAGGTGAAATGAAGTTGGCCTTGGCTCCTCCATCAAAGAAGATCAGGGCTTCTTGGTCTTTCACTTTGCCCCAAGCTCGGCAAAGTTCTGTACTCTTGTCCATCGTGCTTGGGTCATTACCCATGAAATTTGGAACCAATCTTGTTTTTATCTTGCCTTTTCGTCCACGTTCCTTAGCTGCTCTCAAACCTTCAGGCCTGTCTTCATCCTCGTTGTTCTGTTCTTTCAGTACCTTTTTAGGGCACTTCGCGGAGGTGTGCCAGTTTCTCCGCACCCAAAGCACTTCCTCTCTTTGATGTAAAGAGCTCTCTCTTGAGGAGTGAGTTTGGGTCGTGCATCCTTTTCTTTCTTTGTAAGGTGCAGCGGAATGAATGTTTGAACTTTGCTCAAGATGAGTGCTCCGAACTGTGCTCAAGGTTCCTTTTACTTATGGAAGGGAGAGCCTTGCGTTCCTTTAGTGAGAGAGTGGAATGGACACAAACAAAGTGAATGGACACAATGAATGGAAGTGTAAGAGACTCAGAGATAGAGAGAGAAGAGAATACGACACCAGAGACGTAAAACCCTCCTCCGAAGGCCCCACTCTCTATGGCGAGAGCGGTCTACTTATGATTGCACAAATCTCTACAATGCTTGGACTTGCCGACGAGGAGGACGACGTCGATCTCATACACTTCCATCGACGATGTCGATGGAAGTGTATGAGACTGAGAGATAGAGGGAGAAGAGAATATGACACCAGAGATGTTGTAAAACCCTCCTCCGAAGGCCCTACTCTCTATGGCGAGAGCGGTCTACTTATGATTGCACAAATCTCTACAATGCTTGGACTTGCCGACGATGTCGACGACGAAGAGACGGGCTGAAAACTGAAACTGCGAAGGGCTGAAATCTGCAAATCTTTATCTGCTGAATTCTGACTCTATGTCGGTGACGATGTCCATGGCGACGATGCAACGACAACGCGCTGAAAACGCAGATGTTGAAATCTGCATTTTCCGGGCTGAAATTGTAAACTTTGCGGAAACTGACTGTGCGGCGAGGAACTGCTATGGGAAGGTGAGATCTACGAGGTTCGGGACTTGATCTGCGGTGCCTAAGGGCTGAAAACTGAAAACGCTGATGGTTCTTGATGTTCCGTCGCGGTAAATCTGCAAAACGCTGGGGCTGATCTGCAAATAAAAAACTCTAGCGCTGAAAATGGCTCTGCTGTCGCCGGATGGCCTGCAACTGCAAAACGCAAGGTCTCTTGTTGAGTCTTCTATCGCCAAGGATCTGCAAGAAGCAAAAACGCTGGCTGACCTGGCCCAAAAACGCTAGGTGGTTGCTGTGGAGCAAAAACGCTAGGGCTTGGGGTTTAGCTGAGAAGTTGCCTGTTGAGCAATGGTGCTCCTGCTGCCTCTTCTGCCAGAAAGTGCTAACTCTGGTTTGCTTATATACAAACTTACTCAATTTGCCCTACCTACTTTCCAACAAAAGTCACTTAAAATTAATAAGTGAAAAATGTTGCTAAATGCACTGGAAAATTCCCCTGAAGGATTCTGATGGGAATGCTTATGATCATGCTGTGTGCAACCAGAGGATATGCTTCTACACTAAGTGTCTGGACATGCACGGTCTGCGAACAGACCCACAAAAGTGTCAGATCACTTCTAAATCTAGACTGACTGGACTGATTGAACCCTTGTCGTGCTGTAGCTTGTCCACGGACACATAGGGTTGGATGTGTCACGTGACATCCCCTCCTTTTTAAAGTGAGGTACTGGTACCGAAGTGTATGGCGTCGAGGGAGATTGCCAATAGCATCCGGAATCCTAGAAGGGACTCTTCGCCGGCCCACTCTGATGTGTGGGTCGTGCGGTACTTGAACTTCATAAAGGTCTGCAACGCTTGCTTCTTTGGGCCGCGCCGAAAGCGACAGTTTTTTGTGGCTCCTTCAATGCTTCAACTTCATCTAGAGTCATGCTTCTTCCTTCTTCAAGAATCTCGATAGTTGAAAATTCCTGAAACCACTTCCAACACAAAACCATGAACATACCTATTCCATGTAAAGTGAGTGGAAAAAATCTCTTCTTCCTAAAAGATCGTGCATGCAATGTAGATGGACAAATAGACGGAGTGCCAAACCGTTCACCACACACACGCAAACAATGAGATCGAATCTTTCTCTTCTGATCTAAATCAATCAACTGTGGCAATTCACAACGGAAATGCCCATGCTTGGTGCTCATTCTTTCTTGTGCTCTTTCTACAACTGTGTCGTGCCAAGGAAGAGACATGGAATGCGACTTCCTTGAATGCATACTTTTCAGCTTTTCATGAACAATCCGCATACATCCGTGCTCATTCATGAGTGAAACGTGCTTAACGTACAATATATCATGCCTAGGAAAAGGGATCACATAAAGACGCTGACTAAAATACAGGAAACGATCACGAATGAAACACTCGAACAATGTGTGTTGACTAATCGTGCGAACACATAGTACTTCCTGTAAAGGTTCTTTGGACCTAGGCTCGAGAGCCAAGATCTGTTCTTCCTGTTTGATCGAATCTGCCTGGGGGTTTGGTGCGGACCTCGACTCGAAAGCCAAGATTGATTCTTTGTGATCGATCGAATCTGCAACGAGGTTAGCTTCACTAGAAAAAGCATCAACTAAACCATCATCCTGGTGAACAATCACGTCTTGATCATACAAATCATCATGCTTGTGGGAAATCACATCGTGGTCATCATGCAAATCATCATGCTTGTCATTGTCATTCAAATCATCATGCGTATCATTATCAGGCAATTCATCATGCTTATCATCATGCAAATCCTGTGTATCATGCATTGGAGAAGACGAGACCAAGAGAGTCTCCTTCTCCTGAATCCGTTCAATCTTGGCCTGCACATTAGAAATGAGAGAGGAAGAATGAACAGTGTTCTTGCGATCTAATTCTGTTTTTCTTTCTTCGTACTTGCGATCAAATTCTTTGGCCTCCACGCGTAATTGCTCGCGCTCACACTCCATGATTGCCATTCGTGCTTTGTGCCACGTTGTCATCATGTCCATCATTGTCTTGCACCAAGCCTCCATAGGATCTGGTACAACTCGTAGCGTAGATGGGGAAGGGGGAGGGTCGGAAAAACCTCTTGGTGGGGAAAATTCTTTGTCGCCTCTCTCATGTTCATCACCTCCAAGCGAAGTATCCATTCCGCTTTGAGTGATGACCATCCACTAAAGTCTTGGGTTCTTGTGGCTTTTGGGTTCTTGGGTTCTTGGGGGTCTTGAGGTTCTTGAGGGTCCTGAGGCTCTTGAGGGTCTTCTTTTGCTTGCAATCTGTGTTAGAGAAGGATCTTCTCTTCACCCGAGTTCTGCTCTTTTCCGCGGGTGCACCCCTTGGCGGCCTTGCGCTCAAACTGCCAAGGGCTGAAATCTGCAAATCTTTATCTGCTGAATTCTGACTCTATGTCGGTGACGATGTCGATGGCGACGATGCGACGACGACGCGCTGAAAACGCAGCTGCTGAAATCTGCGTTTTCCGGGCTGAAACTGTAAACCTTGCGGAAACTGACCGTGTGGCGAGGAACTGCTGCGGGAAGGTGAGATCTGCGAGGTTCGGGACTTGATCTGTGGTGCCTAAGGGCTGAAAACTGAAAACGCTGATGGTTCTTGATGTTCCGTCGCGGTAAATCTGCAAAACGCTGGGGCTGATCTGCAAATAAAAAACGCTAGGGCTGAAAATGGCTCTGCTGTCGCTGGATGGCCTGCGCTAGGTCTCTTGTTGAGTCTTCTGTCGCCAGGGATCTGCAAGAAGCAAAAACGTTGGCTGATCAGGTCCAAAAACGCTAGGTGGTTGCTGTGGAGCAAAAACGCTAGGGCTTGGGGTTCTGTTGAGAAGTTGCCTGTTGAGCAACGGTGCTCCTGTTGCCTCTTCTGCCAGAAAGTGCTAACTCTGGTTTGCTTATATACAAACTTACTCAATTTGCCCTACCTACTTTCCAACAAAAGTCACTTAAAAATAATAAGTGAAAAATGTCAAAAATAGGGAAAATAGGCTAAATGCACTGGAGAATTCCCCTGAAGGATTCTTATGGATTCTGATGGGAATGCTTATGATCATGCTATGTGCAACCAAAGGATATGCATCTACACTAAGTGTCTGGACATGCACGGTCTACGAACAGACTCACAAAAGTGCCAGATCACTTCTAAAACTAGACTGACTGGACTCACTGAACCCTTGTCGTGCTGTAGCTTGTCCACCGACACATAGGGTTGGATGTGTCACGTGACATTCTTTTCTGGGTTGCTCTTCCTCTTTCTATTTCGTCTGTTCGGTCCTTTGCGTCATGATTTCATATGTGGGGTAGGTCAAACTGCCAGAGTGAATGGCAAAACCCTGTTTCGCATGACTCATCAGTTCCTGAATGGAATCTGACTTTTGCTCTAAACAGCAGTGATCTCAGATCTCTGTAGGAAGACCCAAGGAAAACCGCTCAATTTGTCCTTTGAACGAGATCTTCTTAAATGAAGAGGCGGGTAGAAAAGAGCTCGAGAATCTCTCGCAATATGTGTCCAATGTATCCTTCTTGGTCATCCGAAGATGGTTCCAAGCAGTTCGTATGTTGCGTTCGTTCTCTCGAGTCAGCCAAGAAGAAATAAAAAGCCTTTTGACTTTTAGCCATTTAACTGGCGCCGTCTTGTTTAATAGAAGCGTGGACCACCAAGTTCGAGCATTTCCCTTGAAGTAAGAGGCAGCCCTCCGAATCTTGGAGTGCTCTGAGTAACGCCCTCCTGAGACAGCCATGTCAAACTGCTATATGAAAGACAAAGCCTTCGAAGCATCTCTATAACGTGTGAAATTTAATTGACTGTCCACCTTCCTTAAACTCTCGGACTTTCTTGCTTTAATCTTCCAGAAAGTCATACTGGTTGGCTTTATAAAAATTATTCTTCTTTGCGCAGAAGCTGTCGTCGTTAGAGTCCGAACTATCTAAAGACGAGTCCTCTATAGAACTGTCAACGACTGGGTGAGATTTAGGCTTCTTTGCCTTTTTCTTGCCCTTTCCGAAGCTTTGCTTTTTGCTTCGCTTTTTGCCTTTTCTATCTTCTTCGCTCGAGTCAGAGGAGCTAGAAGAACTCGAAGAAGAAGAAGAAGAAGAAGAAGAAGAAGAAGAAGAAGAAGAACTGGGTACTTCTTCAAATCGAACACGTTTGATGCAAATGTAGACTGACAACCCAAATAACCCGGGAAGTCAGTTCTTTTCTTTTGCTTTTTGTCGTGCTTTTCTGCTTTGTTCTGCGCGTCAAAAAGCTGAGCAATTCGTGCATCAACCACCTCTTCTAATTCTTGCTCTGTATACAACCTTGGAGTAGGAGGTTTCTTCAATGCCGGTTTGAGGGGTGGTTCTGTGGTCTGCCGCCACTGTGAATGCACCTCGTCGAAGGAGGTCTGGCTCATAAATTTTGCAAATTTTGGGTCCTTCGCAAAATTTAGCATCATCTTTGTAGCATTGTCGATCAATCGTCGACGCTCCATCTCTTTAGCTCCGCCTGAGTAGACCGAGGCGGGCCATACTCCTCGCTTGAATCTTCGTCGTTATCTCTTCCCGCATCTCCGGATGCAAAGGAAGTTGACCGATCTCTGTCTAAAGCCATAAGTGCCGCATAAAAAGGATCGGATTTCCCGTAGAAGAGAAATCGGCCGTGCTTTGATACCCCTGTAACAGACTTGGACACTCCAAGTCAAGAATCAACCGCGACAGCACCAAACAACCACTTCAAAACAATTCACAGATCACAATAGATTTGCATTGGCCCGGCGGAGTTCCGTGCCTAGAGATATTGGCCCCAAAGACTGGCGCCCCTTTCGGTATTTCTTTTTGTATTAATTCATCATCAAAGTACAAGAGAGCGGTTAGGGTTTGACTCTCAGACTCTGCGTCCAGATGCTCTGAGAAGTGAGGCCCTCACCACTAATTTAAAGGTTACAAGGGATGCCCAAAAGCAGAGCCCCAAAAGCTTTTAAAATAAAAAGCATCAGTTCTCTCTCTCTCTCTTAGAGAGTCTTTTTCTCTTTTTTTAATAAAAAAAAGCAAAATTCGCGTCGCTCATCATTTTCCCAAAATTTCTTTTTTTCAGCCTCCGCGATTTCCGGAAATTAGGGTTTTTGGCAGAAATTAGGGTTTTTGCTGTCCGCCACATCATCACTTTGTGACATACCCCCCTCTTGAAAGCATTGTAATCGACCGCGATTACGCCTGCAAAACCGACAAAAGCCATAAACCGTCTTAGCAGACACTGACTGTTAGTACCTACGTACTAGGAACACACATCTAGCACATGTACGAAATCGTCAGTCACATCACATGACATCACAGGACATCACCAGACATCACTGGACATCACATGACATTCAACATTCATTCGGATCTTAGACCATGATTTGTCGGCAATGTAGCTAGCAATCACATCTAGGTCCAATCGGGACCTCATCGATGTCCGATCGACTAACCCCTATTGCAACCATGTCTATTCGAGATCAATCAGACCAAAATGCTACAGTCATTTCGTCTATCAGTTCTTGCACTCACAAGAAGTCAAGAACAAATCCGTATCATAATCAGGAATTCCATTTCATAAAGTTATCCAGCAGAATACTGTCAGCTCTCAGTATCCCTGAAGCTCAAAGAGACATTAGTGACTTTAGTATCAAAATCGAGGCATCTGTTGACAAAGGAGCGGAGTAACTCCCCTCTTGTGCATCCCACCACCAGATCTTCGGCCAAGCTGAGTTTCTGGGTTCCGTTTGGAGTAGACTATGCTAAACCAAAACATCGAGGTAAAGTTTCACAATCCGAGGAGTATCTGCTAGGTCCTCCTCCTCCATCCACTTCGCATCAAATGCAGGAAAGTTCTTGAACTAAACCAAGAACCGCCTTCGGACTTTACCTTTCTTCGTATCATTATGTGCCAAAATCTGTTCAAGAACAAGGATCTCCTCGTTTTCTTCCACTGCGGGTTGCTCATCAGGCTCCCCATCATCAGGCACATCACCCTTAACAGGGTTCAAGAGACTCACATGCAATGCATTGTGAATCCTCCAAGTATTTGGCAGTTTCAATCGGAAGGAGACATCATTCATCTTTTCAGTAATCTGAAAAGGTCCGTAGTATCACATACTAAGCTTTGGAAAAAGCCTCTCCTTTCCCTTTTTCTTTCTTACGCGTGCCTTCTCAAAAGTAAGAGCACCCAATCATCCTCCTTGTCGCGACGATGGCGATCCGCTGCCTTTTTCTGTCGTTCTTGAGACTTCTGCAAAGTCTCGCGAACCTTGGCAAAAGCTGTATCCAAATCTCGCGAATATTCATCCGCTTCCAATATCTAATCTTTCGTGCTCAGGAAGGATGGAACCTTCGCAGCACTTTTAACAATCTCACATGGCGTCTTCCCCGTCGAAGAGTGTATCGTGTTACTGTAGGCAAATTCCACCAAAGGTAGGTTCTTTTCCCATTGAGTCTTTTGATCCGAGATACAAGACTTCAATAAATCTAAAATCACTGAATTGGCAATCACAAATTGCCCGTCAGTCTGCAAGTGGAACGATGACGAGAACTGCAACTGCGTGCCAATGTTCTCCCAAATTGCCTTCCAAAACAAACTCATAAATCTGGGGTCTCTGTCGGAGACAATCGTCTTAGACGTGCCATGTAATCGGAAAATCATCGTGATCATTCTGTGTTCTTGGGAGATCAAAAATGAAATCCATTGCAATATTTTCCAGGGGTGGGTGGGTACTAGTAAAGGCTGTAACAATCCCTGTGCCTTATGCTTGTCAAACTTGACCTTCTGGCATACCAAGCAACTGCGCACAAACTCTTCCACATCCTTTTTGAGTCTCGGCCCAAACAAGTATTTCTCTACCCCCTTCATGGTGGTAGCAATGCCGCGGTGACCCGTAAAAGATGGACAGTGGCATTCAGTCATAACCTTTTCCCTCAACGGCTGTGTAACGCACAACATAGTCTTTTTCATCAAGTAGCCTTCCCGAAGGGAGTATCCAGCTACTGTCTCCCCATCCTGTATCCGTGTGAAAATATCTGCAAAATCTGTATCTGTGGCATACTGATCGACCATATCCTCGAAGCTCCTATGATGTATCGTGGAAATAGCCAGAACCAACGGTTTCTGAGACAAAGTATCTGCCACCACATTCTTTTGTCCCTCACATGGACAAGCTGGAAGTGGAACTATGACAAGATGTTCGCCCACCGCATCTGCTTTTCCGAAAGTTGCTTTTGTGACAAGAAGTAGCGCAAACTTTGATGGTCTGTAAAGACAATAAAATCCGCTCCGAGTAGGTAATGCCGCCACTGAGTAAGAGCGTGGATAACCGCCAAAAGCTCTTTCTCATAGATCTGTGCTGTCATCTCCGGCCTAGAGAACAAACGGCTCTCGTAAGCTATGACATGGCCTTCTTGCATCAAGACCGCACCCAGACTACGACCACAAGCATCACAATATACTTCAAATGACTTCTCCAAGTCCGGCAAAGTCAAAATAGGTCCCGTAGTCAATTTCTCTTTCAATGTCCGAAAGGCAGTCACCTTTGTGGGTCCCCACGAGAAAGGTACTCCTTTCTGAGTCAAGGTATGCAAAGGGGAAGCAATCTTTGCAAACTTTCGTATGAACCGCCTGTAGTACGAACACAGTCCCAAGAAGCTTCTAAATTCATTGACATTCCCAAATCAGGCCAATCACGGATAGTCTCTATCTTGGCCGGGTCCATTTGCACTCCTGCTTGCTGACACAACGTGTCCCAAAAAGTGTATCTCTGGTAGGAAAAATTCACTTTTCTTTGCATTAATCACTAACGTGTGATCTCGTAATGCCTGAAAGACTTGAAGCAGTTGATCTCTGTGTTCTGCCTCATTCTTGGAGAAAACAATGATGTCATCAAAGAAAGTGCCAACAAATAGCCTGTACTCTCGAAAAATCCTGTCCATGATCCGGTTAAATGTCGCAGGAGCACTGGTTAAGCCAAAAGGCATCACCAAAAACTCAAATAACCCAAAAGTCGTCTGAATAGTTGTCTTGTAGACATCTCCTGGCGCTATCATGATCTGACGATATCCACTCTTCAAGTCAATCCTGCTAAAGCACGAGGATCCCTGTAACCTGTCGAGTATATCATCGATCCTAGGAATCGGAAATCTGTTCTTGATGGTGATTTCGTTGAGAGTGCTATAATCGATGCACATTCTCCAAGATCCGTCTTTCTTCAAAACCAACAACACTGGAGAGCAATACGGTGAAGTACTAGGCTGGACAAGACCCTTTTCCAAGAGGTCTTTCACTGGGTTCATAATCTTTTCATTCTGTACTCGGCTCACACGGTAAGGTGGCCGATTCGGTGGCGTGCTTCCAGGTATCAGATCAATGGTTTGATCTTCAGGCCCTCTGAAAAGCAATCGGCATGAGTGTGGAGAAAAATCTTGGCGTTCTTTTGATCAGGTCAAAACATATTCAACCTTTATCCATCGTTCAGTTCTCTTCCAAAAGAATGAGTAAGAACTGAAGTTCATGAAGTACAATCTCTAAGACCTTCATTTATCAAAGTCGCTTTCTCGGCCCGGTAGTCAACCATGGCATAGTTCTTGTGGTACCAAGGGATCCTGAGTAGAACGTCACTCGCGTGCTCTGAACACCCCTGTCATTGCAAACGAAGTTTGCCAATGCTCGGTGTAATGGCAACATCCCATCCGGGTGCCAGTCGAACTACCTCCGCCTGTGGCGTCAGTCTGTCGAGCGTAATTCCAAATCGAGCTGTCAATTCCAAGTGAAAAGAAGTTTGCCTTGGCTCCTTCAAAAGAGCTTCCTGATCCTTCACTTTGCCCCAAAAAGCGGCAAAGTTTGTACTTTCATTCATTTGATTCGGTGCAAGTCCAAGTCCAACGCCATGTGGTACCAGTTCTGCCTTTCTATCTGCCTTTTTTGCCACATTCCTCAGCTGCTCTCGAACTCTCAGACCTGTCGTCGTCTTTATCATTCTGTTCTTTCTGTGCCTTTTTAGGAAACTTCGCGGAGATATGTCCATGTTCCTCGCATCCGAAGCACTTCCCCTCTCTGATGAAGCGAGCTCTCTCCTCAAGAGTAAGCTTGGGTCGTGCATCCTTTTTTTCTCTGGGTTGCTCTTTTTCTTTCTACTTTCATTTCCATAAATCTGTTCGGCTCGTTGTGTCATGGCCTCATCTGTGGGGTAGGTCAGACTGCCAGAGTGAATGGCAAAGCCCCGCTTCCCATGACTCATCAACTCTTGAATAGAAGCTGACTTCTGTTCCAAGCAGTGATCTCGTATCTCTGTAGGTAGACCCAAGGTAAACCGCTCAATCTGTTCTCTGAACGAGATCTTCTTGAATGAAGAGGCGGGTAGAAAAGAGCTCCAGAATCTTTCACAATAAGCATCGATTGTATTTTTCTTGGTCATCCGAAGATGGTTCAAGCAGCTCGTATATCTCGTTCATATTCTTGCGTCAACCAAGAAGAAATAAAAAGCTTTTCAAATGTCAGCCATTTAACTGGCGCAGTCTTGTTTAATAGAAGCGTGGACCACCAAGTGCGAGCATTCCTCTTAAAATAAGAGGTAGCTCTCCGAATCTTGGAGTGCGTCCTCCCGCGAAAGCGATGTCAAACTACTGTATAAAAGACAAAGCCTTCGAAGCATTTGAGTATCCTGAAAAAGTATCAAACTTGATCGAGTGGCCACCTTCCTTAAACTCTCGGAATTTCTTGCTTTTATCTTCGAGAAAGTCATACTGGTTGGCTTTAGAAAAATTCTTCTTGTTCGCATAAAAGTTTCCGTTGTCAGAGTCTGAACTGTCCGTAGACGAGTCCTCTGTAGAAGTGTCACTCACTGGGCGAGACTTAAGACTTCCTTGGCTTTTTCTTGCCCTTTCCGAAGCGTTGTTTCTGGCTTCGCTTTTTGCTTTTCCTGTCTTCTTCGCTCGAGTCTGAAGAGCTAGAAGAACTATCAGAAGAAGAAGAAGAAGAAGAAAAAGAAGAACTGGGTAGGCCTTCAAACTTGACGCGCTTCTTCAGTTTCTTTGCCTTGTCAAATGTCGACCGACGACCCAAATATCCCGGGAAGTCAGTACCTTTCTTCTGCTTTTTGCCGTGCTTTTTGTCTTTCTTTTGTTCGTCGAAAAGCTGAGCAATCCGTGCATCAACCACGTTCTCCAGTTCCTTCTCTGTATATTTCTTGGAGGCAGAAGGTTTCTTGAGAGCGGGTTTCGGGAGTGGTGTTGTGGTTCTCTGCCACTCAGTCTGTACCTCTTCCAAAGAGGTCTGGTTCATATATTTTGCCATCTTCGGGTCCTTGGCAAAATTGAGCATCATCTTTGTTGCATCGCGGATCAACTGGCGACGCTCCATCTCTCGCCGCTCCGTCTGAGTAGGCCAAAGGCGGGCCATACTCTCTGCCGGAATCTTCGTTGTGATCCCTGTCCACATCTCCAAATGCAGAGGGAGTCGACTGATCCTTGGTGAAGCCATAGGTGCCGCGGAAAAAAATTTCGGGGATCGGATTTCCCGTAGAAGAGAAATCGGCCGTGCTCTGATACCACAATAACAGACTTGGACACTCCAAGTCAAGAATCAACCGCGACAACACCAAATAACCACTTCAAAACAATTCACAGATCACAATAGATTTGCACTGGCCCGGCAGAGTTCCGTGCCTAGAGATATTGGCCCCAAAGACTGGCGCCCCTTTCGGTATTTCTTTTTGTATTAATCAATCATCAAAGTACAAGAGAGCGGTTAGGGTTTGACTCTCAGACTCTGCGTCCAGATGCTCTGAGAAGTGAGGCCCTCACCACTAATTTAAAGGTTACAAGGGATGCCCAAAAGCAGAGCCCCAAAAGCTTTTAAAATAAAAAGCATCAGTTCTCTCTCTCTCTTAGAGAGTCTTAGCAAAATTCGCGTCGCTCATCATTTTCCCAAATTTTTTTTTTTCAGCCTCCGCGATTTCCGGAAATTAGGGTTTCTGGCAGAAATTAGGGTTTGCAGGAATTTTAGGGTTTTTGGCAGAAATTAGGGTTTCTGCTGTCCGCCATGTCATCACTTTGTGCCAGACACTCCAAGTCGAGATTCTACCGCGGCACCACAAGAATCAACTTCAAAACAATTCACAATTCACAATTGATTCGACAATGGCCCGGCTGAGTTCCGTGCCTAGAGATACCCACCCTTTTGGTATTTCTTTTTGTATTAAACTGCAACCAAAGTACGAGGGAGTGGGAGGCTCTCACTGTCAGACTCTGCGTCCAGATGCTCTGAGAAGTGGGAAGCTTGCCTACTTATTTAAAGGGTTTACAAACGATGCCAAAAGCAGAGCCCAAAAGCTTCAAAATCAAAAGCATTTTCTCTCTCTCACAAGCTCTCTTGAGCCAAAAATAAAGCAAAAGCTTAAAAATAAAAATAAAAGCTCTCTTTCTCTCTTGCGTAGGCTGTTGCGTAGACCAAAAAGCAACTCAAATCTGCCGTACACTGCCGCCATGTCAGTTGTACGGTATTCTGTGATATGCGCCGCAAATTGCAGGCCTGTCTGTACGGTGCAGCCACGTCATCACTTTAGCGGGGGTGTGTGTACTGGGCTATTTTCAGCAATAGGGCCTGTTTGTGTGTGCACTGGACAGCCACGTCACCAGTTTGTGACATTGACGCTAGACTATGGCAGAAGCATGTCCACGTGGCGCAAGTGAAGTGCACACGTGACATCCCCCCTATTAAATGTGAGGCACAGCTGCCGAACTTCTATCTATACTTCTGATAAGAGAGAGAAAGGAGACGACACAGGGATGTTGGGTCCCAACCCTCAAGGGCCTCCTTGGTTTGTTGCCAAAGCAAGTACACATATTCTTGCAGAAATGCTACTACAATGTCTAAATGCTGAGATGATGATGCTAATGGGTATAGATGCTACTGATGCTGGGTACTGGGTACTGAGGTACTGAGGTTCTATGTCGACGACGAGGTGCTGATAATCTATGTCGATGACAGGTATTGCCGGTCTATGTCGAAGACGATGATGTCGACGATGGGTACTGCTGGTCTATGTCGAAGATGATGATGTCGACGACGACGATGGCGACCGTCATGGACACGAAGATGTTGCCGTGACAACGACAATGCCACGAGGCTAGGGCTGAAATCTGAAAACGCTAGGTTTGAAAATTGAGATCGCTGGGAATCTACTGCAATCGGATACTGTGCCGACAATGACGATGTCGACGACGACTGTTGTCTAAGGGCTGAAAACTGAAAACGTTGGCCGATCTGAAAGGCTGAGAACTGGTGCTGATGTAAGGGCTGAAAATTGGGTACAGTGTCATGGCGATGACGATGACGACGATGGGAATATGACGATGACGAGTGGGTCGTCGTCAAGTCTGGACTTGCGATGACGACGTCGACGATGACGATGGTTTAGACGATGACGACGTCAAGGCTGAAAAATGCTAAGGCTGAAAACTGTAATATGTTGTGATGGATGGCTTTCCGGCGAGGATCTGTTGCCGGGAATGGAATCGGGATGGGACGAGGCTAAAGGGATGGTACTGTTGCAAAAACGCTGATGGCTGAAATCTGCTCCAAAAACGCTAGTGCTGCAAGGGCAGCTCTCGTCGCCTTAGAAAATCCAATGTCTTTTCAACTTTTTGCAAAGAAAAAAAATTGATCCAACCCTGCCAGCTCTCTTCGAATATTTCAAAGCTTTTCTTGCTTGGTTCTCTCTTGACTAGTCGCGGCTTCTTCAGGTATCTTCCAAGAGTTGTCCTTCGCAAATAAACAAAGGAGACCTTGCTCGGATACCACTGTAGTAGATGAGTGAGATAATTAGACTTTATCGTGCCAATCTGAAATAGAGAGAGAGAAAGTGAGAGAAAGAAGATCAACACCGTATTAAGGGAACAACCCCCCCCCCCCCCCCCCCCCCCCCCCCCCAGCCCGCGCCTTTCCTTAAAAGAGTATTGGGGTGAAAGTCTACACAAGTGCTTAAACTGAGATGTCGGACACGATTCCCTCTCTCTGTTTTGATATCTTACCTCGATTTATGGAACCCTATGCTTACTAATGTCAGGGCAAACCCTTATATCGAGAACCTTTGTTTCTTCCTTTGAATCCTTGAGCAACGATGCTTTCAACTCTTGAAGGCTAAATCCAGTATTAGGGTATGGCCTTTAGTTCTATCAGACTATTGAGTGCTGAGTCCTCTCTGGTAGAGACCTTAGCCTCTCGTTCTTCCGGAAATTCCTGAATTTGAACTCCAGAGTTTATGTCTCTCGGATCGGATCTGTGAATCTTATCCCAACCTGAGGGTACGGCAACCCTTTGGCTGATCTGGCTTTGTTTCTCAGAGCGTTTTCCTTGAGTAGAGGCTCTAGCCTTCTTCTGCTCCTACTCCCTCATGCAAAGGGAGAACACTTGCAAACAAACAGTCATAGGTCAAACAATCTAAACATGACAAGCATCACTTAGTAAACCTTGGATCTCTGAAGCGACTCCTCGGAAGAGAATACTGAAGAGAACCTTCTCCTCCAATCCTACACACCAGGAACCGGCAGGAAGGTGTGCTCTCATGGTCTGCTAAATTAGCCACGACTACGATAACTATGGGCTGGAAACAGAGAAAAACAGTAACATGCTGCGATGGAAAATTACTTTGTTTGCGTGTCTGGGTGCTATCAAAATTTGCTATCGGGTGTGTGTGTTTGGATGGGGTGGGTGAGTGGATCATGTTTAGTTTTTTTCCTTTGGTTTTGTGTTTGTTCTTTTAAGATTTGTTTTCTTCTTTTGTTTCATTATTGTTCTGTTTTGATTTTTGGTCTTGGTCCAATTTTTCTTCTTTGTTTGTTTCTGTTTTTGGTCTCTTCCTTGAAGCTTCGTATGTGTGTTCTGGGTGGTTATGGATACGGAAGTCTTTCTCTCTCTCTGATTTGCCCTGGACCTCCTTTACTCTCTCCTTGGAGAGTGAGTCTTGACCAGCCATGGCTTACGGAAGCCACCTTTAGCACGTGGACTGTCTTCTACTAAGCCAGAATCTCCTCGATAGCTCCAGGACAGTTTTCGTGTTGGCTGGCTACGTTAAAAGAAGAGGAAATGAGTAGTAGTGTTGCTTTGTGACTTGCATTTCATGTTTGTATGCTAATGATATTATGCATGTTCAAGTCGGTTATGTAGATTGTGGATGTTGTGTATTTAACTTGCACTTCTGTTTAAGGTTTCTTTGACCTTGACACCGCTAGTTTATAACTTGCACTTTCCTGTACCCATCTAGGTGTATGGTGTTTGCTCTTCTAGTTTGTTGTATGAGAGTGCAGACTAGGTCAAGAGTTCTTATGTGATAGATCTTGTGCTTGATAAAGTTTCTAGATTGCTCTTTTGATGGTGGCGTACATTTTGGCTTACTAAGGTCTTCTGATATGTGACAAGGGGATTTCTTGAGCATTACTAAAGGACCACCCACTTGTCAACTTGGGCAGGTCTCTTTTGCCTCAGGACTTTTAATGTCTTCTTTATGTTGAATAGAAAGAGGAACTTCTTAAGGATTTTCTTTTGCATTTATTGACTTTTGAGCCCTTCCGGTCAAAATTTCCCCTTGAATTCATAGCTCATGTAAAGAGTTTACGAAAGGTTCACTAAAAAAATCTCAGGTTAATGTTTTTAAAGTAAGCTGCATGTCTTATGTCTTAACTTGTAAACTCTTGCTTTTGAACCTTGGTGTGGCTAAAAATTGAGCACTACAATGTGTGATATTTGATTGGAGAAACGTGCTTCAAACTTCAGATGCTAGTTTCCCTTTTAAATGTTACAAGTCCATCAGTAATTAATTTTCTTGGAGAATTTCCAAAAAGTCCTACATAACAACTCAATAAAGATTGTGGTACTTAGTGCTCAAGAATATTATCAAGTCAAATCTTGCTACCGAGACTAAAGTTTTAAGTGAATTTCACATGAGGGTAGTATTTGATGGGATGGTTTGCGTTTTCTAGTCGATTAGCTTAACTTCATCTCCCATACTCCTGTCCGTTCTTATATTAACTCTCTTTTAGGCTTAGAGTCTCAACAACAATTCGCACTATGTTGAAAATACATGCTGATGGGGAGCCTGTTTCCCCAAAATCTATGTTTCCTGAGGCTTCCTTTTATGGGAAGCACAGTGGCAAGTATCTTCCTTATTCCAATGTGGACTCTTTTTTGAAGGTATCTTTCTTACATCTCCTGTTATCCCGATAGTTTTGTAACTTGCTATGATCACATGTTTTACTTGCTTTTGTGCTCTACAGGTATGCCAAAAGGTAGGACTGACTGGTATAGATCTCTTCTCTCCTCCCGATGTTGTCGAGAAAAAAGACATACGTCGTGTGTGCTTGTGCTTAAGAGCACTTTCCAAAAAAGCGCGAGCTAGACATTTGGAAGTAAGTGTATTCTGTTTCCTAATTTTCCTTGGCTATATGGATGCCTTTGACACTGAGCTCTCTTTATGGCCCTTCTCTTTGAAAATCAGGTGCCAGAGTTCGATTATGTCACCCATTCTTCAGTTTCAATGCCTACTGAATTTGTCGGAGGACTTAGAGATTCTCTCAGGCAGGCTAGTGCCAACAGTAGCCCCAGGGACAAGGAAACGCCGGATAAAGTAAGTGAATTGTTAAAGCTTACCGTTTTCTTTTCTTATTAGTTTATGGTTTCATTATTATTTTGTGCTCGAGTTATTGTTATTACCAGCTACCACTAAGCACTAAGCTTGCATTATTAAACCAGACTTTGAGTCTGTACAGTTGTGAATAAGGAAAACTATTGCTTTATTGTTTAGGGTTTTCCATTAAACCTTGCTTGGCAGGTAGGACTAAGTCCCTTGCGTATTAAGAGGCCTGCCTCTGGTTTGTCACTCTCACAAATGGATCCTGAGGTATCTGATGAACTATCTAAGGAGCCTGCAAGGTCTCTCAACTTTGATGAAAGTTATAGTGGAGATCAGCAACAGAGCGTAATTGATCCAAACACACCTCCAATGGTAGAGGAAGATTCTGGATTTTCGAGTGGCAGCAGAAGTTTAGCACTCTCGGATGATGAGAGGGGACCTCTAGAAAGTTCTTCTTTCGATGATGCAGGTGAGGACTACAAAGCTGGTAAAAATCTAGATACCTCTGTGTCTGCAGAACCTTACCCACCAGAAGGTTCTCCAAATGAAGGTGCAAGTTTGGATGAGGCTCGGACAGGAGCTGCTGAATCTTCAGATACGTTGCAAAAGGATGTTGATACTTCCTCAAAACTGGTAAGTCAAACTCTTACAAGTGATGTGTTGTTAGAAGGCTATCTTTACAGGCAATAAGGAGATTATCTGACACTTGAATTGTGCTAAATGCTGCATTGTGATCCTTATGAAGAATGTCTATGTATACTCATGGATTGTTGATCATGCCAAGCTTTGTAACAACAGACTACTGTGCTTAAGTATGAGGGTTTTGGAATGAAACTAGAGGCCAAGGCGTTAACATGGTTCCAAACCGCAGAACGTGGGAGTATTCACAACCTTTAGACTCTAGCCCAAAGTTTTGTCGCCTCATTTGCTAAAACAGGAATCAAACACAATGCATTGGCACAAATCTATAGCTTCAAACAAGAGAAAGGGGAGACAGGGAGAGATAGTGCAAATCAAATGAAACAGTATGTGGCTAGATGTCTCTGGCTAACTGCTACTTTCTACCCCATGTTTCACTGATTTCTGCATGATTTTGGGACATGATATTCACTTACAATATATTTACAAAACCTTTTCTGGTATATTAACTAGCTAAATACTATTTGATTTTTCCACAGCCATCAGCGGGTAGATCAGTTGACGCTGGAGGTAATCACAAGAATGCCACTAAAAAGGGAGCTTGGATGCTGCCTTCCTTGGCTGCTGCATTGGCACTGTTAGGGGCTGGGCTCTTTGTAAAACCCAGGTAAACGCTTTTATATACCAGCAAGTCACCTTTTCATTTTTTAAATTGAACTACAGTGTCTTAGCATGTCTATTTATTACTTCAACTTTAAACATTCATTCAAAACTCCTGGTTGGGCAAAATAGGGATTCGTCTATTTATCAAGTGAAGCAAGGTGACACTTTGTCAGAAATCTCAAGGAGAGTTGGCAAGTCAAGTTGGCAAGAGCTTGTTCTTCTAAATCCAGACATTAAAAATCCGGATCTCATTCATCCTAATGACAGATTAAGGCTACGCTCCGAAGGGTAATGGTAACCAATATTGATTCCCTGTTTGAAGTATTTTCATCTCACTGTGTCGAATATTCTTGTCAATGTCCAAGCGGCACACTTGTATTATTTTAGACCCAACTAGCAGCAACTGTTCTGAGCATTGTCATTTTGAGCATTGGGAGAATGCAGAAATTCTTGAAGTTTCTACAAAAGCATACACATTTTTGAGAGCATCAACTTGGCTCTTGATGTTGTCTATTTTGAAGTTCAGCGTAAAATTGTTCTCATGCTGCAAAAATGAATGTTTTTCAAGGAAAGAAATAGCCTGGTTGTGTAAAGTTGAGCATGCATTATGTGACATTTGTATCCATTGGGTCTCTCCTTCATGGGTCTATGAACCAAACTAGAAAGATGTAGACCTTGGCATGTGAAATTATCGCTTACCTGTGTTGAATGACGTGACCCAGCAATTCATATGATCCATATGGGATGTGTATAGCAGGAATCCTTGCATGGTGAAATAATCGGCAGCTCAGTTGGGATGCGAAAGAGGCATCATGAAGTGGTGGGAGGCATGACAATACATGCGAGTGATGGTAATGGTCAAGGGTCCCAGAATGTCGAGATTGATATTTAATTGAATGTGCCAATTCGTCATGAATGGGTTGCTTATGAGCTTACACTATTTTCCTCATATATGCCACTTCAATTTATCTTGCTCATATGACTAGTGACTTAAGAGAGCCGCAATGTTCAATGATGATGTGGTGCATGTCTTTCCTGTTCTTGGATTCAATTTATCTCAAGAAGTCAAAATGCTTGAGTATTGCAACCAATTCAAAGCGTGGCTGCAAAAATCGGATGTGCATGAGCATAGATTGAGACTGAGAATGAGTTTGACTTCATGGTCAGGTACCTAGGGTAGAGAAGTCGGTTTGGAGACTCAATTCTATGAGCCAGTTTAAGGAAATTCAAATCTTCCCAATTCAATCTCCCACGATATTCCATGATTTTGACTTGGAAATGATCTTTAAGTACAATATGTTTAGTTTGAAGTACTGAAATAATGAAAAAGATATGGTGGAATTATTCAAACATTGTCCTAGATTTGGGATCCGTCTTTTCATTGGCTCCTCCACCTTGCACATGTAGTGGTTTGTGCGGGTATCAGATGTCTCACCAATTCTCAGACACCATTAGATTCAACATTTTGGACAAAGGCAAATTTTATGCAATGATGAATTGATTTAAAGATTGGAGTCCTACGGCCAGTTTGAGAAAGCGGTAGCTCACTAGTTGTTTTGGGATTTTGCCAAAGCTTTGATGCCCTTGTCCAAATCTCCATTAAGTTTTCTTTGATCCTACTTTTGGCGACTTGTTCTTGTGACCTCTCCTCTGTTTGAGCAAGGGATACCAATAACCTATTGACAAGTGACTCCAAACTTCTAAGCATGGCAGCCTCCAGCCAGATCTGAAAGTAGGACAACTATAGTGAAGAGATGGTGGGGATAGGCTTTCTGTGGTAGTACGAAAAGACTCTGCAATGCGTAAGAGCTTTGAGGAAGGGGCTTGTCATCGCTACAAATGGTGTTCATGTTTGGCTAGTGAAAATTTCTTAGAATAGCGCCAAAAGAACCTCAATGTTAATTTCACAATTTCAAGTGATCGAATTAGAGCTTTGCAATGTGAAAGAAAAGCTAAACAAAAAAGAATGTTTACCAAGAGAGAAGGTGTTACAATAGGTACAAGATGGCTAGTTAATAAAAGAGTGAACTGAGGTTGAAGAGAAGATAGCCACAGTCCAAGAGTACAAGAAAAGAAGGGAGTCAATAGTGGCAAAGACCCTAGGGCACCCATGATTTAGGCCCCTTCTCGCCAAGTCAAGAAGAAATTTTTAAAAGTCTTTAGCCATAAAAATAGTGCCAAATATTGGGCACTAGCTTTTTGGGTAAGAAGAACAAGAAAAGCATTTTTGTGCAAATTGGTTTTAGAGATAGAAAATCTCTAATTTTAGAGAGAAAATCAATAGATTCTAGAGAAAATAAAAAATCAAGGTTTAGAGGGAAATTAGCTTTCTCTTGAGGGAAAAATAAGTGTGCGAGACATAGAGCATTCCACTCCAGAGAAAATCAATAGATTTTAGATGAAAAAAATTCAAGTTTAGAGAGAAATTAGCATTCTCTAGAGGGACAAAATCAATGTGTGGCATAGAGTATTATAGCTCTAACAAAGAGATTAGCATGGACCACCTTTCCAAACAAAGGGAGTCTGGGATTGGCCAAACAAACGCAATGATCAATTACGTGTATGGCCTCAATGCAAAAACCATAACCCTAAAAGCTGTCACATATTGTGCTCTAAAATCAAAGCGATTGTCGTGGATTGTAGGATATAGGAGAGAGAAAGCGAAAGAAAATCAACACAACTTAATATGCACACATTGTTTCCCCAAGTTTTCCCCCCGCATCAATCAAGCATCATGTGCAAAGTGGCAGTGTGCAATGTGGTTGAATATATGTCATGGGTGTACACCATTGCAATGCAAATGACACATGATCTCATGAGAGGGCGCAATCGTTTATCCAAAGTCATTTAAGAGTCACCATAGTGAATGTATTCCTTGATATGGACGGACCACGCCATCGGCCATACCATAATTCAATATATACAAAAAATAAGTGAATCTAAAAGCTTCGTCAACAATTGTATCAGATCATCATGATTTGTCAACTCCTCATAGTTCATCCACTGGGCATCCATGGATAGGTAGTTCCTAAATTTGACAAAAAATATTTGGGTTTTTTTCATTGAACGGCTTGTTGTGAGCAATTATCTATTATGGAATCAAAATATCTTCAGCTTCAACTTCTGGTTGAGTATTGCCCGAATGTTCGATAGGTAGATCTCCCTTGAATGGTTTAAGAAGACTCATGTGGAAGGCAATATGAATCTTCCAATGCGAGAGCAATCCTAATATGAGGGATACATCATGAAAGTGATCAATAACTTTCAAGGGGCCATAGTAGCATCGATTGAATTTTGGATATAGTCGTTCTTTGCAGTGGTGATATCAATGTGTGTGTGATTTTTTTTTGGCAACTTGGTTTTACTTTTCTTGATTTTTAAAAAAAGCTTCCTTGCCCTATGTGTGAAGTGCATGTGTGTGGATGCATGCGTACATCCAATGCTGTGAGGACGAAGAGCGAGACCGTGAAGCGGGTGGATCATTGTGAGGATAATGCCTTCACGCTCCTTATTCTATTAACCATCAAACAATAAGGTTAGGGTTATTGATGGTTAGTAATGGGTCCAACCCGTTGGCATGAACCCCAACAATCTCTCACTTGAAAGCCAATGTGGCCCAAGTGGCCTATGTATGTACAACCTGTACAAGCATGAAGCATTCTAGTGGATTCAACCTACACCCATCATCTCAATGCAATGTGCAAACCGCTCTGAGGCTAGGCTCTTCGTGAGAGCATCTAAGGGGATGTCATCCATACGAATCTTGACTATCTTGATGCGCTTGCTAGCCAATAAGTTCCGTATCACATGATACCTGACCTCTATGTGTTTTAAAGGGGTTCTTCACTAACGCAATATCACTCTATCACTATGCAGCTCTAGAGTATGATAAATACCAAGGTCTCCTACTAGACGTGCTAACTATATAGCTTCCTTGCTAACACCCAAAACTACAACATACTTTGCCTTTGTGGTGGAAGACAAATTGCAATCTTGGAGACATGATCTCCATGACACGGCTGTTCCAGCAAGTAGGAATACATAGCTAGACGACATGGATCTATGACTATCCACATAACCCGCATAGTCTGCATCCGTGTACCTCACTATGGATGCATCACAGCTCCCAAAGCATAAGCACTTTCTTGCCGTACCCTTAAGGTATCTAAAAATGTGCTTCACTACTTCCCAGTGCTTCTTGCCAAGATTTTTTATAAATCTATCAACCACTCTCTTCGCAAATGCAATGTCTTGCTTGGTGGTTACCATGGTGTACATGAGACTTCCTACTGCTGAAGAATATGGCAACTTTGCCATTTCCTCTTTCTCATCATCGAATTTGGGAGCATCAGTCTTGCTAAGTTTTGCATATGCCTGCATTTGGGTACTCGATGTAGCCTTCTCCCCCTGCATATCAAAACATTGCAAGACCTTGTGGACATATGTTTTCGAAGATAAATCTAGTATTCCATGTTTCCTATCCCTCTTGATACGCATACCAAGAAAGTGACTTGTATCTACTAAATCCTTCATAGCAAACTACGTGCTAAGTGACTTCTTTAAGATGGCAATCTTGTCTTTAGAATCATCGACATAAAGTATCAAGATGATAAGTGAACCATCTTTCAACTTTTGGCTATACAACCTGTGATCTTCTTGGCTACGTACATAACCTTAAGACTACATATACTTGTCAAATTTTTGGTATTACTGTCTTGAGCCTTGCTTTAGGCCATACAATGACTTATGTAATCTACGCGCCAATTCTATCTTGTAGCCTTTTTAGGTTTAACTTCAAAACCCTATGGTTGTTCCATGTAGACGTCTTCTTCTAGATCCCCATGAAGGAGCCATCTTTATGTCAATCTGGACAAGTTCCATGTCCTCACTGGGTCCTGAACCAAGCACAAGATGCAATGTAGTCATCTTGAATATTGATGTGAGGATCATCAAATTTTATGCCTTTCTTCTTCTTAAATCCCTTAGCAACCAATCTAGTCTTATACTTAGGCTCTGGATCTTGTATCATATATTTCTTCTTATACACCCATTTCCAAGGTAAGGCTTGTTTTCGCTCTAGCAACTCTGTTAGTTCCCAAGTATCATTTTTCATAATCGAGTTATACTCTGATTGCATTGTTTGCTCTCACTTCATGCTATCTTCCATTTGAATAGCCTCTTGGTAGTAGGTAGGCCGCAGTCAGTGACCAAAAAATCGTCTAACCTTGTCTCCAAATGCTTAGGGGTACGAGAGACTTGCATCGATCTTTTTACTGCTTGATCGTTGAACTCTGCTCTCTTTGGAGCACTACTAGTGGTAGGAATGTCACTAGTAGACTGAGTTGTTTGTTTGATCTCACTTGAGGCTATATCCTCGAATCTGACTTTGCGATACTCAATCTCTTTGACAAATTATATGTGTAGCTTCAACTCATTGAAAATAAATTGTGAGTTGCGAATGACTTTTGTAGACTCCGAGTGTTAGAGACGATAGCCCATCTCTACATCTATACCATATCCAACGAAGATGCATTTGTGTGATTTGGGATCTAGCTTCTTGTGTAGCTCTTTAGAGACACGTGAGAATGCTTCACATCCAAATACACGTAATCTATTGTAGTTTGGCTTCTTGCATAGTTCAATGGCATACTAGGCAATCGATTGATGATGTAAACTGCTGTCATAATAGCCTCTCCCCAAAACTCAGGAGGTAAGTTCTCCATAGACAACAGGGTCGTGACTATCTCTTGCATTGTCTGTAAGAACAGAGGGGACTGGACCATGCTCATCACCACCCAACCATGCCCTGTATAGACCCTTGGCCTGCTAAATATAGGGACCCCCTTGACTGCATGTCTGTCCTGGCCCTTGGCCGTGCCTAGTCCTACCCTTGGCATGACATTACTCCCCCCTTGGAGAAGTGTTTTCGTCCTCAAAAACAAGAGTGATGATACACTAATGTTTTCTATAGTGGAATCCTTCATGGATGCAGCTGTTTGGTTGACCAAAACACGGTTCAGCAGGAGGTTCAATGAAACCAAGAGTAACATTTTGATTTTTCACATTGTTGTCCATTTGCAACCATCTTGTGTTACCGATTGCTATTCAATCATAGTGTGTAGACTCCATGTAGAACACACATGAGTATGCAAAACGAGTTACCACACCAAGATGTACCCTAAAGAGTACCTATTTTCACTTTCCATGAAAGTAAATTGCTAACATAACTCAACAGCCAAGTTTAAGTCCTTGACTTGTTTTCCAATTTCAGCAGTAAACAACCCCACCAAACTAGTGTTCAAGGTTGAGAACTTGATTTATACATGAAGAGACTACACCTAGTCGCAAACATGCTTTAACTTATGGTAAGCAAACTCCAAGTAGAGCAATAAATGCTTACTAATTGGATTGCTTGCTAGCGTACTCACTTTGCATATCCTTTAGTCCAAGATTACACTTTGTAATCAGCCTATCTCCTTGGATAACTGACAGTACTGAGGTGTTGGTGTTTTCCCCATGATTTACAGACAGTCAGCCCAGATGACTAATAAACGATGATCACAATATCGTACCATATTGCGAAGAATCAACAATATCCCGAATAACCATCGTGGTTAACTCTAAAAATCCACAAGCACCCAAACTGAGCCATGACCTCTATTGGTAATTGGTAGACCCAAAAGTAATCTCATAGAGATACTGCACATAGAGTGCAAAATGCTTCATAAGAAAAAACTTGATGAATATGAATGCCGTTCCAAATCAACCTTTGCTAAACACTAGGACCCATAACACCTAGTGTGCATGCATTTAACAAAAAATAGATCCGAACCTATATATCCATGGTGATCCTTGCCAATACTTATGGCAAATGTAATGCACCTAGCACACATTAAAGAGGAATGCAAATAGTTATGAAAAGAAACTAAATACTTTCAGTTGCAATCATTTGCAAGTCTTGCTGAAATGTCTGAACCATAATAGAAGGTGAAAGAGTGATCACTTCTAGGTACAAACAATGAAACTTTTTCATGAACAACTCATAGCCTTTCTATATGTAAAACAACCATCTGTAATGTTGTTTAGCAGCACTTGTACCTTAACAAGTCATTCTAAGTATCCGATAGTTTTTGGCCACCGAAATTGCTCCTGATATGTCGTGCTGAAAATGGTCTAGAAAACAGATTTGACCAGCACCTAGGGACTTTGTCGTGAAATATACTTGAAATAATGGGCGCCAATGTCAGTCTAGAGACTCATATTCTCCACATGTGGAATATGTCTCATGTAAGGATGTTTAAAAAAGAACATCCTTCAAGTACAAGATGTACTTGTGTGTGGAGGTAACTCTAAACACTCCGCGACAAGAGTGAGAGGGACCCTCATTCATTGCTCCACACTGGCTAAACCGAACTCCTTGAGTCCCTAAACCATGTTGTATCCCATGTGACAACATGTGCCAAATCGAATCCGGCAAGTGGATTCATAACAACATAATGTATATTGGACACTACGGCCCAAAATACTTGTTCCGACATGCCCTTGCCATGGCCCTGAGGATTGAACTGAAAGTTCAGTTACCCGTATTCAAATGTACCCGTGAAAAAACCAAGCAACATTGCATTGGAAGCCCAGGGTGTTGCCTTGGCAATCCAAGCCCGTTGGGTAGAATCTACGTAGTCAAACCCCTTGGTAAGACCCTTTGGAGAAACTGCTCAACTAGCAGGTAACGATAACCAACATAGTTAACCGTGTACACAATGATGAGAATCAACTCAAAAAGTTGAATTTGTCCGCTATTGCGTGGTAGATTGCGGAGTGATTTCCTTGAAAATGTAACGGGAATAGATCAAACTGTGATCCTCCATGCCTAAGGGGTGATTTGTTACCATATACATGTGGTAGTGATGTGTGTGAACACACTAGGACCGCCGGGGCATTTTTTCCCTCTTTAGGAGGTTTTTTCCCCCGTGCATTGTATATACGCCCATCACTCTAGGGCTATCTATCTTTCCATAGCACACTAAGTAACACACTCTCTATTGTGTGCCTTGAGCTTCCTTCGTCTTCTCCAAGCTGTGTGTGTTTCTCTGTAACCCTAATTCCAACAATTGGTATCAGAGCAGGTCACGTCCTCCCGGGCTTAGTCGCCAGCTGCTTCAGCACACGCCTGCTCACTTTCTCCGATTTCAAAGAGCTTTGGCGAGCGTTCGCAGATCGAGAAATTTTTTGGGAAAACTCGTAGAGCTTGGTCTGCTCAGAATTTTGATTTGGGCTCATTTCGGCCTCCGTTTCCACTACAGGCCGTACTGCACAGGCTATTTCGTCATTTTGTGTAGAATTTCTGTCGGTGCCGTTTTCTGCATAACAGGTGCCTTATAGTCTTCTACGGTTTGTGCTATATAGCACAGGTTGTTCCTGCTCCGTTTCTCCTATTTTCAGGCAGTTTTCACATCAGGTGCAACATTTACCATGGCTGACAACAACAACACAGATGTGTTCAAGATGTTTGCTGCTGAGAATAGGTTGGATGGGGACAACTACCCTATGTGGGCTTATATGATGCAACATGTTCTTGTGTAAAAGGGTGTCTGGAACATTGTGCAGGGCATTGATGTATGTCCTGGTTCTGAGGATGTAGGCGATGTTGAGGATGTTGCAGGTCTTGCTGCAAGGATTGCAGCTGTTAGAGTTGTTTTGCCTACGGCAGAACAAGCTCGTTGGGATGTTAAGGATGCGCAGGCTCATGCATTGATTGCGTTGTCTGTGAAGCGCACCATTGTTCCTCACATTCGTTCAGCAAAATCTGCAAAACAGTCTTGGGATATTCTAGCAGGTCTTTATGCAAGCCGCAATGAGGCTAAAATTGCTTTGCTGCGTAAAGAGCTGGAGTCGAAGATTATGCATGAGGAAGATGATAGGGACACTTTCCTTGCTAGTGTCAAGGATATCAATGAGCAGCTTATTTCTGCAGGTGAAGTCATTTCAGATAGTTCCCTTGTGCAGACTGTTCTTGATGCCTTACCAGATTCCTACCAGACTTTTGCTAGTACTTGGAGACTGATGACCCAAGGAAATCCTGAAGTTGTCAAGTTTGATGCATTATGCACATTGCTGTTTGCAAGAGTCACTTTCCAGAAAAAACAGGACTAGACAGCGTGCATTTGAATAGGCTTTTATTGCTTCTCAAAGAAAGGGTGGTAACAGTAATGCAGCCACTTCTTATGGTTCTGCTGCGAGTGGCAAAAATTATGTTCCTAGTGCTTCTGCTGGCAGTACTTCGTCTGGCAATTCTGGTGATAAGGGCAAAAACAAGATGCGGTACCATTATTGTAAAGCCAATGATCACTTGATCAAGTCGTGTCCTAAGTTGAAGGCCAAAGAGGCTAAGAAGAAAGAGGGTGGTTCCACTGCAAATGCTGGTTCCACTACAAATGCAGCCATTGTTGAGTCTTCTGTGAAAGGAGACTGTGTTGCTGATGTTGATGCAGAATGGGCTTTTAGCGCAGAGTGCACTTACAATCCTGTTGTCCATGATGCATGCTTGTCAGTTGCTGCAGATTCACGTGTGTGGTATTTCGACAGTGGTGCTACAAAGCACATTACCTCACATCGTGAATTGTTTACCTCTCTCGAGTCTGTCCCTCATGGGAATTCAGTCACTTGTGCCAACAACGCCTCTTATCCAGTTCAGGGAGTTGGAAAGATTGTGCTCACTACTGCTAATGGCAGTTCCTTCACACTTGTTGATGCACTTTATGTACCTGGGATCAAGAAGAATCTCTTGTCTGTATCCGCACTTGCTAGACTTGGACTTGTAGTCAAATTTGTGGATGAGAGATGTACAGTTCATGATCTCAGTTTTGGTGATGAAATTGTTGCATCTGGCCTTTTGTGCCGTGGGCTGTATAAGATCACTTTGTATGACAAGTGTGGACAAAATTTTGCAAATGCTGTTGCAGATTCAAGGGCTATTTCAAATGCAAAACTTTGGCATGCACGTTTTGGTCATCTGAATTTTGCCAGTTTGCTGCGTTTGCATAAATCTGATATGGTTGCTTCTTTGCCGCCTCTTGAAGCACCTATCAAACATGTTTGTGAAGGCTGTGTTTTGGGTAAGATGCAGCGTTCTAAATTTCCAAAGGATGGTTCAGTTCGGGCCACATGCACGTTGCAGCTTGTGCATAGTGATGTTTGTGGGCCCATGCAAACTCCATCCTTGGGCAATTACCTGTACTTCGTGACTTTCATTGATGACTACTCCAGGCATGCATGGGTATTTCCGCTTAAAGCGAAGTCCGAAGTTTTCATGTGCTTCAAACAATTTCTGGCTATGGCTGAAAATATCTCGAAATGTACTATGGGCACCCTCCGTTCCGATCGAGGGGGGGAGTATATGTTTCCTGAATTTAATGCATTTCTGGCTAGTCGTGGGATAAAACACCATTGTACAGTTCCTTATACACCTCAGCAAAATGGTGTTACTGAGAGGAAAAACAGGTCTCTCACGGAAATGGCACGATGTATGGTCAAAAGTCAAGCTTTGCCGCATTCTTTTTGGCTTGAGGCCATCATGTGTGCCACTTATGTACTTAACAGGTGTCCTACGAAAGCTTTGCAGTCTATTACTCCATATGAAGCATGGCATGATAGAAAGCCTTCTATTGAGCACATGCGTGTTTTAGGCTGTTTGGCGTATGATTTGGTGCCACAAGTGCAGCGCAGAAAATTGGATGATAAGGTTGTCAAATGTATTTTTGTTGGTTATAGTGCTGAAAGCAAAGGTTACAGGTTGTATCATCCGCAAACAAAACATATTCTGGTTTCACGGGATGTAGTGTTTGTGGAAGATTCTGTTCAGTCCTTGTTGTCATGTACTAGAGACAGTAATGTAAGCTCATAGGACATTTATGACACTTTGTTGCCTCTTTTTAGTGGTGGAAATACGAATGTAAGTTCCAATGAGGCAAATGTACAGCCTATGGGGGTTTCTGAAAATGTTACAGATCAGCCTATTACTGATGCAGATGTACATGATGTACTTGATGAGGAAAGGGCTGAAAATGAGCAGGCTAGAGGTATGCCAAAATGGCTGGTGCACATTTGCGTGATAGTAAATTGGATGCACCTTTGTCTAGTCGTACTCGTTCAGGCTCTCGCCATGCATCTTATGCATCAGATTGTTATGCTTTGGCTGTGTCTAGTTTACATGATGTTGAGGAGCCTCTGTCTTTTGATGAAGCACAGAATTCAAAAAATTGGATGGCTGCCATGCAATCAGAATATGATGCACTTATAGAAAATGACACATGGACTTTATGTGATTTGCCTCCTCGCAAAAAGGCCATTGGTACAAAGTGGGTTTACAAGTTGAAACGCAAGCCGGATGGTGAGATTGATCGCCATAAGGCTCGACTTGTTGCAAAGGGTTATGCACATAAAAAAGGCATAGATTATGAAGAGACTTTTGCTCCCACTTATCGTATGACTACTGTGCGTTTTCTATGTGCATTGGCAACTCATTTTGGTTGGGATGTACATCAATTAGACATTGTTACCGCTTTCTTGAATGGTGACATATTTGAGGAAGTTTATGTAATGCAGCCTCGCGGTTTTGTCATAAAAGGACAAGAGGACAAAGTGTGTAGATGTAAGAAGGCTTTGTATGGGTTGAAGCAATCTCCTCGTGCTTGGTATCAGAAAGTTGACACTCATTTGGTCAAATAAGGCTTTCGTAACAGTCCAACAGAAAGCACATTGTATGTAAAGCGTGAGGGTGATGTACTTCTCATTGTGGTTCTTTATGTTGATGATTTGCTGATCACTGGACCAAATGAGAGACATATTGCTGAATTTAAGGCTGATTTGAATGCTACTTTCGAGATGAACGATTTGGGGTTGTTGCATCATTACTTGGGTATACAATTTAAGTAGTGTGATGGTGGTATTGCCTTGTGTCAGAAACGTTACATAGAGACATTGCTATGTAAGTTTGGACTTGAGGATTGCAAACCTATTGCCACTCCCATGGAAACAGGTTTGAAGTTGAGTCTACATGATGCTAACGATCCTACTGATGTCACTCTTTACCAAACTGTTGTTGGCTGCCTCATTTATGTATGCAACACGAGGCCAGATATTCAGTTTGCAGTCTCACAGGTCAACAGATTTATGCATAGCCCAGGGTCTAAGCATTGGCAAGCTGTCAAGAGGATTTTCCACTACCTTAGTGGCACTTTACATCTTGGCTTGTTTTATCCCAAGGGGGGATCATTGCCGCCAGACTTACATGCTTTTTCGGACTCAGATTGGGCTGGTTGTTTTGACACGCGAGTGTCCACAAGTGGTTTTTGTTTCATTCTTGGCAGTTTATGTATATCATGGTTGAGCAAGAAGCAACCTACTGTGGCCACTTCGAGTTGTGAGGCTGAGTATAGGGCAGACTTCACAGCTACGGTTGAGTGTGTATGGCTCAGACGCCTTATGGCTGATTTGGGTGTTGCACAGGACACTACCAGCACTATCTACAATGACAGTCACAGTGCATTGGCAGTTGCGAGGAACCCAGTTTTTCATGCTCGCACAAAGCACATTGAGGTGCATTACCACTATGTCAGGGAGAGGCTCTCAATAGGAGAGATGAGAGATCAACTTGGCTTATGTGCCAACACAGGACAACCTTGCAGATCTTTTCACAAAGGCATTGTCTCGTGAGAAGTTTGAAGCTTTCCGGAAAGCTTTGGGCTTACTCTCCTTTGTGGACTGATCCTGTCCTCAGGGCATGGCACTTCCCTTTACTCATGTGCCAGCTCTCGTTCACCGCATCACTCTAGGGGGGATTTGTTACCATATACATGTGGTAGTGATGTGTGTGAACACACTAGGACCGCCGAGGCATTTTTTCCCTCTTTAGGAGGTTTTTTCCCCTGTGCATTGTATATACGCCCATCACTCTAGGGCTATCTATCTTTCCATAGCACACTAAGTAACACACTCTCTATTGTGTGCCTTGAGCTTCCTTCATCTTCTCCAAGCTGTGTGTGTTTCTCTGCAACCCTAATTACAACATGATTTAGCAAGCACCTGCTGGGTCGTACCCCGCGGGTGCTTGCCCCAAAAAAATGCATCCATAGACACTCGTAGTGCTATAGAGAGCGCAGGAGATCCACACAACTGGAAAGCCTAGCTCTTATGGACAACCATGCTGTTGCAACGGTATGTTGCATCTAAAATCTGTGGTAGAAATCAGCTGAGTTGAGTTTATGGTTATCAAAAACTTAACTCGAGTGTCGCACTGAAACCATGTCGTGCAAAAATAACAGCATAAACATCCATAATGACAAGACTCTTGCTTGTCCATTAACGTCGTTGTGTACTCCCGTGGGTAGATATGGTCGATCTTAAGAACAATCACCCAAGGAATGCCAACATTTGGGTCATACTCGAGATCTGACAATGACTCTTAGCCAGCGTGTGTTCAATCGACGAAACGATGAAGATTAATGTAGAGGGCGTCTTCCCCAATTTCTAGCTGAGAGTTAGAATACCTTGGCTCAGGCTGACTTCCAAACAAAATATGTATCAAAAACTGCGTAGACAGTTTTCATTATTCATGGAGAGAAATAAGAAAGAGAGAGAGAGAAAATGCTAGGCTAAGGAACTTTCCTTACATGACGAGTTTGTATATGTTGTGCCCTTTTGCCCAATATATGTGCTCTGACGCCTCTTATGCCTGACTTGTAACTTTTCCTATAAGCATGCTACAAGCTGCCTGTATAACGCTCTCATTGAGAGAGGAAATAGAGAACACAAGCCACAGCTTGACCCACTTACCATGTATGGGGTCGTGACTTTATAAGAATGACTTAATATTGCACTTTGCCTGTGAAATAAGTCCTAGATTTAGGTTCCATTTAGTGGTATTGTGCATTGACAGCAACCAAAAATTTAAACAATCCAAAACTTAGTTTGTTCGTGACAGAGTGTCTAGTGTGATAGCGGAAGTGTAATCTCTGAAGCGGTGGAATTCATGCCAACTGGTTAGCATGCCTTGCATACAGATTTTTAAGCCCTTGGCAAGAGTGATGGCCTCAAACGTGAGAGCCAAAACCATTAGTGCCTTGCATAGTCTAAACTGGTAGGGATTCTGTGAGGTGATATGCCCTATTTTGCCAGTTTTTCAAACTTGTGTGCCACTGCCCGTGATTCCAAGTCATTGGGTAGTACCTTGGCACAAGGGAGAAGCCTTGCTTCATGTAAAATTTTCAAAGAACTTTGCTTTGCACAAAAGCATTAATTTCCAATGTAAATGTATAAACATGGAAAAATAAACAATATTGAACATGGTCTAACCTGGTCATCCTGCTGTAACCAGTTGTCTGGAGATGTTGGAGGAAAAGCTCGCTCAAATGTAGATCATAGCCATTTGTCTTGCACAAGAGAGAGAGTTGGCGTATGTATCATATACATGCCCTGAAAGATTTTGCAGGCATATGGAGAAAGTCTCAAGGACATGTGCTCATAGTATACCCTAGAGGGGAAAAATCTCAATGCAAGATTCCGAAATGGAAGTCGTACTTCCGATAAGTACTTTTGTGTCCTTGTAGACTGAGGTGTACGTGATAAAATGGAGCCCTTTTGACACATATCTATGGCTTCCAATAGATAATGAATGCCCCTTGGCTTCACGCATACTGAAAGTAAATACTTGCAAAGTGCCGTCATGTCAGCACTTGGAAAACCACGATGCGAGAGATTCTCAATCACATCTACCGCCGGTTGTTGCAAATGGTGACAAATAGTCGGCCATGCAGAACATTTGTCATCATCAATCAAGCATAGACATGAGGAAAAGAGCTTTGTCGAATCGACAAAGAAGTGGCCATGCCAAACAACTTTGTACCCTTGAGCAGTAAGAGTTATCGGCCGTGCCGACCCCTGTAAGTACCGGTTCATTTTGCCTTTGCATTAACATTCAACCGCCAATGAACGTGTGTTGTTGAAGTATTGTGTACTCAAGCCATGCTCGATGTTGATCCCTCAACCAAACAGTGGTTCTTTGCAAACAAAGCACCGAAAAAAAAGTTGACTACGTACGGAACTGTCACAAGCTGTGCTTGTGCCTACATGCAAGAGCTACATAGCATGTTTGAAAGCGTGATCAAACCAAAACAAAAGCTACTGCATATCTTGGCGATGATCTTTGTTGACTCTCGAGTCGTGCTTGAGGACTTGTTGTAGCTGTAACCATGGTCCTTACCATGGTAGGGTATATCCTTGTCGATTGCAGCCTTGCTTGGTGTTGTATATCTGTAATAAGCCTTGCTCACACGAAATTTTGATAACAAAACTCTTAATTTAACTCAATGAACGCGTCTTGAATCAACCAATAACATCATCCTTGTCGTAATCTCCTTGTCGGGATTGCTCCATGCTAGAAGACATGGCCTTGCCATTGGCTTCCCAATTGTGAATGCTAACATGACCTTTATCCGCCTTGGTCCTGACATTGTTCTTTGAAATCTGAGAGTCCCGTTGTCTTTGATCGAGTGGTAAACACATGTACAATTTCACAGCAGACCAAAGATGAAGACAATGCTCATGGCGGCCCCTGATATGCTTGAAGACCATCTTGGATGCCTTGCAGAAACCGTGCATGGCCGGTGGATGATCTCAAAGTTTGATTGGGGGGGCACCGTGGGTACCTTCCCTTGGAACTTAAAGGCCAAACCCTAGGTCCGGCCGGCCACCACGAGAACACACCTTCCAAAAAAAAACCATGGCGTCGATCTGATTGCGCCGCAGGCAAGGACAGAGGTGGAGGGCGCTACATAGCCTGGTTTGCTGACATGCAAAAACGGGATTTTATCCCCTCACCCCTGCGACCCTGTGGAGCTCCTATGTGCACCGTTTCATGCTGGTCGACGGTTTGCCCAATCCTCCCGCTAAGCGGGCCTGCCCGCGTGCCTTTGACTTTGTTGGTTTCGGCTTCAACTTTGGCTCTGCACAAGAGATGCTTCCCGCGTCCCAGCTTCTTCGGATTTTGCTTAGGTTGCATGAACATGCAAGCCTACACATGCATGGCTTCATCTCCACGCCTCCATCAAGCTCCTTCCTCGAAGAAGAATCATGCTTCGCCATGCAAAGGTTTTCGAACGAGAGAGAGAGAGAGAGAGAGAGAGAGAGAGAGAGAGAGAGAGAGAGAGAGAGAGAGAGAGAGAGATCGCCATGCATCCCTCCTCCATAGCTCCCTGCTTCCTCCCCCCCCCGCCCCTCCACCTTGCTCTGATACCAATGTAAGAACAGAGGGGACTAGACCATGGTCATCACCACCCAGCCATGTCCTATATAGACCCTTGGCCTGCTAAATATAGGGACCCCCTTGACTGCATGTCCGTCCTGGCCCTTGGCCGTGCTTGGTCCTACCCTTGGCATGACATTGTCCTATTCATACACTCAACAATGCCATTCTAATCAAGCGTGTATGGTTTAGTAAACTGTTGTCTAATGCCTCTTTTCATACATAAATTCTCAAACTCAGTGGAGACTCACCCTCCCCCATTGGTAGTGCACAAAACTTTCAGTTTCTTACCTGATTGGTTCTCTAACATTGCAAGGAATTTTTTGAAATGTAGCAAAGACTTTGTCTTTTCTCTATAAGAGGTAGACTCACACCTTTCAAGTAGAGTCATCTGTAAAAGGAAATATAATGCCCCGCCTGGAGATGTAAGCGTGATAGGCCCACATAGATCACTATGTACCAAGTCTTGAGGATTCCTTAACTCTCTATTTAATGGCAAAGTGGTAACCCTATTCTGCTTGCCATAAATGCAATGCTCACATTAAAACCAAAATAAGACATGTAAGAAGCCCAAACATTGAAGTTGTTTCATTTTTTTTGACTCATATGACCAAGCTACCTATGCTATAACTCAACATAAGGCATGTCGACAACATAAATGGAATTCTCTTTCATAGAAGAAACATACAAAGAGTACAATGAGCCAATAGAATTTTAACCTTTCAAAATGACCAAATTTTCTTTGCCAATCATATGGGAATCATTGCCAAAAATCCTAGTATAGCCCAAATCATCAAGATGACTGGGGCTGACACTAAGCTCTTAGTCAACTTTGGCAAACTTCTGACACCTCAAAGAATAAATTTAGTGCCGTTATGCATACATAACTTCACATCCCCAATGCCACAAATGTCAAATTGATACGAGTCACTAAGCTTGATCGAACAATGCATAGAAGCATAATTGGAGAACCATTCCCTATGCGGAGTAACATGGAAACTGGCACCTGAATCAATGATGCACTTTGCACGTAACACTCATCGATTCAAAATGCCTTCTACGTGATTTTCTTAAATCATTTAAAGGGAACCTACTTACAAAACCTTTGGATGATGTAGAAGTTGAAAAAACTGAAGAAATTTTGATTTCACAACTATGAAAATAGGGTTGCAGGGAGGTACACATAGCTTGGAGAAGATGAAGCTCAAGGCACACAATAGAGAGTGTATTGCTTAGTGCACAAATGAAAGATAAGTTAGCCCTAGAATGATAGGCGCATATACAACGTACGGGGGAAAAAACCTCCTAGTGAGGAAAAAATGCCCCGACAGTCTAAAATGTGTTCACACACATCACTACCACATATGTATGGCAAAAAATCTCCCCTAGGAGTGATGCGGTGCACAAGAGGTGGAACCTAGTGTAAAATGAAGTGCCATGCCCTAAGGATATGATCAATCCACAAAGGGGAGTAAGCCCAAAGCTTTGCAAAAAGCTTCAAACTTTTCATGAGGCAATGCCTTCTTGAATAGATCTGCAAGGTTATCTTGTGTCGGCACATAAGCCAAGCTAATCTCTCCTATGGAGAGTCTCTCTCTGATATAGTGGTAATACACCTCAAGGTGCTTTGTGCGAGCATGGAAAACTGGATTCCTCGCAACTGCTAATGCACTTTGACTATCAATGTAGATGGTTTTGGAAGTGTCCCGTCCAATACCCAGATCAACAATAAGGCGTCTGAGCCATACACACTCAATTGTAGCTATGAAGACTGCCATATACTCAAGTCTCACAAATTGAAGTGGCCACAGTAGGTTGCTTCTTGCTCAACCATGATATGCATGAACTACCGAGCATGACACAAAAACCACTCATGGACACTTGCGTGTCATAACAATGAGGCCAATTTGAGTATGAAAAAACATGTAAATGTGGTGGCAATGATCCCCCCTTGGGATAAAACAATCCAAGATGTGAAGTGCCACTTAAGTAACAAAAGATCCTCTTGAGAGTGTACCAATGCTTAGACCCTGGGCTATGCATAAATCTGCTGACCTGTGAGAGTGCAAACTGAATATGCGGCCTCATATTGCATACATAAATACGGAATCCAACAATAATTTGATAAAAAGTTACATCGGCAGGATCACCAATATCATGAAGACTCAATTTCAAACATGTTTCCATGGGAGTAGCAATAGGTTTGCAGTCCTCAAGTCCAAACTTACATAGCAATGTCTCTATGTAGCTTGTTTGGCACAAGGCAATACCACCACCACACTATTGAAAATGTGTGCCCAAGTAATGATGCAATAGCCCCAAATCTTTCATTTTGAAAGTAGCATTGTAATCAGTCTTACATTTAGAAATATGTGTCTCATTCGGTCTAGTGATCAGCAAATCATCAACATAAAGAACGACGATGAGAAGTACATCACCCTCACGCTTTACATACAAAGTGCATTTTGTAGGACTGTTACAAAAGCCTCGTTTAACCAAATGAGTGTCAACTTTCTCATACCAAGCACGAGGAGATTGCTTCAATTCAGACAAAGATTTCTTACATTTTCACACTTTATCTTCTTGTCCTTTCTTGACAAAACCACGAGGCTGCATTACACAAACTTCCTTATATGTATCACCATTCAAGAAAGAAGTAATAATGTCTGATTGATGTACATCCCATCCAAAATGAGGTGCCAAAGCACATAGAAAACAAACAGTAGTCATACCACAAGTGGGAGCAAAAGTCTCTTCATAATCTATGTCTTTCTGCTGTGCATAGCCTTTTGCAATCAAGTCGAGCCTTATAGCAATCAACCTCACAATCCGGCTTACATTTCAACTTGTAAACCCACTTTGTACCAATGGCATTTTTGCTAGGAGGAAAAACACATAAGTCCATGTGTCATTTTCTGTAAGTGCATCATATTTTGGTTGCATGACAGTCATCCAATTTTTTGAATTTGTGCTTCATCAAAAGAAAGAGGTTCCTCTACATCACATAAACTAGAAACAACCAAAGCATATCTGATGCATAAGATACATGGCGAGAACCTGAACGAGTCAATTAGACAAAGGTGCATCTAATTTACTTTCACGCAAAGTATGCACCAACCATTTTGGCATACCTTTAGCCTGCTCATTCTTAGCCCTTTCCACATCAAGTACATCATGTACATCTGCATCAATAATAGGCTGATCTGTAGCATCTTCAGAAGCCCCTATAGGCTAAAAATTTGTATCATTGGAATTTACATTAAGTTCCACCAGTAAAAAGAGACAACAAACTGTGATAAGTGTCGTGTAACCTTACATTACTGTCTCAAGTACGTGACAACAAAGACTAAACATAATCTTCCACAAACACAACATCTCGTGAAACCAAGATACAATTTGTTTGCGATGGTATAACCTGTAACTTTTGCTTTCAGTATTGTAACCAACAAAAATGCACTTAACACCTTATCATGCGTTGCGTTTGTGGCACCAAAGTATAAGCTAAAAAACCAAAAACGTGCATGTGATCAAATGATGGCTTCCTATCATGCCATGCTTCATAAGGAGTCATAGACCGCAAATATTTTCTAGGACACTTGTTAAGTATATAAGTAGCACACCTGGTAGCCTCAAGTCAAAACGAATGTGGCAAAGCTTGACTCTTGACCATACATCGTGCCATCTCCGTAAGCGACCTGTTTTTCCTTTAAGCAACACCATTTTATTGAGGTGTATACAACATTGGACATTGGTGTTTTATCCCACGACTAGCTAGAAATACATTTAACTCATGAGACATATACTCCCCCCCTCGATCTGAACAGAGGGTGTCCATAGTACATTTAAAGAAAATTTCAGCCATAGTTAGAAATTGCTTGAAACACATAATTAAGCGGATATACCCATGCATGCCTGGATTAATCATCAATTAAAGTCCCGAAGTATAGGTAATCGCCTAAAGATGGAGTTTGCATAGGTCCACACACATCATTATGCACAAGTTGTAATATATATGTAGCCCTAAGTGAACCATCCTTTGGAAAATTCAAACACTGCATCTTAACCAGAATACAACCTTCACAAACATTCTTCATAGGTGCTTCAAGAGGTGGCAAAGAAGCAACCATATCAGATTTTTGCAAATGCAACAAATTGACAAACTTCAAACGTGCATGCCAAAGTTTTGCATCTAAAACAACCTTTGAATCCACAATTGCATTTGCAAAATTATGCCCACACTTTGTCATACAAAGTGAGATTATATAGCCCACTGCACAAAATGCTAGTGCAACAATTTTATCACCAAAACTAAGATCATGAACTGTACATTTGTCATCCACAAATTTCACAGCAAGACCAAGTCTAGTAAGTGTAGATACAGGCAAAAAATTCTTTTTGATCCCAAGTATATAAAATGCATCAACAAGTGTGAAATAACTGTGCAGTAGCAGTTAGTAAAATCCTTCCAACTCTCTAGACCGGATAAGAGGCATTGTTGGCACAAGTGACTATATTCCCATAAGGTACAAACTCAAAAGTTATATCACCACTCTCAAAGTACCAAACATGTGAATCTACAGCAACTGACATGCATGCATCATGAACATAAGGATCATAAGTGGACTCTACACTAATTCCCACTCTACATCTACATCAACATCACAATCTCCTTTCACAGAAGATTCTACAATAGCCGTAGTTGTAGTGGAACCAACTTCTTTATTCTTGGCCTATTTTCCTTCAATTTTGTATACTGCTTAATCAAGTGATGATTGGCTTTGCAATAATGGCAACACAACTTCGTTTTGCCCTTTTCACTAGAATTCCTAGAAAAAGTGCTACCAGTAGAAGAATTAGAAACATGTGATTTGCCACTCGTTGACGAACCATGAGAAGTGGCTACATTGCTATTACCACCTTTTCTTTGAGAAGCAATAAAAACATGTTCAACTGCATGCTATTTAGCCATGTTCTTTCTTGAAAGTGACTCTTGCAACAACAATGTGCATAATGCATCAAACTTGACAACATCAGGATTTCCTTGGGTCATAAGTCTCCAAGTACTAGCAAAAGTTTGGCAAGAATCTGGCAAAGCAACAAGAACAGTTCGCACAAGGGAACTATCAGAAATGACTTCGCCTATAGAAATAAGTTGCTCATCCTTAATACCAACAAGGAATGTCATCTTTCTCATGCATAATCTTTGAATCCAGCTTGTTATGCAATTTTAGCCTCATTGCGACTTGCATAAAGACCAGCCATAATATCCTACCTGAGAAAATCTGAGGAGTAACAGTGTGGTTCACAGATAATGCAATCAATGCATGAGCCTACGCATGTCTGACATCCCAACGAGCTTGCTTAGCGTAGGCAAAACAACTCTACCAGCAACAATCCTGCCACCAAAACTTGCAACATCCTCAATCGCGCTCGTATCCACAAAATTTGGACATACATCAATGTCTTGCACAATAATCCAAACATGTTGCATCATGTAAGGCCACATTGGATAATTCTTCCCATCCAATTTATCCTTAGTAGCCAACATCTTGAACACATCTGTGTTTTGTTTGCTAGCCATGACGAGTGACTGCACCTGATGTGAAAATTGTCCGGAAAGAGGTAAAACAAAGTAGGACCAACACGTGCTATATAGCACAACCCGAAGAAGACTGTAAAGGCCATGTTCTACAAAAAATTGCACTAACAAAAATTATGCAAAAAAGGATGCAATTGCCTGCAGTAAAAATGTAGGCCAAAATAAGCCCGAATGGAAATTCTGAGCAAACCAAGCTCTCCGAGCTGTCTCAAAGTAGTTGTCGACCTACTGATGATCACCAAAGCTCACCCAAATCAAAGAAAGTGAGTAGGCGGGTGCTGGTGACACTGATGACTATGCTCGGGAGGACACAACCTGCTCTAATACCAATTGTTGGAAATAGGGTTGCAAGGAAATACCCCAGCTTGGAGAAAAGGAAGAAGCTCAAGGCACACAACATAGAGTTGTATTGATTAGTGCACAAATGAAAGATAAGTTAGCCCTAGAATGATGGGCGTATATACAATGCACGGGGCAAAAACCTCCTAGTGAGGGAAAAAATGCCCCGACGGTCCTAAATGTGTTCACACACATCATTGCCACGTGTATGGTAACAATAACAAGTTCTTGCTCACAAAGATCAAACCACTTAAAAAAAATAACACTAGTTTTTTTGGTCGAATTAAAGGACTACCCACCCACGGATGCCTAGTGGATGAACTCTGAGGAGTTGACATATCATGATGATTTAATATAGTTGTATTAATAAGCTTTTGGATCAACTTGACTTTTGTATATATGGATTTGACATGGTATGACCGATGGCATGCGTCCATATCATGAGGAAGATGTTCACTATGGTAACTCTTTCAATGAATTTGGATGGAGGATTGCATTCAAAGAGACATCATTGGGAACTTGCCCTCTAATGAGATCTAGTATCATTTGCACTAGAATGGTGTACACCCATAACATATTTTCCATATTGGTTGGAAGTATCAAGGTAATCTCTCTAATGAGATCTAGTATCATTTGCATTGGAATGGTGTACACCCCCGTAACATGTTTTCCATATTGGTTGGAAGTACCAAGATAATCCTTTGATGCCTAATTGCATGTTATCCGAGGAAAAACTTGGAAAAACACTATGTACATGTTAAGGTGTGTTGATTTTCTTTCGCTTTCTTTTTGCTATATCCTGCAAATGAGGATGATTGCTTTGGGCAGCATGTGATGCATTTTAGGGTTTCTCTAATGAGGTCATAGATGCAATTGATCATTGTGTTCATTTGGCCAAACCTAGACTCTCTCTCTCTCTCTCTCTCTCTCTCTCTCTCTCTCTGTGTGTGTGTGTGGTCCATGCCAATCTCTTTGTCTGAGCTAGAATCCTCTATGCTGTGCATTGTTGTTCTCTCTCTAGATTTTCTTCTCTCTAAACTTGAATTTTTTACTTTCTCTCTCCACTACAAATTTTCTCTTTTAGAACTTGTTGATTTCTCTCTCTAAAATAGAGATTTTCTCTCTAAGCCAAGTAATCAGCAATGATAAGAATATTGAAAGCATAATTATTAAAGGCCTAATGAAATCCTAATAGGCCAATCCCCAAAGAGTTGGTCTAATAGTAAGGCTTTGGCTTCTCAACCTATGGGTTGTGGGTTCAAATTTTGCGTTGGGTCCCCTCTCAGGGGACACCTCATGTTCACTTAGGGCTCTTGCTCTTGAACACTCAAGTGCATCCTCCTCCTTGGGTGGGTCACCCGAGGAGGAGGTTCCTAGCTTGTTGCTATGAGTTCTTTCCGTTGTTCCCAGCACATGTGGTGCATCAATTAGGTCCCCCATGGTGATGCCTATGCGTGGCTCTTGGCCGATGGTATGCGACCCTTGCCCGACCATGTTTCATGGCTAATATTTGGAAGGGATAAGCACCTCCCCGTGTGGGCCCTCTGGTGTGTTGTTTAAACAGAAAAAATCCTAATAGGATCAAGAAAATTGAAGAGAATAATAGTGGAGTCCAGATGCATAAATTTTAAGCTCAATGAAAAAGCCGAGGATAAGTGCATTGCATAGACATATACGATGTTTGTAATTATCAATGATGAGACTCCAAATATTGTTGCAAAAAGAAGAAAAAAATTAGGTTAATTGAAATGTAGTGAGCTATGCATACACACACTCAAGGACGATGAGAGCAATTACAAATGTAAATTTAGGTTAATGGAAATGTAGTGAGCTATGCATATACACACTCAAGCACAATGAGAACAAAAAACAAATGCAAAAAGAACTAGATTAAAGTGCCAGAGCGAGTAGATTCAACTTTAATCACCTAGACAGAGAGAGATCGTAGCCGCTCTCTCCCCTCCCACGCTCCTGGCCATTTCCATTACGTTGGTATCAGAGCCAGGTTCCAATGTAATGAAAATGGCCTATGAACTTTGAGAATAGCGAAATTAAGAGAATTAGAGTGAGCATTTTTGTGAGATTACTTTGAGAATATGGAGGGTGAATTTAATTGATGGTAGCAATATAAACATAGTACGCAATTAACTTGGGCATGAACAACACTTTTTCAAAAGAGAGAGTATTAGAGAACATGACAATAGATGAGGACCAGATTTACTTGGAGCCGGTCCCCCCTCCAAAAGGCGTTTGTATTATAGACTCTCCCATTAAGAGAGACTTTGTTGCAATACAATCTTTGTGTTCTTTGTGACCTTGGTGATGCTATGAAGATGGAAAGCTTCATGCATCATGAGCTTAACATAAACTTTGCAAAAAGAATTAACTATCCCAAGCTTCAGTCCCAAGGCCTCAAACACCGTTGAAGGTGGAGAGAGCTAGCGGGGAATGAGGGTAGGGAAGAGGAAGAAGAAACATTCCATAGGAGAAAGAAATAGTTCCTCACTTATCATCAGTCTTCTTGCTTAGCATAGCATAATAGCATAGTATGAAGATGAAGAAGATGGCAAGTTTAAGCATTGAATCGTGGCTCTTGGTTGGATTTTCATTCCATAGCCAAGAGTGTTGGTGTAGGCTCTCCACTTCTCAACAAACTTGGAGAAGGAGATGGAGCTCTTGCATTTTGCACTCCACACAATGAGAGAATGTGTGTGTGTGTGTGTGTGTGGAAGAGTATACCTCCCCCTCTCATGCTTGGTCAACACCTCTCTCTCTCTCTCTCTCTCTCTCTCTCTCTCTCTCTCGTATTATTTTATTATTTTCTTTGGACATGTGTCCTCTTTTTCCTCTTTGAGAGAAAGAACTTAATTATTTATTTTTATGTATCTAAATTCTCATCGGACCCCTTTAAAACCTATCCAATAGCATTCAAACACATCATGAGGGCCACATGTGGAGGATCATTTTAACATGTGTCTTTTATGCTTATTAAGTCATTTGGTTGAATGAAATACTTCAAGGAATTATTCAATCAAGCATGGCACGTTCATGTCTCTTGAAAGTTATCTTTGAATTGAATACTTCAAGAACTTTAATAATTTAAGCATATGAGAAACACCTCAAGCTTTTGAGTAAAGTTCCCACTAAAACTTAGCAAGCCAACAAGCACCTCATGCTTGGGTAGGATTCCCACCTCAAGGTCAGTCCTAGCTTGCCTAAGGTCAAAGGACTTTTGAACACTAACTTTTGGAGGTCCTTAATGAAGTTAACCTCACGGTCTTTAAGCTCTATTAGGTAGCATTTCTCTTTGACATACCATCTCTCATTTGGACCCCTTTACCATTGGCCCCGTGTTGAGATAGATCCATAAGCATATGTCTATAATCTAACCCTTGTTACCGTTTATTATTCCACATTAAATGATTAGTTTAATATGAGAAAATCATTTGGGATGGTTAGATATTAGATTTTATGACAACAGACCTTTGCAAGGTTGAAGATCCGTCTCCACTAAATTGAGTCTTTTTATGTACAAATATGCACCACCTGTATTTGACTCTCTCTTTTTCATCATTATCAACTGTTGGAAAAGCTTAGGATGAGGCACTTCCAGCTTTCTATCCATCATTGAGCATACTTCTTTTTTCTTGAGCTAGCTTCAGCCTCATTGCTACCTAAAGCTGTAGTGGCCGCCTCACCATCCTCTTTGTTAAGAGAAAGTTGAGGATCATGCAAGCCAAGGACTTCTTGAATTCCTTTTTCACAATTTTGCTGAAGCTACCTTTCTCAAAGGATAGACTGTGTATCATTTTTCCAATGCTTCCTCCATTGAAGTATGGAAAAATGGCTATCAAAGGCTCATAGCACGTATGTGCAATACTACGCACAATCCCCCTCAGTGTCGAAGATCAAAGCTAACCTCGTCCTTGAAGAACTTCAATTTCTGTCCTGGCATTCCATGATACTGCTTCGCTGCATAAATATTTTCACTTGGAAGATACAAAATACCATTAATTCTTACTTGAAAACATGTACCAAAAGAGCCGACACCCAAGTTCTGTAAATAGTTGATGGCGTCATGTGGTATGCCAAGAGTCACGCATGGTACACTTCAAGTTTCTAGTAGACCTCTACAGAGGGTTCCCGGTCGAATCTCCATGGAAATCTATCTCTGACTCCATCTTCTCTTGAGCATAATTGACTTGCTCTCTTTGTAGCTTTGTAGATAGCACATATCGTGTATCTATATCTTTGGCACGCTTACTCTTCTCTGTTTCTGCACGCCAAGCTAAATCCCAAGCCTCGAGCTTTATCAGCTAGATGCCTTCAGGAAGAGCTTCATATAAATCACGAGCACACTTTTCCATATTACCAATGATGCTATAAGCAGACTAGTGAGCTTTGTCTTTACTTATAACAAAGGTTTCCTTCGAAACTGCACTTACAATTGCTTTTTGAAGCATTTTTGCTATAAGCGTCTCATTTTGCACGATACTCTGCACCTGCTTCTCCGATAATTCACTAATCGTCTTGCAGAGAGTTGACCTTAGAGATTGAAGAAATGCCTTCTTCTTACCTTCTGCCATAGTGACTATATAGATATCCTATCAAGAAAGAGGGAAGAAAAGTCAACCTATATATATGTAGATGTTTTTGAGTATATTTTAAACTATCACATTAAGGCTTCTACATTGATTTAATGTGACACAATGGTATACCATATATCACTTTGAATGGTAGGTGAATTGAAGGCAAAAATCAATAGATCAAGATGGCACACCCGGTCAAGCCATATGACCATGTGACAAATTGAAACTATATTTGTAATTATATGCAAAATAAAGACATTGTGTATGTGTAACACATAGACCCAAGGTGTCTGCTACCCTTTTTATTGTAAAAAGAGACATAATACATGTGTTAGCAAGAAACTATAGCTCAAGATAACACACTCGGTCAAGCCATATGACCATGTGGGAAATTGAAACTATAAAATTTGTAACTACATAGAAAAGAGATTAACAATCGTGAAAAGAGGCACAAATTACTACTTGGTAAGAATGGATAGCTCAAGATAACACACCCAGTCAAACCATATGACCATGTGGCAAATTGAAACTATTCTAATTGTAAATACACAAATCCATTTCAATTTTAGGTTATCCAAAAACCTACATATACATTTACGATAGATAATTGTTAGTAAAAGCTTTTCTTTTTCTTTCCAAGAATTAGAAACTCTTTAGAGTTTAATACATTTTGGTATGCACACAGAATGCCCGCTTCTGCTACTTCAAAAAAAACCTTAAATGACAAGAAAAAAGATAGAAGCATACAAAACTCTTTAAAACTAACACATATAAAACACTTTGAGCATTTATAACACAGGGTTTACAATCTCCGATGCAAGGTGTTTTCCAAGTTTCCAATACCTTTTTTTTTGTAATGGCAATAAACATCCAAAACTCAGAATGTTTAGTGAGCATTCAACACCTAGTCTTAAATAATCAAAATCCTTTACTTAGCTAGATAAATATTGAATCTTTCACTAAAGTTCACGAGTCTTTCATTAAGGTAGATGAAGTCATTAAGAAAAAAATGAAAATACATTGTACAAGTAGTCTGGAACCGTGTAGTACTATTTAATGGGCATTGAAAATTGAAATAATGCAATCTAATTTCTACAAACTATCTATTAACCAAAGCTCTTGCAAAATTTTGACTAGATTTTGACTCAAAATTTCCCTTGAAAAAGGTCGACAAAATATAACAAGATTTAGTATAATCACCTTTTTATACTTCAAATTGTGATCTAAAACCCCAAATAGTTTTAAATTTAATGCTTGTCCCTATTAGGAAAAATGTTTTTGGCAAACCTTGCAAGTTGCAATGTGCACCAACCTTTAGGAGAACTATAGATTATAGTCTACAACTCTACCTTAGAAGTAATTTTTTTTTTAAACATTATAAGCTGCAGATTCACCTTAGAAGTAAGCCTTGGCGTGAAGTCGACTCTCTGTCAAGTGTGAAGCAGCATGTGCAGGCCGCTCCAAGTGGCACGCCAGAGAACTTAAGCTCATGGGGCAAAACTCGCAGGTAGGATACAGTGGACAGTGACACCGTAGGTCAGCAAAGCTCGCGAGTTGCAACTCAGGCAAGTTGGGGACTCGACGTCAACGGACGCACTAGAGAGAGGACACTGGACATCGTCACAGCAGTGGCCTACAGGTCGGAACTCTAGTCTCCAACGGTGCAGGGTGACAGGGAAGCAGCGTGAGTCGTGAGCAGAAACGAAAGCCTAAATGGCCGACTCCCATCACTGGTCACTATCATATCTTTTAGGGATGTATTGTGTACACTGTACATGTGTTCACATGTTCAGATGGCCATGGACAAGTCACGAGTCGGAAAGACTCACGAGTCACAAACCTCAAACTTCAAACTAAGTTCAAAGGTCGCAACTCAGTGCTCACTAAGCAAAAAAATTATCAGAAAACCGCAAGCCATCACTAAACTTAATCTAAAGTTCTAAAGCACTTGTAAATTTCAAATTCGATTTTTGATGGGCAATTGGATGGCCGGTCCTTCTAATGACAGATCGGCCAAATTTTCTTCCTTCTCAATTGAAGGGCAACTTCAAGTTGACCCCTTCAAATGCGGAGTTATTCAAGAGTCAACCCTTCCTACGCAAGGTTGACAGCCTTTGAAGGGCAGAAGGGCGTCAAAAACTATTGTTGCCGACTCCCGACACTTCCACCCCAGAGGGTATGGGGCACACACAGGGTGCGGAACTGGCTGATATTTGGACTGTGGAATACTGTAGGTTCTGGATGAGCAACCCTAGACGTGTCCTGAAGCTTTTGTCACTGGTGTCCACCCTTGGCAAGCACTTTGGTCCTTGCATTTTAGGTTGGCTGCCATGGACGTCGTCAAGGCAGTCAACAACCATTGTGCTGTAGTGCGTGTGTTGCGGGTAATGTATTGGAGATGCAAGCCTGCGTAAACCATGGCAGGGCAATGAGAAGGGAGCAAGCTTGCTGTACGTGCTGCATCTCTCTCTCTCTCTCTCTCTCTCTCTCTCTCTCTCTCTCTCTCGTTTCTTTATAGCGTGCCTCGATACTGCATTATTGCATCTCTTTGTGCAGACGTGGGTCTGACGATCGTTTGTCTGCTCGAAAAGCACACGCTACTGGAGGTCATGGTGATATGGAAAGCAAGGGGCACAAGCGTTTGTGCAGGGGAGCCTGGTTGTTCATGTCTTTGTGGCATCATGAGACGCAACTGCAACACGGAGTGAACCAAGGGGTGGGGGACTCAGCCGACCGAAGAAAGAGTTTCGTGAGCAATTTTCTGCTAGGTGTGGGAATAATTAATCCACGTCATCACACAGTCAGCATCCTAATAGGCACAACTACCCGACTTCCTAGGAACCTCATAGGACATCTCTAACCGGCCTATAATGGCCCCATTCTTGTGTATATAACTACCGCTCTAAACCAATCAAATGAGCGCATTGCCTAATCGGCTTCTTGCTTATTGCCTTGTCTCTCTCCCTGTGTATCTCTGTCTCTCTGTCTCTGGCTTAACAGCCGTTCTCTCTGTCTCTCTCTCTCTCTCTCTCTCGTGATGAGCACATAAAGGCAGCCGGCCAGCCAACTACCTTGTTACAGGAGCGTGGACTGACGTGGTAACCCGTTCTTGGGTGGCTCGGGCCGGAGGCGAGATCAGGAAAAAACCTAGTTTTCCCAGCCAGCCAGCCAGCCAGCCACGCTTCTGGCAATACTTATTTGGTGTGGGCGGAGGTGAATTCTGTGAGCGACTGGCAGGTTTAGCCACGGTTGAGGGTGACTGGCCGACTGCCTTTCTCTCTCTCTCTCTCTCTCTCTCTCTCTCTCCCCTCTTCTCTTCTTTACATGGTATCATCGCAGCGAGGGGATCCTGGCTCTTCTCTAAGCATCCCACCATGCAACCTCCTGCGCACTGCCTGCCGCTACCTGCAGCGAGTCCGCCAAGCTCTCTACGCCCCTACCCAAGTGAGCCCCTCAACCTGCGCCTTCATGTAGAGCCCCTCTCCAGGCGACCACATAAACCTCGCCCAACCCCTTGGCGATGAGGTCGTTGCTCATGCTGGCGCTGCCGACCCTGGCACACCCCTGCGTGCTCATGCTCAGCCTCTTGCCGCTGAAGCTGGTAATGATGCTACCACAAATATCGCCCTTCCTGCCAACTTGGCTGAGGCAGTGGTTCAACCACCCAAGGTACGTCGCGCAGCAGCAGACGCTCCAACACCAAAGCACGGCTTTGACATCGAGCCGCCTCGCGAGCCTAGTCCATCAATTGGCGTCTACCTCTTACCACTCCGCCATCCGCCATGAACCTGAGGCTCTGAAGCCTGCCCTGTTAAGCATTCAACAAGGATGCGTCACTCCACAACCACAGCCTCTGATCAAGGCTGATGATCATGTCGATGGTCATGATGCCACCATCCGAACTCTCTCGAGAAAGGCTGCCAAGGACTCCGCCCTGGTTCATTTCATCCAGGCACGACTTGCATTGCTGCAGGCCCTGCACACTCAGCCTGCCACCCCTCTATTCCTGAAGACCATCCGATGGTCCAATCCACCGAAGTATATTGGTCTGTTGCTGAAGCTGCCCACCTAGCCCATCATTCCATCTCTGTTGCAGTTAACGCCTTGGCCTATGCTAACCACTTAGTCAGGCACCATGCAGACGCTCTACACCAAGCAAACCATACTGTGGAAGCACACAACCGACTGGCCCTCAGTGCAGCGAAGGCTGCAATAACCTTTGTCGCCTCTGACGGCCCAAGGGCCAGATCGCAGTTTGAATGTCCAGCTGTCCTGCTTTCACCTGAAAGAGCCGGGCCAACAAAATCTATCTCTGGACCTTATCCCACTGCTCCTGCCGCTACTCATTCAATGTCCTCTTCAGGTGCAACAACGGCGGCCCCTTCATGCTTGGCTGCTACTTTCTTTGCACAAGCTGCAGCCCAAGCAAATACATTCCTTACACCTCAAGCAAATACATTCCTTACACCTCATGAACAATCGCTCCACGAGGGGGCACTCCACTCTTCAAAAATCCTCCAAATTCCCTCTACAGGCAAAACCACGGATTCTTTCCCCAGTAGTGATGTCCCAGACCCTGCCGCAATTCTTGCTGCAGAAGACGACTTTGCTGGCGCGGGTGTTACTACACCTGTAGATGTTGCAGCAACAACCTTTCCTGCTGCCGTAAAAAGAGATGGCGCCCATGCTGCTGCTGACAATGGTACAGCCCTCAAATCCCAACCTTGCTGGAAGTGATCACAAGTGTGCCCCCACCTTTCAACTTGGATTTGCTTGATTGCTATGAAGCAGTTCCCGTTCACTGCGGAAAACAATCTCAACCATTTGAGACATCCACTCATGCTATAGCCACCTCCCAACCTCCCATTCAATTGGCTACTCTAATCCAACCTTCGCCAAGTGAGCCTCACTCAAACCAATTCTCAGCTCCATGATGCAGCAAACTTTTCCTCGCCAAGAGTTGTCCCTTCTACCCCCTTTGATCCCGGTGGTCATGTCTACAAGACCTCCATCTTACACTCTCAGCTACACTCTTAGCTGAAGCCTCAAACACACCATGACAGGATGCTGAATCTCACCTTGGCTCCCTTGTGGTTCATTCAGCCAATGATAATCTCATGCTTTCACTTCGCTTGGGGGTGCGAATGTGCAATGTCCAAGCTCGTGAAATCATTCATGCTACATACCTGTCAAAGTACTTCAAAGCTCGACCAAAGCATCGATCAGAGTTGCTGATCTTCTTCATGGTGAAGTCGACAATCAATCCAGGCTGATGTAATCCCTTATTGCACCATGGATGTTGCATAAGCATGATCATTGTACAATCCAAAGCATGCAGATTGAATCTCACACTTTACACATGCATGCCTCTGTATGGACGATGTGTCTTACGGGGCGTGTGGGAATAATTAATCCACATCATCACACAGCCAGCATCCTAATAGGCACTCCTAATAGGCACAAATACCCGACTTCCTAGGAACCTCATAGGACATCTCTAACCGGCCTATAACAGCCCCATTGTTGTGTATATAACTACCACTCTAAATCAATCAAATCAGCGCATTGCCTAATCGGCTTCTTGCCTATTGCCTTGTCTCTCTCCCTGCGTATCTCTGTCTCTAGCTTAACAGCCGTTCTCTCTCTCTCTCTCTCTCTCTCTCTCTCTCTTCTTTACACCAGGGCCATCGTCAAGGGCGATGGAGAGAGGCAGGAAGCCATGCGCAAGGGTAGAAGGCACATGTTTTTGTCCCCTCCCAATTTGTCTCTCCTTGCTTGCTCTGTCTTGCGAGGGAGAGGAGGACGACGACAGCGCAAGCGAGAGTATGGTGCACATTTTGAAGCAACCCTGAGGAGGATTGGAGACCACATGCAAATAGAAGGGAGCGTGTGCACCGACTATAGCTAGGGGACTAGTGTTCAAAGTAAAGATATTGAGGGAATCTACGTAGAAATATACAAACATACTACAAACTCACTCACTGAAGAGTAAGAATTGCACATATAAGGTAATATCTATCTATCAATTTGATTGAAAATTGACATCCAAAAATGCAAGAGCTGGTGGATTCTTTTTGGGTCTCAAGCACTAATGGTGGTGTACACGATAAATTACCACCAATTCGATACTACTCTTAAAGGTTATACGCAACAACTCCCCCACTCATAACTGTGGCCACTATTTTTTACTTGGCGCCCCAAGAAAACTTAAACGTTAAATGGTTTTTTGTATCTCATTGTCTTCTAGATCCTGATTCATTCCTGAATCTTGGAACGTCTTTGAGTGTATCACTTCAACTCTAACTTCATCTCACCAAAGTTTGTTCACTAATTAATTTGTTGGATAGATTCCTCGCTACTTTAACTTAAATAACAAGCCCTAAGGTCGTGGAGGTCAGCGAGCAGCACGTGAGATGCAGAGTGAGAGAGGGGCAGACACTGCGCGCAGAAGCCGGGCATAGAACCCTTAGCACTGGCATCGCAAGGGACAACACCATAGCAGCATCACGAGATACTCACGAGGTGTAAAAGTAACTTATGATTATAATAAGTGTGGACTTCCTTTCCACCTACCTCTATTCCCTAATTCCCACATGGACCCCTTTTACCTATGCAAGCCTCAACATGTGTCTATTCCCACCGACCTATAATTCCCATGTGATGGATAATCCTCACTCCCTCAACTTGTATATAAATCCCATTAGCTGCCCTCATTTGCAACAAGGTCTTCATTCTCCATTCAAGTGCAATCTATTGTCATTGCTCTATTTTTATCTTGCACTCTCTTATGTCTTAACATTAGCATATTAATTAATAGTGATATTCATCACATTTAAGTTAATCTCTAAGTTCTCACATGGTATCAGAGCACTAGAACTTAAGATTAGTTTTTCTAATTAGCGCTAAGAGTCTTCCATCTCTCTAGCCCACACTCGAAGCCTCACTCTCCATTCTTTTCAAGGAATCTGGAACCTCGAAAGATGGCCGAATTAGCTTCTTCATCTTCCGCATCCACCTACAAGCCCCGCTACATTATCGACAAGCTTAACGGCACTAACTACCAAGTGTGGAAGATTCGGATGGAACTCTATCTCACGCAGCTGCAACTTTGGGACGTCACATCAGGGGTCGAAGAGCAACCTGACCACCCCGAAGACCCCGAAGACAAAGATTCAACATACTTCATTGACACCTATAATACTTGGCATAGTAGAAACAATAGTGCCAAGATGGAGCTCATTCTCCATTGCCAAGATCGGCAAATCCAAATGGTGAAAAAGCTAACTACTGCTAGCGCCATTTGGAAGTTCTTCGAGAAGAACTATGAGCACACTGACCTCGTCTACCAAGTTTCCCTGATCAAGAAATTGGTAAACACTACCATGCAAGAGGGTCAGTCATCCTCCAAGTTTTTGGAGACGTGGCAAATACTTCTAGATGGAGTACTTATCTCAGGACTTGCCATCCCTGAAGAGCTTCAAAGTATGCTCTTATTGGCTTCTCTACCTGCATCATGGAGAGCCTTTATCACTACACAAGCCACTACGGCTAACTTGCAGCTACAAAATCTTGTAGCCAAGATCCATCAGGAGGAAACGCTTCGCGACCACACTAGCAGCTCGCAGAAGTCCACAACACTTGTCACTATGACAAGAAACTCACGCCCTTACAACGGCAAGAAACCTCAACATTCGGGCCCTCCTCGACAACACAATAATTATGGAAGAAAGTTGCAATTTCAAAGCCACCACAATCACCAAAATTCAAAGCAATGCGCCAACTGTCATCGCTTTGGACACCTCACAAAGGACTGTCGGCAACCACGCAATCAAGGTAATTGTCCTATCTCTCACCCTAATCTATATCCTTCTTACCCTCAAGGATGGACACGCCATGGCCAACCATCTCCTTTTATTTATGGTCAAGCTCATTATGCTGACATATCTACTTATGATAGCCCATCCTATCCTTTGCAACTATATGCCACCGCTATAGCCACTTCATATCCCAATATCTGGCTACTTGATACGGGCGCCACCCATCATATGACATATCACCTACACTGGCTATCCAATATTACTTATCTAGAACACCCTCTAGAAGTATGCCTCGGTGATAACAGCATCCAGCTCGCCAAAGCCTATGGAGATGCTGTCATTAACCTACCTAATGGCCTACACACCACTATTTCTCACGTATATTATGTCCCTGGTCTCAAGAAAAATCTCATCTCTGTCAGCGAGCTAACCGACAACGGCATCATCATCAAATTCATGCAAGAAGGCTGCCACATTTCGGCACTAAACAAAGATGGTTAGTATGTCACACTTTTGGTCCCCAAAACTGGGCGTCTTTATCCATTGGGTGACTCATCGCGTGCACATGCATCTGCATCATCAATAAAAACACACTCAAATGGCATTATAGACTAGGACATATTTCTCAACATGTTTTGCACCAACTCACTCATCGCTAACTTGCACTAGGTGTTCCCAAGCACCTCACTCACATCACACTTTGTGAGGGCTGCATTCTTGCTAAAGCACATCATGTCCCATTCCCCACTTCATCATCACGAGCCATTGCACCTCTCGAACTCATCCACTCTGATGTTTGTGGCCCATTGCCCGTCAACTCCCTCACTGGCAATAAGTATATGCTTACTTTTATAGATGATTTCTCAAAATACACAACTACTTACTACATGGCCGAGAAATCCTCAACCTTCTCTCATTTTTGCACATTCAAGGCATTAGTTGAAACTAAACATGGCTGCCATATTAAAACTCTCCGCACAGATCATGGTGGGGAATACACTTCTCATGCATTCAAAGATCTATGTCTTTCTGCTGGTATTCGACATGAATTCTCCATCACCGACCACCCACAACAAAACGGACGTGCCGAGCGCAAGAATCGCACACTATTCGAAGCTGCGCATGCCATGCTTCTTCAAGCTAGCCTCACAGACACCTATTGGGAAGAAGCTACCGCCACTGCGTGCTACATTCAAAACCGCATTCCATCCACCCGCAATCCTACTACTACACCCTATACCCTCTGGCACGGTCACCCACCTCATCTTGGCCACCTTCGCATCTTTGGAAGCATTGCATACCCACTTGTGACGCAACCTTTATCAAAACTCTCACCACGTGCTCAACGTACATCTTGGTTGGCTATGGTGATCGCTTTGGCATGAAGGCATACCGCCTCTATATCCCAAACCATCACAAGTTTATCTTTGCCCGCACCGTTGTCTTTGATGAAGAATTCATCATCTCAGGCAAATCTTCTCCACCATTGCACCCTACATTCTCATCACCAATCCACTCTTCTCATCAATCTTTGTTGACGGCCTCACCCACACACACACCCATGCAAATTCTTCTAGGCACAATCTTGAGCCTCCCTTCACCATCCAAAGGCCTTTCCTCATCGCCCATCCACCTCCTCGTGTCTCGCATTCTCATGCACAGCCAATCGGCAACACTCTTGCACCACCTCTTGCACCCATCTGACACCATCACCAACACCGTCCGTCCCGACTACTGCTACTTCTATCACACCGCAGACACTCGGTGCTCCACCTCGTGAGCTCCCATCACCTTCACTACCGGTCTCACCTTTTTTTCGCAACTCCCACGAAACCTTGCCAGTTACTCTCATCCCAGCAGATGTCGATGAAGTCGAGCCTCATAGCTCTACTTCTGCCAGCTTGCCATCTCAACACACTTCGGCTATACACTTGGACCAAGCCGCCTCTAGTTCGCATGGCCGCACCCGCTCTCTTCGCGAGATCTATGAAGCCACCAATTTCTCTGCTGTCCTCAGTGATGAAATGATTCTTGAACATCCACCAGAGCCTCTTGAAGATGCCCTTCCCCTCTCTGTTCTCGATGCCCTAGCTTCTAGCGAGAGCAAGGAGTGGCTTGCCGCCATATTGGATGAACTCCAAGCCCTCGAAGAAGCTAACACTTGGAAGCTTGTGCCACCTCCTAAGAATCATAACATTGTCTCTTGCAAATGGCTATTAAAGAAGAAATACCACCCGAACGGCTCAGTTGATCGCTACAAGGCACGCCTTGTCGCTCGCGACTTCAATCAACAACAAAACTACAATATCTACATGTGGCAAATCTCTAAAGGCATGGCTATCTTAGGCGCATCGGATGACATTCCTCTTCTTGGCACATCGGAGTACATGCTTCTACAAGCGATTGACTGCATCTCTCACGCTTCATTTTGTAATTTGAGTTTGATCTCTACCGGATGAACTTCTCATTGAGGGGGGATAGCATGTATCTACGACATGGCTACTTCGCAAAGCTCTTTTGTTCATCAATCTCAATGTTAGAACGAGAAGTCCACTCTTAAGGGGGGATGTAAAAGTAACTTATGATTATAATAAGTGTGGACTTCCTTTCCACCTACCTGTATTCCCTAATTCCCACATGGACCCCTTTTACCTATGCAAGCCTCAACATGTGTCTATTCCCACCTACCTATAATTCCCATGTGATGGATAATCCTCACTCCCTCAACTTGTATATAAATCCCATTAGCTGCCCTCATTTGTAACAAGGTCTTCATTCTCCATTCAAGTGCAATCTATTGTCATTGCTCTATTTTTATCTTGCACTCTCTTAGGTCTTGACATTAGCATATTAATTAATAGTGATATTAATCACATTTAAGTTAATCTCTAAGTTCTCACACGAGGAACATCTACAAACAGGGAGAGAGAGGGAGATGGTGTGGATCCACCTTTGGGCATGTCCTACAGACAAGCGAAATGAAGAGACAAAGAGATGGTGCTTCCAACAAGCCCACAAGCGAGAGACCCTCCACATCCCTACTGTACATGCTGCACATTCTCCCCTCGTCATCATTCTACCTTGCACACGCCACATCTGCATCGTTGTGCATGTGCCCAGGCCCCTCCTCCCTCGCCATTGCCGCCTCCTGCTTGTCTCTGCATGTCTCTCCCTGCTTCTCTCTTGGAACCCCGTCACAGGACGGCGTGCAGGTTCGACAGAGAGAGCTACCCGACTCATTGGGTGCAAGACAGAGAAAATACCTTGCTGTCGTTCCGTACCTGTTGACTCTTGTGTGTGTGTGTGTGTGTGTGTGTGTGTGTGTGTGTGAGAGAGAGAGAGAGAGAGAGAGAGAGAGAGAGAGAGAGAGAGAGAGAGAGAGAGAGAGAGAGAGAGAGAGAGAGAGAGAGAGAGAGAGAGTCCCTCAAAGAACGCCTTCAGTGCAAGTTTAACCCTCATATTCCTTTGCGCGCACACACATCGTGCAACGACAGAGCACACACAAAATATCTCTCCATGCGCTGTTGATTCCCAAAATACCCCTCAAAATTTGAAATTCCCGAAGCACCCCCAATATTTTGTCATAAATTCCCGAAACGCTCTTCATGTTTTCCAAAGTTCCCAAAATACCCCCTGTTGTGAGATCAGAAAAAAATGTAGCTTTTCATTAGAAGACTGATTCCAATACATAATGATAAAACTAGAATTTGGGCTGGTTACGTAGGCTTCATTAATTTTAGACATATTTGCTTTTTTGTGAGGCACTTAAGCGCTCAAACAATCTTCAACAATCCAACCAAAATAGATACAAGGGTATTTTGAGAATTTTTGAAATTTTAGGGGTATTTTGAGAATTTTCACAAATTAGAGGAGTATTTTCGTATTACATCGCAAATTTAGTGGGGAAAGGTGAGACCATTCTCCAACCCGCCATGTCCTCGTTTCCCTCTCCTTTTGCATTTCCTTAAACTTTTCACTCCTTCAATCCCCGAGGCATCACCCAAGATATCCCTTAAAACAAATTAAAACAAGTGAAAGAATCACAGTGGCTTTCTAAAATAATTAGAACGTGATAAAATCATTAAGTTGAATTCAAGTAGAATTAGTGTTCAAGAAAGGATTGCCTCAGCTTAGCCTTGAGCCAGTTGAAAATGGAAACTACATGGTTGCAAACCATGGTAAAGGGAAGAAAAACTGGTGAAATATGTGAGAAAATAGTTCAAAGGTTTTGCAAATTTTAAATATGTACTAGTATTTCTGGTTCGCTTCTTGTGGGAAGCAAACTCAGTCGACGGTCGCATAATGAAAGAGACTTTCCTGAATATTGACTAGAATTAAGTTATAGAATGTAAGAAAAGCCATGTGAGGCTGTGAAATGAAATGTGAAATTAAAAAAACTCATTAATATATGAGTGTGTGTGTGTATCAATAGAATTTACTATAATTATGTAGGTGAAGTTTCACTTTAACATTCTAAAACAATAGAATGCAAAAAAAGTCAAGATATGTCAATATATGAAATGAAAGTGAAATAAACATTTAAAGTAAAGTCTCCATCATGCACCAGAAACAATGAAAGTCTTCCTCACAAAACAAGAAAGTAAGGTTTCTATCTTTTGAGGAGGATCCATGTGTCACTCACTGCTTCACTTGAAAGAAAATTTTATAAAATGTCTCATTCTTATGAAGCTTGGAATTTGTGAACTTTTTCAACTTTTAACACTCAACCTATCAAGTAAAAATAAAAAGAAGGTTTGACTTACTCTTCAATACTTTACTTTTCCTTTTGAAAGCCAATTTAAGAGTGGCTCAATTTTGCTTTTGGAAAGCCAATCTATACTCTTTTATACTATATATGAAGCAGCTTAAAATTTTCAAGGAAGGAGAGACCCTCTATGTGTCACATTCTGCTTCATTTAAAAAAGAACCATTAAAAAACATTTGATTGAAAATGCAAAAGTGAAGGGTAAGTACTAGGATGGTAGAAAATGAAAAGACTTGAGTGAGTCTTGGTACTGAAAAGTCAAAAAGACCTTATTACTCTATCTAAATTTATAATACTTAAGCTTATAGTTTTTTTGGAGGCCATTTCACTCTAGCCCTCAATTTAATTTCAAGGCTGACCACTAATTACTTTTATCGTTGAAAATCATTTGAAGAGTAGCTTTCCTTTATATTTTGAAGGCGATAAAGAAATTTTCTTCATTTGTTGCTCAATGAACCTCTTTTCAGAGGTTTACACGAACCTTCTATGTCGTAAATGATATTTGACTTCGTGTGTGCGTGTGTGTGTGCGTGTGTGTGTGTGTGTGTGAGAGAGAGAGAGAGAAAGAGAGAGAGACCTATTCTCTCGATGTCTGTGAATATAAGAGTCAAAGTCGACGTGCCGTTCTTCGAGTTGTTGGCGTAGTGCACGAAGGTTTTTCACATTTGCATTGCATTAATGAAGTACATTGAGCTCGACAATTTCAATGATAGGAGTCCAAAAATTTGTTTCGGATTTTTTGCATGCATTATGTGTGTGTGTGTGTGTGCGTGTGTGTGTGTGTGTGTGTGTGTGTGTGTGTGTGTGTGTGTGTGTGTGTGAGAGAGAGAGAGAGAGAGAGAGAGAGAGAGAGAGAGAGAGAGAGAGAGCATGCATGTGTAAGTGAGTGAGAGAGAGCACCATTCACTACAGCCTTTGTGAGTGAGTGTGTGTGTCTATGTGTGTGTGTGTGTGTGTGTGAGAGAGAGAGAGAGAGAGAGAGAGAGAGAGAGAGAGAGAGAGGGCTCTCACATCGACACTAGAGAGAGAGGGGAGGGAGAATAAGCATTGGTTTTACAATCAGCAATCGACAAAGCAGTAATCGATGAAATCCACAATAAAAAATCAAAACTAAAAAATTGACATCGACATCTACAAAATTGAGAATAGACAAAATTGAGAGTCGAAGCAATTTGGAAAGGTCAATCTGACAAATCCAGGGCAGAAGATGTGCAAGCCCAAGGTAGGAGCAGACCTCAACAAACGTCAAAGGTAGATGATAGAAGGGAACTGTGACAATTCTCAGCTATTTTTAAAGGTTTTTACGCTAGATTTTTTAAAGCTTTGTTAATTCTCTCGCCTTTGGGTTGACTTGGAATTCAAAGGTGAATCTCAAAATTTGTTAGTGGGATTGCGAGCGTTTGAAGGAAAATTAGATTTTTTGATGCTGATCTCAAAATTTTGAAGGGGGGGTTTCACTAAATCGAGTTGAGGCATAGTGCTTTCTCCTAAAAACTTAGAAACTTGTATATGAGAAACTTTAGGGGCAACTTGATTATATTTGAAGGCTTTTACACTCAATTTCTCTATACTTTGTAGGTTTCCTCACCTTCAAATCTATAATTTAGAAATCAATTTCAAAATCGGTAAGTGGGATAACATTAAATTGAGGATTTTTCAAGCATTTTGCTGCTGTACTCTACCCTTTTTCAACCATTTTAGAGGCAAATTTACTATATTTAAAGGTTTTTGCACTAAACTTTTGTACACTTTATAGATTCCCTAAACATTAATTTATGTCTTGCATAGGTAAGTGTGTCAAGTGCACACCTTTGTTGTTTCTTTTTAAAAAAAATGCTCTTAAGAGCTTGGTTTGAAGTAACTAAAAAAGAATACATGTAGATCTTGGCATATCCTTTGCAGAGGGGTCTCTAACCAATACAACATATTCACACTGTGACCCAAAACATATCCAAACATTTTCGTAAGTAAACTATATAATTTCTATCAAGGACCTATCTTCTTCTTCTCGACAAGCCGTTTCCTCCTGCTTGATAAAAGCCATTCACAATTAGAGATAAATCTTAAAAAAATTAGATAGAATTATACTAAACCTAAGTTTTTTCATCCAATCGTTGTGGGTGTCCTAACATTCAAATTTAATCTCACGAGTGTGTGGCCCTTCCTATGGAGAGAGAGAGAGAGAGAGAGAGAGAGAGAGAGAGAGAGAGACCATTTTCTCCACTCTCTTTATTTCTTTGCCTTGATCTCCCTTCTTTCCTCTTCCAAGCCCTTTCCTTATGTCACGTGGCAAGGGCCTCCAAGGTTCAGTAGATATAGTTGAGAAAGTTTGTAGGTGGGATTATATTAAACCTTGGTTTTTCTTGAGCACTAGGGTACACAATATATTTTTTCTATTATTCAATACTCCATTATCTATACTTTTATAATGGAGTTTGAAAAATTAGAGGAAGAAGAGGGTCTCTACGTGTTGTTTTTTGGTTGATTTGCATGGCCTACTGGATCAATATCAAAATTGAGTCGTTGAGTCCATGTTGGATCGTTCTCCTTACCATGGACACATTAAAGAGCCTTTGAAAATTGAGTTAAGTAGTTCAGATTCTATGCGATTCCATCCTTTTTTAATGACTGCAATAGTCAAAATTGTGCTTGACAACATGTTGTCAGCCTATGTGTGTGTGTGTGTGTGAGAGAGAGAGAGAGAGAGCTCTGCCACTAGCAAGTAGACATAAAAAGAGAAAGAGTGAGGTGGGTCATCATGACGAAGACCAAGACCTTGATCAAGATAGCTACTAATGATCATGTAGAGGCGAACAAGGGACAAGCATTGTCCATTGGTGGGGAGTGCTTGGTAGTAGAAGATGGGTGCTCAAGGAAATAGGTGTGCATGGGTTTGCTTAAGCCACTAAGAGTTTGGTCTGGTAGCAAGAGAGTAAATGGCTTAGGTGGGAGCAGTTGTTACAACTCGGATAGACTCTATGTGTGTGTGTGTGTGTGAGAGAGAGAGAGAGAGAGAGAGAGAGAGAGAGAGAGAGAGAGAGAGATGTAAGAGCCCATTCCATTGTGTGTGTGCATGTGTGTGTGTGTGAGAGCGAGAGAGAGAGAGAGAGAGAGAGAGAGAGAGAGAGAGAGAGAGATTAGGAGCCCATTCCATTGTGTGTGTGCATGTGTGTGTGTGTGTGTGTGTGTGTGTGAGTGAGAGAGAGAGAGAGATGTAGGAGCCCATTCCTTTGTCCAAACCTTGGAGACGCATTCTTCTCCATGCTCTCTCTCGCCCCCGCCATCAACAACGATGGCACTTCCCTTTACATTAGAGCATTGTGGGGGCTGACATATTGAGATATATTTATTTGCAGGTTATGATGGTGATGTAGTAATTGAAGCAAAAAGTTTTTGGGCTTCTTCTATGGCTAGCAATGTTTTTAGCTTCTAGGAGCCATTGTCACCACGTACTTTAGCTTCACATATTTGGAGAAGTTGTAGATGTTTTACATCTATCCCAAGGCATGTGTGTGTGTGTGTGTGTGTGTGTGTGTGAGAGAGAGAGAGAGAGAGAGAGAGAGAGATCCAATACCTATGCTTTTTTTGGTCGCAACAACGCACGGGTCACATACTAGTACTAGTTATAATGGATCTTAAAATTTTTGAGCAAGGAGAAAGGCATCCACATGTCACAAACCTTAAGAAATGAAAAAATGAAAAGTAGAAAATGAAAAGACTTCTGAGTTCTAGAAATGTAAAGTAGAAAACTTAGTACTTTGTATATATTTATAATAGTTTTAGTTCTTATGAAGTTCATGGATTTCACTTCAAGCAGTGATTACTTTTGCTTTCTACAACCATTTGAAGGTGAGTTCACTTTGCATTTTGAAGGAACTTCCCTCCATGTGTCATCTAAAGCTATGGTCATGCGAAGCTTAGTTGCCTATTACATCAATTGAAAATTTTCGATAGCGTGTAGCTTTTCATCGGCTTACTATACCTAAAAGAGCATAATTTTCAAACTATGCCGGTTTCTTGCTGATCAATCCTCCTTCTCTCTCTCTATTATTTGCGTCTCACTCTCTCTCACTACTTGCTGCTACTTGTGACGTTTTGGATTGTCGGACTTGCTTTAGTTAAAATTGTCGAGGCTTATAGACAACTGGGCTTTCCATGGCCATGCCCTAATGTACCTCCCTTTGTAGGATTGCACAGACCTTCCATGCCATAAATGATCTTTCTCCAGCCTTAGTGCTCAAAGCTCAATAGTTGCACGCATGTATCCGTGTTTTGTGTGTGTGTGTGTGTGTGTGTGTGTGTGTGTGTGTGTGTGAGAGAGAGAGAGAGAGAGAGAGGAGAGAGAGAGGGACTCCCACACCAACACGAGAGAGAGGGGAGAGGGAGAATAAGCATTGGTTTTACAATCAACAGTCAACAAAGCGACGATCAACAGAATCCACAATTAAGAATCATGAATCACATCGACATCTACAAAATCGAGAATTGACGTAATTGAAAAATTTTGATATGACAAACCCAAGGTAGAAGGCATGCAAGCCCAAGGCAAGAGTGGACCTCAACAGATAGTAAAGGCGGACAAGAGGCAACTCTGACAAATCTTGGTTATTTTTGAAGGTCTTTATGCTAGATTTCTTGCTCTTGCCTTGGGTTGACTCCAAATTCAAAGATGAATCTCAAAAGTAATAGGTGGGATTGCACTAAGCCTAGGTTTTTGCAAGTGCTTAAAGACAAATTAGAATTTTTGAGGCAAATCTCAAACATTTGTAAGGGGGGTTGCACTAAATCGAGGTGAGGCAGAATAATTTCTCCCAAAAACTCAGAAAACTTACATGTGAGACATTTTAGGGGAAACTTTATTATATATGAAGACTATTACACTCAATTTATTTACTTTGTAGGTTTTCTCACCTTCAAATCTAAAATTTAGAGATAAATTTCAAAATCTGTAGGTGGGTTTATACTAAAGCGAGAACTTTTCAATCAATCAAGTATACATGCAAATTTACTATTTATTAAGGCTATTGCACTAACCTTCTCCTTAGATTCTCTAAACTTTAATATAAGTTCTTTGAACTTTGGAGATATTCTCACCTTGAATTTAAAACTTAAAATTGTGATGTTAAGTTGTTAGCCTTTTTGTATCCATGGTTCTTTTGGAGCATGGGGATGTTGTATATTTTATGTTTCTAATTCATTACAACTCACTCTGATAAGTGATAAGTGAGTGCTGGTAAAAACAAAGTTTTTTTTAAAATTAGAGGCAAATCTCAAAATTTGTAGGTGGGATTATACTAAACCTAGGTTTTTTCCTCCAATTGTTATGGATGTCCGAACCTTCAAATTAAATCTTAGAAATGTGTGGCCCATTCTATGGATGGAGAGAGAGAGAGAGAGAGAGAGAGAGAGAGAGAGACTTTTCTTTGTGCCCAATCCACTCTCTTTCTTGCTAATTTGTTTTGGTCTCCAAATCCCATCGCCTCCAAGCCCTTTCCTTATGTCACGTGGCAAGAGCCTCCAAGGTGTATTAGATATAATCAAGGAAATTTGTAGGTGGGATTACACAAAACCTAGGTTTTTTTCGAGCACTTGCATACACAATAGTTTTTTGCTATTATTCAATAGTCCACTATCTATATCTTTATAATTGATCTTGAAAACTTAAAGGAAGGTGAGGGTCTCCATATGTCGCCTTCTGATTGATTTGCATGGCATGTTGGATCAACATTGAAATTGAGTTCTTGAGTTCCTGTTGGTTGTCCTCCTTGCTATAGACACATTAAAGAGCCTTCAAAAATTACATGAAGTACTCCAAATTCAACGCAAATCAGTTCTTTCTCAATGCCTTGAAATAGTCAAAATTGTACAAATGGACATCCTGTTAACTTTGTGTGTGTGTGTGTGTGTGAGAGAGAGAGAGAGAGAGAGAGAGAGAGAGAGAGAGAGATGTGTGTGTGTGTGTGTGTGTGTGTGTGAGAGAGAGAGAGAGAGAGAGAGAGAGAGAGAGAGAGAGAGAGAGAAATTGTGCAATCCACTATTTTTCAACAATGTGCAAACTTTAGTACCCAAAATTGTACGCCTGACAACTTGCATGTGTGTGTACTCATACGCGTGTACACTGTGTGTGTGTGTCACCATCACTGTGTGTCTCAAAGAGATAAACACACACACACACACACACACACACACACACACACACACACACACACACACACACAGCACTATGCTACTAGCAACTAGACAAAGAAAGAGAAAGAATGAGGTGGGTCACCAAGACCAAACCAAGACCTTGACGAGGGTAGCTATTGGTGATAACATATAGGTAGGATAGGCCAAGTGGTGGTGCTGCAATATTTAGCAACAATAACTTGGTTGTGAAGTAGAGTTGAATAGGGGAGAGGCACTGCTTTCTTGTGGGGAACGCTTGGTAGTAGCAAACGGGTGCTCAAGGCAATAAGTGTACATGGGTTTTCTCAAGCCCCTGAATGTTTATGTTGAGGGAAAAGAGTTGATGGCTTAGGTGGGAGCATCTCTAGCCATGACTCGACATACTGTATGTGTGTGTGTGTGTATGAGAGAGAGAGAGAGAGAGAGAGAGAGAAAGAGAGAGAGAGAGAGAGAGAGAGATACTCTCAAACTTCCCTTGGTAACCTGGTAGCCCTTCAAAAGTGACCCCGGAGCGTAGCACCAACCAAAACCTATCTTGATTCAACAAATAGAGGGTCATGAAAAGCATGTCTATTGCCAAGTCATGGGTTTGATAGCACGGCACAACAAAATCAAGCTGGTAGAAATATGATACATTGTTGTTGGTTGATTAGCAAGGAGATATGGGCACTTTGAATTTATTAGAAGTCGTGTAAAGAATGAGTCACTCGTAACTGCTTGACAAAAAGTACTCCATGTGCTCATTACGAGAGAGAGAGAGAGAGAGAGAGAGAGAGAGAGAGAGAGAGAGAGAGAGAGAGAGAGAGATCCAATTTCCTTGATTTTCTTGGCCGCAACAACGCGCGGGTCACATACTAGTGACCATAAAAGTTCAGAATTTAAGAAATTGTTCGTATGTACACTAGCAAAATATTGCGAGTTTACTTCAAGGAAAACTTGGAATCTAGCTAAGATTTTTCAATTAATACACCAAACTTCAATTTTAATCGAATACCGATCTTGAATAGCCTCAAAATGGAAGGATGTGTATGCGTTAGTGCACATGTGTGTGTGTGTGTGTGTGTGTGAGAGAGAGAGAGAGAGAGAGAGAGAGAGAGAGAGAGAGAGAGAGAGAGAAAGAGAGAGAGAGAGGTCTCAAAAAGAGTGCCAAATATTTTTTTCTTGATTGAAATAATTTTAAAGTAAATCTATCTATTCTATTTCTTTATGGAATCCTCAAGCTCTTAGCCATGCCATGCGTCAAAGAATAGAGCACCTTTCGAATGGCAGCACACGCTAGTCGAGAGAGAGAGAGAGAGAGAGAGAGAGAGAGAGAGAGAGAGAGTTGCTCCCTGTCAGTTGCGAACATGGTAGCAGACGCCACTCAAAGCATGTGTGTGTGTGTTGGGGGGAGGGGGAGAACACACACACACACACACACACACACACACACACACACACACACACACACACACACCACACACACACACACACACACACACACACACACACACACACACACATGGAGAGAGAGTGAGTTGCTCCCTGTCAGTTGCAAACATGGTAGCAGACGCCACTCAAAGCAAGTGTGTGTGTGTGTGCTGGGGGGAGGGGGAGAACACACACACATAGAGAGAGAGAGAGAGAGAGAGAGAGAGAGAGAGAGAGAGAGAGAGAGAGAGAGAGAGAGAGAGAGAGAGAGAGAGAGATTGAATTATTGTCCGCGGAGGTCAGATATGACCCATGGGACCGAAATCAAAACAATACAAAGGGGTTCTTCTAAGCAGGAGGATCATGTGATACATCTCTGTTAAGGACTGAGGGTCCAAAGAGGTGTCAAAAGGAAGAGCTAAAATGAACAAAACTAAGAAGGGGAAGGTGAGGAGGGAGCTGGCTTGGGAGTTTGAAATTCCTGGATAATGGCTTTACCTCCTCGATAGACTGCCCATTTCCCTGCTGTGCATGCTTCTCGCATCTTCTGGAGTTTTGCCTTTTTTTGTTTGAGTTGGGTGGGTGTGAGATCTTTTGCGAACCAAATTTTAGTATCCTTGAGAATCCTTGATTGCTCAAGGAGTTTGATTCAATCTGCCTTGGTCTTGAAAGAGAGAGAGAGAGAGAGAGAGAGAGAGAGAGAGAGAGAGAGAGAGAGAGAGAGAGAGAGAGAGAGAGAGAGAGAGAGACATGTGGCATCAAGTTGGATTGTAAAGAGAAATAGCTTGGGTAGGAAACATTCAGACACTAGGTGCTCTCCCTCGTGAGCATAGCCAGTGCTCACGTGGGCAATCCATCCTATGTGAGTTGAGCAAGCAATCCTAGGGGTGGGAAATGGGCGTTCTCACTGGTGTTGAGAGTGACAGGGTTGGTCTTCATATTGTGGGCTATCCTATTTGTTGGCTTGGCAGTGTGCAATAGGCTGAGTGACATGTCATCATGTCGGCTCCCTTTGTTTACCCATGAGATGCAACTCTTCACTTAGCTAGCTTGAATATGTAGCCAAAATGCATTGCCAATTGAGTAGAGAGAGAGAGAGAGAGAGAGAGAGAGAGAGAGAGAGAGAGAGAGAGTTTTATTGATGTGTGTGTGTGTGGGTATGAGGGCGTGAGGGTGTGATGGGAGAGAAAAACAGGGAGATAGAGAAAGAATTTCATTAAGGTGTGTGTGGGTGTGAGGGGTCGACTATGTATGTGTAGAGAGAGAGAGAGAGAGAGAGAGAGAGAGAGAGAGAGAGAGAGAGAGAGAGAGAGAGAGAGAGAGAGAGAGAGAGAGAGAGCTAGGTGCATCCATGCTTTGCTCTTCTGCCATTTCCAGAGATGGAGATGCGATCTATTTTGCAAGAGAGGTTAATTGTGTGTGCATTGCCTACCTTTTATTTTCTCAAGAAAATCCTGGCTAGACTCTGAGCTTGCAATCAAGAAAATCGACAAAATTTTACAAGTTTTAATGTGAACATCGGCAAATGCTTCAAATTTGGACCAAAAAATTCAAAAAATTTCAAGGATGTTCTTATTTTAAAAATGCTTTTGGCAAGCATTGTGAGTACTTCATGTAGCAACAACATCAATAAAACGCAGGTAGTCAACAATGATAAGTACACAAGAGGTAAGCCTTTAACCTATTGGATTAAGTCTTCAAGGAAGTCAATCACTAGCATCACCACAAGTATGCACAACACTCATCTTTAATTCCTTGAGAGCCCCTCGAGAGATTGTACCTTTCAGCTACCAATCAATTTGATTTATTATTTCTATAGATTCATACCAATTTCAACTATTTTGTAGTGGTTTTTCTTGATTTTTGAAGGTGCTTACATACTTCATATCTCCCCTCTCTCCCATCACACTCGGGTAGTGTCTTCTCTGGCACAAAAAATAGCTAGGGATATACTATTGACAGACCCTTATTTACATGCTTAGAATGTCATTGAAGCCAAGTAGGATGCCCACACCCACCAGAACACCAGAAAAGCAAAGAGTAAAGGCTAGAGTGAGAGGGATTGGAGCGGCATAATAACACCATGGACAAACTTTACTCACAAAAGTTAGATATTTCACCAAATACAAAAATTGAAGCAAAGAAGAAAGAGCCTTGGAGAGGCTAAATATAAGTCCATGGACACCACTAAAGAGAGAGATTAGATGGATAGAGAAGGTTGAAGCTTTGTTTCACCAAAGGCTTTGGGAAGCGTATGTGGAACCAATGTATCAAGGGTTGAAAACACCATTCTCAAACCTTCGTGCTACACCTCCTTCTGTATTGAACTCTTCACACCTCCCATGGAACCTGCTAAAGGCTCTGTTGCTATACCTACAACAACAATACCATGCATTTTTTGTTACTATTATAGATTAAAAAATCCCTATTCATACCTCAACTTCAACTTTATGTTCTACTACAAAATTTTCTATCTAGAGTAGATCATTCTAGAGATGACCACCTCTTAGGATCTAAAAATTAAAGCCACCAAAGAAAAACAAAGGCCAAGGATGATGACACTTCATTGTTCAAGAATCTTAGGCCTTTTGCCTCCTCTTTCTTTTTTAATCATAGTTCAATATCCTAACTTTTGCAAAGTAGACGCATAGTTCTATTGCATGGCCATACCACAAAAAGATGGAGAGACAAAGAGAGAAGAGAATTCTTCTCTTTCGTAAAAAAAATCCAAGAGACTCTATAGGTCTATCAACAACAAGTCATCAAGTCAAGACGTGTAACTCAAAAAAATTGGAGAGAACCAATCTATTGCACTTAGTTTAGAGAGAGAGAGAGAGAGAGAGAGAGAGAGAGAGAGAGAGGGAGATCATATTGTCTCTTCAAATATTAAGTATGAGCTATGGAGCTAAATGAAACATGTCACGTATAGTTTTAAGCTAATCAGAGACTTCCAAACTTGCAAGGGCATATTGTGCATAAACTAAGGGGCTCAATGCACTAATGCCCTATCTCGCACCAAAGAGTGTGGGAGATGAGCCGAATTGTTTCCATGATGTGGATTACAAATAAGGGGATATGTTCAAGCGTGTATGGGTATGTGGAGAGAGAGAGAGACAGAGAGAGAGAGAGAGAGAGAGAGAGAGAGAGAGAGAGAGAGAGAGAGAGAGAGAGAGAGAGAGAAGACAGATTCCATACGAGGGGGAATTTTTAATGTCAAAAGAGCAATCCAAAGAGACCTCAAAGCTTGAGGAGATAAGACCTGAACTCAAAACGGTGATACTCAATGTGGATACCAAAAATTTAGGTTTACTCTTAGCCACCACGGCAACACGTGGGTCACATACTAGTACTATATATAATGCATCTTAAAAATTCAAAGGAAGGAGAGGGTCTCCACTTGTCGGTCATTGGTTCACTCCATTTTTTAAATACAAAACATCTAATCTAAAGTGCAAAAGTCAAGGGGTAAAGAAGTGAAGGGGTAAAACTGTTGGAATGACCATTTGGCAATCCTTTCGACAATGAAAAGTCAAAAGACTTATTTCTTTTCTTTTGGCAAAAGACTCTTTACCTACACAAGAGTGTAAATGTATCATGTTAAATATGCCTCTTAGAAAAAAGGTATATTGGAGGGGGATTCTACTGCTCAATGCAAATTTGACTTGTGAATTTGAAGATATATTTGGATTATTTTTCAAGGTAATTTGTTCAAGACCAATATTGATGTTTTAAAATTTAAACAAATAACTCTAAAGAGGCACTCTTATACTCTTTCTTAAAGTTCTTGAAAATTTGACACCTCCACGTGTCGCAAGCAAACGTGCTACCCTGTCCCCTCTCCCACTGAGTTGTTGATTGTTACGATGAGTGTGTGTGTAGTACACGCGCGCGCACGAGAGAGAGAGAGAGAGAGAGAGAGAGAGAGAGAGAGAGAGAGAGAGAGAGAGAGGAAAACTTTAAGGTTGAGTGTTTCTATGAATAGAGGGGGACTTGCTTGCTTATTGCAAAGTTAAGCAAACCACATGCCAGGTCTAAATGTAGTTTAAGTTTATCACCCGGAGAGAGAGAGAGAGAGAGAGAGAGAGAGAGAGAGAGAGAGAGAGAGAGAGAGAGAGAGATAGATTTTATTATCGTCCTCGGAGGTCAAATATGACCTATGGGACCAAAGTTACATGTGATGTAGTATGTGTATGGCTGATGAGTGACTCTCGATGCTCCAAAATTGTAGTGATGAGAGTCGCAATGGAGAGCCCACACTTTGGTTGGGAGAGGAAAGTGTGTAGGTCTAAGTTATGGCTGAAAATGTGAGAGAAGCAAGTTCGGATGTGATCAAAAGCTGAGCACTCTAGTAGTGTGTGGTACTCAGACTCTCGAACTTGCAGTGAGCATAATGTGCACAATCGATTTGACTCTTCTCCATTGCCCCAACGCCCTATGTTGCATCGAAGGAAATGGGAGCTAAGCCGAATTGCTGCGATAGTGCGTATCGCCGACAAGGGAATAGGCTCAAGCATGTAAGTGTGAGTACGGTTTCCTCTCTCAGCGAAGAACATGGTTTTGTAGTTGGGGGCAATATAGGTGGTGTAATGTATGAAGCGTGACCCACCGGATTTCTCCCAAGCCGTAATACATTGGCGTTGTAGAAAAGCTTCATTCACTTGAGAGTCAATTGAAGCATCATGTAGCAAGTGTAATGCATCCCATCTCCCAAACCACTTCTTTATGTCTTGCATCCATCCCGTGCTCAAGATCTTGCTTTTATGCGTCTTTTGAACTTTTTTGCTTGCTTCCCATGCAATTGTAGGAAGTCGATGTGAGGGGTTTTGACGCATCTTTATCATGTACTCCACAACCCTTTCCATGCCCATAACCTCAATTGGAAGAGATCCCGACTCAAGAAGTAGGAGCATATATGGTGTTTGTGTCTTAACTTGGAGAAAGTTTGTAAGAAAACGCTTTTGGACATTCTCAAACTCTTTCCAAGTAGACTTTGAGATGCTCCCGCCCCACACTTCAACTCCATAAAGAAGAACCGGTGTCACCAATGCATCAAAAAGATACTTCTTGAGAACCCAACACTTGATGTTTCCCGCATTACACATGTTCTCAAATGCATAATATGCTCTCTTTTCCGCTTCCAAACGACGCATAGCACATTCATGCCACTTGTGACTGGATGGAACCTCAAGGCCAAGGTACTTAAAGCTCTCAACAACTTCAAGTGTCTCGTTGTTGTACACAATGCATGGCTTCTCCTTATGGTTGGTTTTCACAAGCATAACCTTTGTTTTGGATTCATTTACAATCAGCCCACTATGCAAGCAAAAGTTCTCAAGGACAACCATAAGCTTTTGTGCATCTTCTAAAGTGTGTGCTAGAAGCACTACATCATCCGCATACAACAAAAGCATGATTACTGCATTGCAAATAGTGACCTCTTCAATGCCTTCTTCTTGTATAAATTCAAGTACCATTTGTTCCAATGGATCGATGCATAGACCAAAGAGAGTTGGTGACAATGGACATCCTTGTTTAACCCCAATAGTGCTTACAAAAATTTCTGAAATTTCTCTTCCCATGCGCAATTGACAAATCACCTTCCATAGATTCGAGAAACCGCAAGCATAAACTCACTTGGCACTTGGAGTTCTTCCATCCTTCTCCACAAATTGTTACGTGGAATCATATCAAAGGCTTTCTTAAAGTCCACAAAACAACAATACAATCGCTTGCCTTTCAACCGACTTTCCTCCATGAGAACACGAAGAGTGACAAGATGATCAATGGTGCTATGGCATCGATGAAAACCCGCTTGTCCCTTTGCATGCTTGTCATTCTCTTCAGCCCAATCACTCAATTTCATCTCCATTATGCACCCAAACAACATTGCCATAAGAGACCCAATCATTATAGTCCGGTAGTTGCTTACATTCTTTACATCCCCTCCTTTATGCAAAGGCTTAACCCAATTAGTACCCCAATCATAAGGCATACCATGTTGAAGTGCAAGGTTGAACATATCACACATCCACTCATGGGTAAAATCTCCCGTCCATTTGATCATCTCCGGCTTGATACCTTGAAGATCTCCCGCTTTGCGAGTGGCCAACTTTTCAAGCCCACCGCATACATCCTCAATAGTAAAAAAAGATGGCATACATGGGAGTGAACCATAAAATGGCATTTTTTCAGTATTTGCTTGCTCATATAATTGCCTACAATGTGTGTACATATCCACTAGACTCAAGTTACCAAAATTCTCAACCCGCTTGCCTCTCAAGTTTCTCCAAAATCTTCCACATGCATGTGCCTTTTCTTGGACTTGAAATTCTTGTTGCTTTACTTCCCATCTTCTTCTCTTCTTTTGAATCAATGCCTTGTATGTATGCAAATGACTTTGATAGTTGTCTTTGTCCATAGTTGCATCAAGCTTTATCAAGGACTTTCGAGCATCTTGACATTCTTTATCAAACCACCTTTTGCGTGATCTATCTTTGTTGATACCATGGAGATGCTTTATGGCAAAGCATTCTTCCGCACAAGAACAAATAGCTTTCTTGAAAGCTTCCCATTTAGTTTCCAATGGTGCATCACATTGAAGCTTTGTCATCCATAATTTTTGCTCAACCATTTCAATGTACATTGGTGCCCGTTTGAAATCCATACATAGTGATAACTTCTCTTTCCTTTGGCTGAGATTATCATGCTTATTTGCTTCTCCACATGAAAGGTCAATACATAAGGTGCGATGGTCGGATTCCGGGGTCCATTGACCAAACATAAAACTCTTTATGCGATACATGATGGCTTCAGAGAGTAGCATATAGTCAATCACACTATCCCCATTATGTCTCCTACATGTAAATCCATTGGTTCCACTCCACAAAGATACACCATTGGCAATGAGCATACCCGTGCTATTACACATGTGTAAAAGTAACTTTCCATAGTGATCCGGCTCTTTCTCATCCATTGAAGTACGATCATACAAGTGAACTTCCTCCAACTCCCTTGAAATGTATGGCATATCAAATTGTTGAGTATCATGTTGCAATGTTTTTGTGCGAGCATTCATATCCCCAAATACAATAACATCACCTTCACCTTTGAAATAAGCAATGTCCTCTTCCAAATCAGAAAATGGTTGATCTATATCCATGCAAGCATAAAAGGGAGAATCATGATGAGGAATGTAGCAACCGGCTACAAAAATGGGTGCTCTTTTTGGTGTCATAATTTTCAGCCATACATAACGTTTGTACTTGTCATCTTTCACAATTGATACAAAATCTTCCAATCCTTTCTTAACCATATATGCTAACCCTCCTTGTCCTCTTCGTTGCTTGAGATTCTTTGACCACATCAATGAATGTACATTGTAATCCTCCAAGCCGTTAATCCTTTGTGTATCATGCTCCCAAGTTTCAACAAGAAGTACAACATCGGCTTTGCTTGTTAGTTCATCAATGCCAACCCCGCATTCCATGGGTATCCATTACAATTCCAAAAGCATATTTTCAATTGTAACTCGGTCTCATAGGTCACGCATCCCTATTTGCTTGATAGACTTGCCTCCTCCTTGGGCACATTTTCTTCATGAGAGATCTCCGTGTTTTTATTATTCTTTTCCTCATATGCCTTGCGACGCATATTTTGTTGCTTAATAGTGCGGTCTTCACATACAAAACATTTTGTATCCCTCAAATAGATCCAACTATTATCAAGGATAATCTTTCGCTTGGTCTCATCCGGCATGGTGCATACAATTGGCCGTTCTCCCGAGCGAGGAGCTCCTTGCTTCCCCACTCTATGTGCTCCATATACCATAACTCCGGACATGCCAAAGTGGGTTTTGAAGAAATCTTCAATAACAATGGCAAGAGAAGGAGGTTTCTCTAACTTCTCTTCGGGAATTCCACGAATAACAATGTTCTTGGAACGTTGCTCCCGTTCCTTCAACTCCTCCACATCCACATTCTCAACATTCTTTGTTTGAACCATAGATTGCATGAGTGAGGAATTAGAAACCACATTGCTACCACATACATCAGCCCAAGACTTGTTTGTGCATACATTTTTCATGTCGCATACATCCCGGCTCATAGTGTCAAATTTCACCTCTTTCAATACATGGTCATGCTCTACTTTGCTCATCCGCTCCTTCAAAGCATTCAAGTCCACAAGAGAGCGTTTACATTCCTTGACTTCCTCTTCAAGTTGCATCAAACGTGTTGTTTGCATCTCAAGTGTCCTCTTGAGATTCTCATTCTCAACCACAAGTACCCTTAGTGTGCCATTCTCCATTGCAAGTGCTCGTAAGTCTTTGCCTTGTTTGTTTACGGTCTCTTGCAATGATACCAAGTACGCCATGATCATGGTTTCCGATGTCATTGGTTGGGTGGTTGTGTTGCTATCTCCACACTTAGGAGATTTTGGATCATTTTTCACAATGGTTGTGGACCTTGTTGAAGAATAAGAACCCTTGCGAGTGCCGGAAGACATTGTATGTAAAATAGGAGATGAGAATCAATTTTGTTGAACCTATTCACTTCGGAAATGCTGCTACAGAAACGCCTTCCATAACTCTGAAAATTTCTGTATTTACATCAATGCGTAGAAGACTTCGTGCTCTTCGATTGAGGCTATAGATCACCCAAATCGGAGTTCGGATGAAGAAGTTATGATCAAAAGAGTGGACTGCTGTCTACTAGAGAGAGAGAGAGAGAGAGAGAGAGAGAGAGAGAGAGAGAGAGAGAGAGAGAGAGATTTGGTAAAGAGAGAAGGTTTGTGGAAAGGCCATTGTCAGATTCGACAAGAGTACACTTGCTTGTGTGAATCTACTTCTAAGATCATGGGTAGTCCACTACAAACACACGAGCATGCATGTGTGTGTGTGTTAGAGAGAGAGAGAGAGAGAGAGAGAGAGAGAGAGAGAGAGAGAGAGAGAGAGAGAGAGAGAGATAGATAGATAGATAGATAGTTCTATTATCGTCCTGGGAGGTCAAATATGACCTATGGGACCAAATGAACATGTCACGTGGTGTGAGTGGAGTTCATAAGTGACTCTCGATGCTCAAAAATGGCTGAAATGAGCGTAGCAATAGAGAGTCCACATCGTGGTTGGGAGAGGAAGGTATGTAGGGAGAGCTCATGGCTGAATATATGGGAAAAAGAGGACCTAATGTGGTCAAAAGCTGAGCACTCAAGTAGTGTGTGGTACTCACTCTCTCGCACTTGATGAGGGCATAAGGTGCAAAGTCGATGACACTCCTCGCCAGTGCCCCAACGTCCTGTCTCGCAGCGTAGAGAATGGGAGCTAAGACGAATGGAGGCAATGGTGCGGATCACACTCAACGGGATGGGCTCAAGGATGTAGGAATGGGTTCGGTTACCTCGTTCCGAGAAGAAGAGAGATTTGTAGTTTGAGAGAGAGAGAGAGAGAGAGAGAGAGAGAGAGAGAGAGAGATCAGAGGGCATCATTCAAAGAGAAGAAGAGAGCAGAGAGAGGTTGTGTATGTTAAAAGAGCGATCCAATCAACAAGAAGAAGAGAGCAAAGAGATGTTGTGTGTGTGTGTGAGAGAGAGAGAGAGAGAGAGAGAGAGAGAGAGAGAGAGAGACACACACACACACACACACACACACACACACACACACACACATATATATATATATATATATATATATATATATATATATATATATATATATATAGAGAGAGAGAGAGAGAGAGAGAGAGAGAGAGAGTTGGAAGGCGTTGTAGTAACGACCTAATCGCAACCCACACAAAATTATCAAATCGGTGGATCGGCAACCCGGCTAGGGCATGGAAGCACGAGCATTGGATGAATAGAAATAGAGGATTCAAGAGAATACTTCACCAATGTAAGTAGAGAATAGCCATGGCAAGACTAACTCTAAACATACTCTAATCAGTAATCAATCAACTCCTACACACATCATGTCCACCGAAGTTCGACTTAACATAGATTAGAAACCCCAAGCACACTAATGATAAGCACACACTAATTAAATTGGTGTTGGCCTCTCCAATCACCACATGTCAATCATGGCACTTCATCAATAGCTACACACACGAGGTGAATGATGCTAGAGTTTCATAAAACCTATCTACACACAAGCAAACAATAGGACACACACACACACACTAAGTACAAGATTAAGACCCAACTTAATCAACCTAATTAGTGATGCTAAATATCAAAAATTGAATGCTTATAGAAGAATAGGAGTGGTTAATAGCAAGAAGTACATACCTCTCTCAAATATAGAATAATGAGAGTGTAATACTACTTCATGACATAATGAAATTGTAGAGAAGAAATAGACTAATGAGAAAATAGGAATTAGATTAATCAAGCTTCTCTAATTACAATGGATTAGCACTAGCCTCTTAAGCATGGGCATGAAGCTCAAGGCTAGGCCATAGAGTGAGCACTCAAGAGAGAGAGAGAGAGAGAGCTCTCAAAAGTGGATCCTCAAGAGTGGATACTCAAGAATGAAGCCTCCTTGCATAAAGGCTTACTTTTAAAGGCTTTCACCACAATCCCTTCTACTATGGGTTTAAGCTTGAGCCCTCTAACTAGCATATACAACTTTGGAACTCCAAGTGAGCCCAAGACTTATACAAAGTGTGTTGGAAATATTATGCACAACCATAGCATATCTCCCGCTTGATGCATATTTGGTGTATCCTGTGTTACCTGCTGCTAACATAGAGAGAGAGAGAGAGAGAGAGAGAGAGAGAGAGAGAGAGAGAGAGAGAGAGATGTTGATTTTCAACAACTATTCACATCAAAGTATCCTCGGTTTTTTTGTGTGTTTGTGTGTGTGTGTGAGAGAGAGAGAGAGAGAGAGAGAGAGAGAGAGAGAGAGAGAGGAGGAGAAGAAGAAGAATAGTTCTACCTCCAAAAATATGGGACTCTGAATCTGTTCCTTAGAAGGGAATTTGGATAACCAATCAACTACATGATGGAAATCGAAATGAATTTTTAATTGCTCTCTCTCTCTCTCTCTCACACACACACACACACACACACACACACACACACACACACACACACACACACACACACACACACAAAAGAGGCTTATTCGTATTACTTGAAAAATCTCTGAGAATGCCCAGATGATGATGAATGTGAGATAACTAAAGCAACAAATTCGAATTGTGAGAACCAAGTACAACTAGCTACATGCCCAAATGAAAAAAACCAAAAACTACAAGAAAAGCCTCTCCTAAAGATAGTAAAATTCCATGGTAAGCTAAATGGAGAGATGATGACAACAACCTTGAAAGATAGGCCGTTCCACCAAAACCACACTCTTCAAAAACTCTCTCTCTCTCTCTCTTTAAATATTTCCATATATATGTATACACACACACACACACACACACACACACACAAGAGTGTATGAATGAAAAGCCTTTTGACAATGAAAAATAAAATAACTTACTTGTTTTTTTTGACAAAAGACTTTCTACTCTACTAGAGTAAATCATAGAAAAAAGATAAATTCGAGGGAGATTTTGCTTCTCAATGCAAATTTGGATTTTGAAGATTTATTTGGATTTTTGGCCTGCCCAAAGGGCTAAGGCCATAGTGATGTGTTCCCTTTTTCTTAATGAAAAAGGAGAGGTTGGTTTAAAAAAATGTATATTTTTTTGATTGGTTGGAAGAGACAGAGAAAACCCTGTTATCACTCACCTTGTAAAGACCATGATGGAATCTGATTATGGATAGGATATTGGAATTTATTCAAAAAAGCATTAGACCTTGACAAGCATTCCTAGGGTTAACTACTCTTTAGTCGACCTTTTTTAATTAACGTTGGTCAATCTAGTGCTTACTTTAGCCCTTGATCTTGTGTACTTCTCTTAGAGTCGACCTAATAGACCCTAACTCAATTGCATTTTATTTAGGTACTACGCTTGTTCTAGTTGGCAATGTTACAATTCATGATTTTTTTTTTTGCATTTCCTACAATATCATGTATGCATCTCACTTATTTCACACCTATACATGCTGATTTTGAGCTTTCATAATGTTGTTATTTTTCTAACATAGGTACTTATATCGTGGATCCTAATGCTGTGCTATTATATTCCAAGGACGTAATCTACATCAGGAATGGGGGCATGTTAACCACCACTGGCATCCACTTCTAGTACTCATGGGCTGGGCTTGTCGGTCCAATAGGAAAAGGGTAAGAGTGATCGCCGATGAGAGGCGCACTCTAATAGGAACATTCAAGGGTTAGTTGGCTAAGTATGGACACCTAAGTGTGAATGAGGCGAGCTTATATAAAAGTCAACTAGACCTAAAAATCATTCATTCTTTCATTTGTGCAATTGAAGAGTGCTCTTGCTCCATCACCATCTTCTTCTTCTTCTTCTTCATCTCCTTGTGTGTGTGTGTATACGTGAGAGAGAGAGAGAGAGAGAGAGAGAGAGAGAGAGAGAGAGAGAGAGAGAGAGAGAGAGAGATAGATTTTATTATCGTCCTCGGAGGTCAAATATGACCTATGGGACCAAAGTTACATGTGATGTAGTATGTGTATGGCTGATGAGTGACTCTTGATGCTCCAAAATTGTAGTGATGAGAGTCGCAATGGAGAGCCCACACTTTGGCTGGGAGAGGAAAGTGTGTAGGTCTAAGTTATGGCTGAAAATGTGAGAGAAGCAAGTTCGGATGTGATCAAAAGCTGAGCACTCTAGTAGTGTGTGGTACTCAGACTCTCGAACTTGCAGTGAGCATAATGTGCACAATCGATTTGACTCTTCTCCATTGCCCCAACGCCCTATGTTGCATCGAAGGAAATGGGAGCTAAGCCGAATTGCTGCGATAGTGCGTATCGCCGACAAGGGAATAGGCTCAAGCATGTAAGTGTGAGTACGGTTTCCTCTCTCAGCGAAGAACATGGTTTTGTAGTTGGGGGCAATATAGGTGGTGTAATGTATGAAGCGTGACCCACCGGATTTCTCCCAAAGCCGTAATACATTGGCGTTGTAGAAAAGCTTCATTCACTTGAGAGTCAATTGAAGCATCATGTAGCAAGTGTAATGCATCCCATCTCCCAAACCACTTCTTTATGTCTTGCATCCATCCCGTGCTCAAGATCTTGCTTTTATGCGTCTTTTGAACTTTTTTGCTTGCTTCCCATGCAATTGTAGGAAGTCGATGTGAGGGGTTTTGACGCATCTTTATCATGTACTCCACAACCCTTTCCATGCCCATAACCTCAATTGGAAGAGATCCCGACTCAAGAAGTAGGAGCATATATGGTGTTTGTGTCTTAACTTGGAGAAAGTTTGTAAGAAAACGCTTTTGGACATTCTCAAACTCTTTCCAAGTAGACTTTGAGATGCTCCCGCCCCACACTTCAACTCCATAAAGAAGAACCGGTGTCACCAATGCATCAAAAAGATACTTCTTGAGAACCCAACACTTGATGTTTCCCACATTACACATGTTCTCAAATGCATAATATGCTCTCTTTTCCGCTTGCAAACGACGCATAGCACATTCATGCCACTTGTGATTGGATGGAACTTCAAGGCCAAGGTACTTAAAGCTCTCAACAACTTCAAGTGTCTCGTTGTTGTACACAATGCATGGATTCTCCTTATGGTTGTGTGTATACGAGAGCGAGAGAGAGAGAGAGAGAGAGAGAGAGAGAGAGAGAGAGAGAGAGAGAGAGAGAGAGAGAGAGAGAGAGAGAGAGAGAGAGAGAGAGAGAGAGAGATCAAGCATTGCGATGACGGCGGTTGAGCGTGGCACAGTGGCAGCTCCTTCTTCTTCATGGCGAGGAATCCTCCATGACAGTAAGCGTAGAGCGGTGAGTGACACACCATTGTCATCTTTGAGCTTACTAGTTTAGGCTAGTTGCGTGCTTGGAGCCATTTGTGGATCGCACAGAGTGCTAGGCAAGGCCCTTGCGTCAATACGTGTGGCAGACCACTGGCATCCACTTCTAGTAGTCATGGGCCGGGATTGTCGATCCAATAGGAAAAGGGTAAGAGTGATCGCTGATGAGAGGCACACTCTAACAGGAACATTCAAGGGTTAGTTGGCTAAGTATGGGTGCCCAAATGTGAATGGGGCGAGCTCACATAAAAGTCACCTAAACCTAAAAATCATTCATTCTTTCATTTGTCCAATTGGAGAGTGATCTTGTTCCATCTCCATCTTCTTCTTCTTCATCTCCTTGTGTGTTTGTGTATATGTATGTGTGTGTGTGTGTGTGTGTGTGTGTGTGTGTGTGTGTGTGAGAGAGAGAGAGAGAGAGAGAGAGAGAGAGAGAGAGAGAGAGAGAGAGAGAGAGAGAGAGATTGAGCATTGCAACGACGACACAGTGGTGGCAAAGCACTTGAGTGCGGCGCAACGACGGATCCTTCTTCTTCGCGGCGGCAAGGAATCCTCCATGACAACAAGCGTAGAGAGGTGAGTGACACACCATCGTCATCTTTGAACTTACTAGTTTAGGCTAGTTGCATGTTTGCAGCCATCTGTGGCTTGCACATAGTGCTAGGCAAGGCCCTTGCTTTGATACGTGCAGCAGAAGCCCATTCTACAGGAGAAAGCTTCTTTGGAAACTGAATTGAATCAAATAAAAGAATAGCTTAGACAAGAGCAAGAAAGCAAGAAAAATGCAGAGGGACCTAAAGAGTCAAAGACTAACTCGGGAGGTTCAGTTTTGGTCGACAAAGTCTTTGAACGATTAGATGAAATTTTGAAGGCCTATGAAGCTAGGCTAAAACCAAACAAAAGAACATCTTAGACGAGAGAAGAAAGCAAGAAAAGAATAAAGGGACCTAAAGAGTCAAAGACTAACTCGGGAGGTTCAGCCTTGGTCGACAAAGTTTTTGAACACTTAGATGCAATTTTGAAGGCCTATGAAGCTAGGCTAAAACCAAATCAAACCCAAGAGCATAGATGGCTAACATATCCTCATCCAGGGTATGTAAAAGAGAGGCTGCAAATGTGTAAGGAGCTCATCCAGGTGGCCCAACCTCTTATGGAACCACATATTTCAGATGCTCCAAAAATAGAGGTGCTAATCCGTAAAAAAGTCCAAGAAATGGAGAGCCATGGTATTGTAAACAGAGACCAGGAAGAGTCAAGAGTTGAGGCACCTTTAGATACAAGGGAAGTAGCCAATACCACATATGGGGTGGACTCACAAGCAGTGATTCCTATTCTAGAGGTAGAAGAACCGTGGCCACAATCCTTATGGGAATCGATCAAAAACCAAAAAGATGGTAGTGCCACTTTACAATCAGCACTTATCTCTGAGATAAACATGGATCATGAATTTTTTCCAGGGGATATAAGATCTTTATATGGGGATGTCGGGTTTGTTTCATCTGAAGAGAGTAAACCACGCTATCCTAGAGGTAGAAGAACCGTGGCCACAATCCTTATGGGAATCGATCAAAAACCAAAAAGATGGTAGTGCTACTTTACAATTAGCACCTATCCCTGAGATAAACATGGATCATGAATTTTTTCCAGGGGGTATAAGATCTTTATATGGGGATGTCGGGTTTGTTTCATCTGAAGAGAGTAAACCACGCTCTCTCCAGACTTTGCCATCTTTCATAGGAGAACTTGAAACAAAATTGGAGGTTAAAATGGTACCTTCTCAGTGGAAAGCCACACCAAAAATGATGGATACCAACATCTTGCACAAATTGATGTCTTCTCCTGTACAATGCACATTTGATCTCTTAGAGCTACTAAAAATTAGACCACATCTATGGGGCCAAATGGGCAAACACCTAAAAAAGATGGGGTTGAAAATCACTTCACATGACCAGCTTGCGGATAAAAACATGGATGACACCTCGCCTAAGAAGCCACATACAAAGCCAGTACCAGTAAATAAGGTGGGTGACTACTGTGAAGGAGAAGAAGGAAAAACCACCTTACCACTTGAGTACAAAGGAGTAAAGACGGTTGCTATATTAGATAGTGGGCTAGGAATTACCATTGCAACCAAAGAAATATGAAAAAAATGGGAAAAGCGTGCTCTTAGAAAAAATCGACTGAAACTGCAATTAGTGGATGGATACGTGGAGAGACCAATAGGAATATTAGAAAAAATCATTGTATCCTCATGTGGCATAGATTATGAGCACAGATTTGCCATAATGAATTTTGACAAGAGCAACAACTTTGACACTTCTACGTTGGAAAACCGTGTTAGCGGACTTTTGTGATGGACGTCTATAGCATAGCTATCGGGCACTAACATAATATCAATACTCAGGGAAGTGACTGGAATGGGGCACGGAGACTCTTTGAGATCGTCAATCTCAAGAAGTGAACCTTAACAAGCAAACACACCAACTCAACAAGCAAGCCAACACTCAATGATCAGGGAAATCTGCCTATGTCCTTTCTCACAACTCTAGGTCATCACGCCATTTTGGCACTCGTACAGACTTGAAATGCAACGAAACTTTAGGAGGAGGTCTAGGATACCCAGGGGTACTATCCTACCAAGTCTGGTGGGAATCCAACGAGGTATCAAAATCACGATCCATCATGAAAAAGGTCCTGAAAATTGCAACAAAACATACCAAAAATGTCGCCCTATGGTCTAAGAACACTCTCGTATGGTCAAAATGACTAAAAATAGTGACCCTTTCACATTAAGGTTATTGACCTTTATACCTAGAGCATTCTAAATGGCCAATGGTTGATTCACATGGACCTTTACAATTGTCATGACAGAATTACAACTCGAGGAATGGACCTGCTACTCTAGAATTAGGATTTACATAGAGTATCACTACACTAGCACGACAAAATAATAGACTACAAATGTTGTGTCTGGCTACGTGTCTGGCCAGGTGGATGTCCATGCGATCAATCCTCAAACATTCCCCCCTTCCTAGATTGTGTCGTCCTTGACACGACCATGTGCAGTTTTGTCATAGGTTTGTCTTCAGCTTTGTCTTCAAGGTTGGTTTTTAGCGTGGGAAGTTCTTTGATGATGCTCCCCCCCCTCTTGAGTGCTTCATGTCTCATGTGGCATGGTTGCTGCATGTGTTGGACTTCAGTTACCATTGTTTTTCCATTGTCTTTGTATGACATTCTTTGCCTTTCCATTGATTGTTGAAGCTTTGTCTTCAAGGTTGGTCTTTAGCTTCGAAAGAGCTTTAGCGTTGATGAAACTCCCCCCTTCCTTGAGTGAGTCATATTTGCCATGTTGTTGATACATGACTTGATCTTTGATTATCAAGGCAACTTTTCTTCTCATTGTGTAGTATTCTCTTTGTTGCCAATCTTGGCTGCCGTAAAGGTGGATGTTGATGTGTCTGAGCTTGTAGAACCGATCGTCTTTGTGGCGTGGACTTTATGATAGATTTGCTTTCAAGGCCCACTGCAATTTGAGTTTTCTGCAATAGGTAGCCAATGTTGAAGCATTGTGTGAGCTACGTATGGTTGTTGTGGATAGATTGCTTGCTAAATTTTTCATTGCTTGTCGTTGTAGGCCAAATTTAACTTACCATTTTTTGATGGAGCTTTGTTGCTCGTAATAAGCATGTTGTGATTTATAACTTTATCTCCAAGTCGTTGATGATTGATTTGGGTATCCATTTCCTTATTGTTAATGTAGAAGGAATATATACAAGAAGTTGATGATGAGGGTTTCTAGATTAGGGTCTTAAAACCTGGATGACCAAAGGGAAAAAACCCGATGGAAAAAAAATGCCTTTGGTATATTCTCTTATTGGAGTTGAGCAATTCCACTTGAAGTACTTGTCATGCAAGATGAGTGCTTGGAAGAAACAAAGGAAAAGTGCCTGATGCAAGTGCCAATTATGGGACACTCTATATGCATACGAGAAATTTGTCAAATAAAAGCATGCAGTGCGAAAGAGCGATTTGATAGGTGCTTCAAGGAACAAATGTAGCACATGTGACATCAAAGGAAGTCTCAATAGCTTCCACATTTCCAAGAAGTGTTTTCAATGTAGAAGCATGTCCACTTATATTTCACTGTGCTGAGTGTGTGAGTGTCTTTTGGACTTCCTCCTTCACTTCACCACTATGCTACAACAACTTTGACTCTTATGTCCACCATACCAGCATGAGCGACACAACATAATTATGCTCAACTCTTCCAGCTTGAGCAGTACTTTAGAATAGCTAAGACGCTTAGACCAAAGAGAATATTACATGAAGCTTTGGGACTAGCGCCTCGCTCATTTAGTGGCTTAGTTGCTCGACTTTGAGTTTTATGCCATGCATGTTTAATGGCAACTTGGACTTACTTGTTTAATGGCAAAAACCCAATGCCATAAGTTCCAAAAATTTAGTCTCTTCCATTGTGTTGGTCATTGGATGCCACCATTTTGTCGATTAGGCTGGCATACTTTGGCTCCTCTTGAATTTCTTGTCGTATGTTCACATTGTTTTGTGAAACAAGTCCTTCAGCTCTTGTAGGGACTGTCGTAGTTTTTGCTTTATCTCCCATGAGAAGTGATTGTTGATGTCGTTGGATTCTTTGTGATTGAGTTTTCACTAGCAATTTTGGAATCCATCTTGTTTTTGGACCTTGTGTGACCGTCTTTTGCATTTGCTTCTTTTTCTTGATGACTTGATGGACACTAGGCTTCGATATCCGCCATAATTGATTATTTTTGTTGTAGAAGCCCTGATTTTGTAGCTGATGACAAGGTATCCATCTGTATATTGCAGCAGCTTTGGTTGCAATTGGCTTTTGTTGGCGATTGGTTATTGTTGCTTGCCTTTGGGTAGAAGCTTGTGCTATATGATTTCTCTTGGTTGTTCCAGATTGAGCTACAATTTTTGGTAGCCATATTTGAGTGTTACCTTCATAGAATCCTTGTGCTTCGAGTAGCTTGAATGGAATCGTCCGTTGCTTCACCTATTTGTATTGGGTGGCTTGGTCGAGGTCTAACTTTGGTACCCAATTTTATCGCATTTCTTGCTGCTTTGATTTTTGCTTTTGCTTTTTGTGGTAGTTCTTTCTCCTGGTTGAGTTGTTTGTCTTGCGTTTATAGCACGTCTTGTTCTTTGTAGAACTCTTTGGTTAAGGTGAGTAGGTCCACGCTATTACTTTATAAAGGCTGTTGGGCCCAAACATTAGTGTTTCCTTGGAAGTAGCCCTGAGAAGTGATTGACTCGTTTGATGCTACCCACCTTGTCACTTTATGTTGTTGAGGTTGGACTGGTGTTTGTTGTATTCAAACTGGGTCTTTGACATGGATGTGCTCTTTGGATACTAGGACTTTGTTGATTCTCTTTGGCTTCTTTTGGATGGTTTTTTGTGATGGAAACTTTGGTTGATAGACTTTTTGTTTTGGTTGCTTTGTTGATGGTTTGGCTCTTGATGTAGAGGCTTCATGGGAAGTTTGGTGGAGGCTCGTTGAAGGTAAAGTTGTCTTGCGAGGTTGATATACTTCAGAGTGTACCTTAGCCCTGGGAATTCACCATGGAAAACTTATCCAACCATGTAAGTGCAAGGGAGGCGGGGTTTTTTACAAGTTACATAAGCGTATAAGCGAGGGGTAGGCCCCTAATACTTTATCTCCCAAGGTTAAAAATAAGGGAGGGGGGTATCATATTTTGTGGGGGGGGGGGGGGGGGGGGGACCTGGCTCCGGTCCATTACTTGTAACAATTGGTCACTGGTGTGCACTAGAACTCGTATTAATTTTGGGGAAGTTTTATATCAAGTCACAATTTAAATTTTTCATCAAGTCGATCATAGATAAGGGCCGATTTGGAGTAGGTCAAGGGTTGATTTACGCCAGCTTTGGATGGGTTAGAATTGATTGAGTAGCCAAAGATAGGATTCCCCTGACTTTGAACATAGATATGCTCAATTATCAAATAGGGAACAACAAACTTTTGGGAGAGAGAGAGAGAGAGAGAGAGAGAGAGAGAGAGAGAGAGAGAGAGAGAGAGAGAGAGAGAGAGAGAGAGAGAGAGAGAGAGAGAGAGAGAGAGAGAGAGAGAGCTCTTGCAAGAACACACACACAACCACTTGAGAGAACACAATGGAAATAAAGACTGAAAGATACTTCTTCTTCTTTACTAGACTCAAAAGTGATAAGGTAGTCTACAACACATAAGAAGGGAAACATAATGTAGAGAGATATCTATGTACAACAATCATTGTGAATGTGTTAGTGAGTAGGTGGTAAGATAAGGGCCATCACTCTTTTTTGGTGCAGTTTAGCTTTAATACCACTGGTGATAATGCTTGTATCTTGTTTTGTACCATGACTCCGCACCTTAAAGTAAGACTGATCACTCTTAGAGTCACTATGAATTTCTATGAATGGAAGAGCATGTATCTCAGGCATGCAACTCAAAGCATTAACTAGCACATTGTAAATTGAGCACCATACAGATAGTGTTGCCATTGTTATGAGGGTATAAATAATGGTGTAAAGTTCCCGCTCATAAGCATAGTAATTCTGTTGAGTGGAATTTAGCTTCTTACTCTCAAAAGAAACATGCCACCCTTCTTGTAGGAGCACTACACCAATATCTTTGTAGGAGCATCCATCCCAAGCACAAATGGTTTAAGAGGATCAAAAATAGCTAAAATAGGTGATGTAGATAATGCTACTTTAAGTGTATCAAAGATTAATTTTTGGTCATTCGAGGTTTGTGAAGGCCTTGCTCTAATTTTTTAGTTGGTCTGTCATAGGTTGAAGCAGAGCTTCTTTTTGTTGGCTCTCTCAAGCTCTTTGTTTAGAGCGGTTCTCAAGGTCCCTTGGATTTCTTTGAGGACTCTACTGATGCAGTGGATGATGTTCTTTTCTTACTAGAGGCAAGTCCTTATGTAAAGGATGATGCAAGTGTTATAGTCGTATTTTTTGTGCGTTTCTTACACACAATATCATCATGTATTTGTGCATGACAAAGAGCTTTAGTTAATAGCTTTGGGTGGTGCGCTTTGACCTTCGCTTGATACTTAGGATTGAGCCCATGGATAAACCCATGTACCTTGTGAAACTCATTTATACCGTCCAATTTCAAAAGGATCTCCGTGTAATTGGTGATCATGAGATTGTCCATCACACAATCATCCCAATTTAAATTTTGTTCATTATATGGAAGGAACTCCTTACGAAAGGTAGTTTCAAAGGCCACCAGGTGGCTTGAGACTCATCCACCACTTATAGGCCTTGCCCTTCAGTGATAGAGTAGTCTCCACCCCTTTCTTTTCATTAAATGTGTGTTAAGCATGTGGATATCGCTCCATTTATGTAGGAAGGTATCCACAAAATCCTTGTTTTGTTCTCACTCTTATCATTTCTACACTTTGTATTTTTAAGTTTAATGCTAGCATCTAGTGGAAAAGAAGGTAGTTCACCATCGTGTGGTGCATCACTTGTTGGGACAGGAGACATGCCGTGAAAATCCAAACCTTCGCCCAAAGCTGCTTGTCCTAGTGCACCTTATGCCACCATACTAACCATAAATTGATTTAATAATGTGGATAATGGAGCGACATTAGTATTTAACATTGAAAATTTATTTTCTAGGGTAGTTTGACAAGCCAACAAGTAACTGAATTCATGCTAATCAATGAGCCAATGATCACGAGCCAACTCCTCCTTAGCATGTCCCATAGACACATTAGGAGGATGTTGTGCTAGTTGGAGATCCTATGATTGATGTCAAAAGCAAAAGCATGCTCAATGGAAATATCTCGTGCCATATCCTACATGTGAAAATTGCTAGAACCTAGAAGATACCTTTAGTTTATCTGAAGTTCTATTGATGAATGCATGCATAAATGCAAAAGTGTCATAGAAGTCTACATGTGGAGATTCAACATACACGCCGATCTCATGGAATGCACAAGCTTTTGTAGAGAAATTCTCCCCTCATTTGAGTTTGCACCTGCATTTGCCAAATTCTAAGCCTAACCTTCCTTAGCGAGAGAAGAAATTCAGCAATGAAACTTCTCTTTACTGCTTCGATGATTAAGAAGGTGAATTGAAACTTGCATAATGAAGTAGGTGGACTGCCACATCGATAATCAATAAGCAATTATTTGGGCATAGATCATTAGTTGGGAAATAGTCAATTTTTTACACATGCACAAAGTTTGGTGGCTAAAATGATTTTGAAGACCACAAGATCTTAGTCCTTTAGGCTCTTCAACCAATTGCCAAGACTCTATTTGAAAGATCTCCTTGCATATTGTTGTGGGACCACCCCCTTTGTCTGAGGCTTTTGGGCGTCCCTTTACTTGGTATGTGAAAGCAACATAGCCATGGTGGTGTGACCCATGGTTTATGTTGGAAGGTGTTCACGGAGTGTCAAAATCCTCATTTTGTTGGGAGACAAAGAGGTGGCATGCAAAGGTGTTGAGAGATACTTCTATTGACCACAACTCAAGAAAGATGTGGATAATTTGTCCATCTTGTTTGGTATGTCAAAAAGTGAAGTATGACTGGCACAAAGTGAAAAGACTCTTTAAAAAATTACCAATTCTAGATCCACCACGAGAAAGTATAGCGATGGACTTTATCTTTGATCTTCCCAAGAGTCAGAGTGGGCATGATGGTATTTGCACTATTGTGAACAGATTCAACAAACATGCTCATTTTGTACTAGTGGATGAAGAAGACAATGAAGGCTGCTCCTTTGGCAAAGCTATTTGTCTTGCATATCTTTTAGCTACATGGGATGTCTAATTATATCGTATCTACTTGATAAAGACCCCTATTTATCAATTTCTATTGGAGAGCACTCTAGTGTGAAATAAGGCCATTGATGTTCAGAAAACACAAACCACTAAGTGTACTTTGAAAACACCTTTGAATAAACAAGGTTATATGAATGTAGGTGGAGAAGTAGACAAGGACCACTTCAAGTACTCTACTACTACTTTAAATAAACACGAAAAAACCATAAGATGATCAAACAAGGCACTATAGTGTGAAACAAGGCCACTGGCTATAAGTATCCACAAACCACTATGCATGCTTTTGAAGTCAATTTTAAGCAAACAGGGCTATCAAATGTGAAACGAGCTACCCTAAGCAGCCACCAACTGTTGTGCCTACTTGAACACAATTACCTATGAATAAACAAAGCCAAATGGGTGCATGTGGACAAGTATTTATGGACCACTCCAAGTACTCCACAATCGCTCTGAGTAAATAAGAAAAACAGAAGAAAACATGGAAATCTAGTGTGAAACAAGGCCATCGACACTAAGCATCTAATCCACAATCACTTTGAATAAATGAGGAAAAACATGAACAAACAAGGCACTTTAATGTGAAACAAGGATGGACTTGTTTCACAAACATGGCAATTTAGTGTGAAACAAGGCCATCGACACTAAGCATCTAATCCACAATCACTTTGAAGAAATGAGGAAAAACATGAACAAATAAGGCACTTTAATGTGAAACAAGGATGGCAACGCTAAGTAGCCATCGACCACTACGTGTACTTTTGAAGTTAGCTTTGATTAAACAAAGTCAAACTGACATAGTTGGACAATTAGACATAGACTACTTCAAGTACTCCACAATCGATCTCAATAAACAATCATGTAGATGGCGGAGATAGTCTCAACAGGTGGGGATTGTCTCCTGGAAGCCGAACAGTGGACCATCCAGTAATTACCATGGCGTTACCATAGTAACCTCAAGAGGCTATAAATAGGACCCATTACATTGTAATCGGGCTGATTGTACTTTGGGCTGCTTGTACTCTTTGACTTCTTACTTCTAGTCTCTTGGTTCTAGTCTTCGAAGCTGTCTTGAATTACAATCTCTTTACTTTTAATTCTACTCTGTAATCATTACTACAATAGTCAATTGAGCTTCAGTCTATCATACCTTGTATTCGTTCTTCATAAACTCTGAATCTGAACCTGAAACACTTTTCCAGTCATTCAGTCTGTTTCTAGTCCCAGTAGAGTATTTCAGTTCAGTTAACTATTCCAACTCAGTTTCTTTATTCGATTCCAATTTCACTGACTGAATTGACGACTTCTAGTAGCTGTAAATTCTAACAGTGGAATCAACTATCTAAAGAGATCAGCTCCAATTCCATTTTGGCGATACGAGTGCTAGAGCTGTTTGCTCATTGACCAGAACGCTTCTCCCAGTTTGAATTTTCAGCTGAAGATATGGCACCCAAAACTAGCCGTGGTCGTAAACCATCCTACCGCGTTGACCCTATCCCTGAGGAGTCAGAAAGAAATTCTGATCCTAAGACTGAACCGGGGACTGGGACTGAGGCTCTGGAGGAGCACAGTCAAGCTGATGAGGCTAAGGGCTCTCAACACTCCAGTCAGTTCAGACGAAGAAGGTTTGAGAGGGAAGAACGCAAGGCTAGGAGTTCTCGGACCACACATGGGGATGAAGGAGCCAAAGGCAGTAAAGGTAGTCGCCATAGTTCCGGCAGAAAATCCAGGGAGGAGACAAAAACTGAGACTGCAGAAGAAATTGACTGGGATCCAGATACAGACCATTACAAGAAATATTCAAAAAGGAGTTAGGTTCCTAAGATGAGAAGAGACTGAAACGGTGATGATCGACATGATTACACTTCTTCATTGAAAATTTCTTTTCCAATGTTTAAGGGTGGGGAGAAAGATGACCCGGATGTTCATATCCAAGCTTTTCAACAGTATGCTGAATTGAAAAACATTAATGAAGATGATTGGGGGGAATACTTTCCTCAAACATTAAAGGTGGTAGCAAGGAAATGGTACTACCATTAGCTAGCTTGCCAACTCAGATTATATAATAAACTACTCAAAGCTTTTCAACTGGAATATTCAGATATCAAACAAGATGAGGATATCCTCTGTGAACTGGATAAGATTAAGCAAAGGAAATTATCAGTCAAAAGTTACGTTGAGAAAATCAAAGAACTGACTAGGTAGCCACAGGAACCACCATCAAAAAAACGGTTGCGGGCATGGTTTTTAAATGGTTTCAGTAGTAAGAAGCTTAGGGAACAGGAGGTGCGTGTTCCAGCAAAGAAATTTAATGATCTAGTGCCGCAAGCCCTGAAGCTAGAACAACAGACTAAGAAGGAAGGAAGTCATAAGAAGAGGAGGTCCAGTGGTAGCAATACTTCTACTGAGAATTTTGATTCCAGTAAGACCTCTAGTAGTTCTGAAAGTAGCTCGGATGAGAAGAGCAAAGAAAAGGCTAAGAAGGGGTCTTGGTCTAGAAAGATTGATGAGATGGCCTGACAGATTGCTGAAATCAGCCAGACCAAACAACCAATAAGAAGAGTGGAAACCTGGTGTTCAAAGTGTAAATCCAAAGATCATGTTTCCAATGAATGTCCATAGTGGACTTACTGCAAAGCTTACAGCCATCTATGGAACAACTGTGGCATTTGCATTCATCATTTTAAGAAGGGGAAAGATCTGTTTGTGGTGGCATTTACCAATGTTGAACCAGTAAAAGTGGAGACTACCAGTGTACCCCAAGAAGAGAAATTAGGTATCAGTGATACTGGTATGGGGTGCGGCAGATACCAAGGGGGTACTGGCCGGGGCCGGGGTCGTGGTAATTTCCAAAGTCGAAGTCTCAATTGCTATAATTGTGGTAAGTATGGGCATTTTGCGGCTTTGTGTCCAGAAGCACGTGTTACTGCGGCTACTGAGGCGAAAGCCCCAGAACCAATTCCTATACGAGCGGTTACACGCAGTAAAGGGGTAGTGATTGAGGAGATCACAGATAACCCAGTGAAACCAGTCAATCCTGAAAGTAGCAAATGGGCTCAACAGAGAGAGGTGTGGAAAGACAAGGGTAAAGAAAAGGTGGTTGATGAATGGCAGGAGCAGAGAGAATTGGCGACAAAAATCACAGAGGATTTAGCCAAGAAGTTGCCAGAGCATCCATAAATTCTGATGCTCGGGTCATTCAAAAGATACCAGCAAAGTCTTCTGAGAAAGCACAACCAGATCAGTCAATGTCTGGAACACATGAGACCATGTTAGATGCAGTTCACGGACTGATGGAAGAATTAGGGATTGATAAGGGAGCTGAAAGCACTAGAACAAAGGAATGGTATTGTCCAGATACTACCAATTCGTCAAGTTCTGATAGCAACTCCGATCATGAGAAGGAGGAAATTCATGTCAAAATTTGTGACAGAATTCAGAAACTCACGGTGGAGTTAGGGGACATTAGAAAAACTTTGCCTAAAGCAATGAATTTCATCAAACAGTGAAGGAAGGCTGAGGCGGAAGCCAGAATGGTTGACTTGGCTGCTGTCAAAGATGATGAAGTGCCAGTGATCCAGGTAGATTATAAAGTTAGGAAACATTGGGAGCCACTATCTAGTGTCATACTGGATGGAGGAGTAGGGGTAAACATCCTGTGGGCACATCTTCAACAAATAATGGGAATTACAAATCTAAAACCTGCACCTTTCAAAGTTCGAATGGTGGACCATCGACTAGTGCAGCAATTGGTATGATAGAAGGTAAGCAGATAAGAGTGGGCAAGGAAAAGTTCAAAACTAGCTTCCTAGTATTAGACGTGCAAGGCGCGTATGGAATGCTATTAGGGTGCCTATGGTTGCGAACGGCACAGGTTGTTCACGACTATGCTAATCAGACTCTGACAATACAAGGTGCCAGTAGTACAATGCAGATTCAGATGAACAACACTTGGAGCTGGAAAAAGGAGCTGAGACCTGAAGAGCTTTGCCAGAAGTATAAGGTGAAGAAAATTGAGAGAATGCTGGCAGCAATGAATATTTTTCCATTAACCGAGATAGATCTCAACGTAGTGTTACTGGACAAAGATCAGGTTAAAAAGCAAAAGAAGCAATTTCCAGACCAGTTCACTGAGCAGAACTTTGGAGAACGGCCAGTTTAGCTAACTGGAAAGCCAGAAGAACCAGTTAATTCTAGTATACCAGTGGATTCTGAACAAATAAACTTGGAAGAAGTTACTGAAAATTAGAATAGCAGTTCAAAGATTAGGGGACCGTCCTGGGATTACGCTGAGGCACTGAGGAGTCAACCAAGAGAAGAGGCGGAGGGCCTAGCTGGTTACTTCCAGATGATCAGGAAATAGAGGAATGGAATTTAGGTTCTAAGGAAAATCCTAGATTGATCAAAGTCAACAAACATCTGAATCCTAAGATGAAAGAGAAGGCCCGACATATGTTCCAACAGTACAAGGATGTGTTTGCATGGGAACATACTGATCTTAAATGAGTAGATCCAGAAGTATGTCAACATCGAATACCATTGGAACTAGATGCCAGACCAGTACGGCTGCAGCGATACCGAATGAATCCAAATTATGCTAAAAAGCTCAAGGAAGAGATTGATAACCTTCTAAAGGCTGACTTCATTACTGAAGTAGCTAGTAGTGACTGGTTGTTCCCTATTGTGGTGGTACCCAAGAAAAATGGAAAGCTTAGAGTGTGTGTGGATTATAGAAAGCTGAACGCTCAAACAATTAAGGATCCCTTTCCATTACCCTTCACGGATATGTTGCTTGATGAAATCGCAGGATATGAGATGTATAATGGATGGTTATAGTGGCTATAACCAGTTACAGATTGCTCCTGAAGACTGGAGTAAAACCAATTTTATTACTGATTGGGAAGCATATATGTATCTTGTAATGCCATTTGGTATTTGCAACGCACTAGCCACTTTTCAACGATGTATGATGGAAATATTCAGTAAATTCCTTCACCGATTCCTTGCCATATTTATGGATGATTTTACTATATATTAAACGGAGGAGAAGCATTTACTTTTTTTTGAAATGGTTTTCCAGTGTTGTCAGGAAAAGCAGATCTGTTTCAACCCATTCAAATCTGTTTTCTTAGTCTGGAAAGGACAGTTACTGGGACATGTAGTGTCCAGGAATGATATAGAAATGGCCAATGACAAGATCCAGTGTGTCCAATAGGCCAAGGCGCCTCAAAATGTGTCAGAGTTAAGCTCTTTTCTGGAATATATCAATTTTTATCGACGATTTGTGCACAAGTTTTCTTCCCAAGCATTACCTTTGTATGAACTTACAAAGAAACCAGCAAGTTCAGTTGGACTGATGAACATGAGGAGAGTTTTCAAAATTTAAAGAATGCTATCATCAATAAACCTGGTATTCGACAACCAAATTGGGAAGTGATTTTTCATGTACATGTCGACGCTTTAAGACTGGCGATGGGAGCGATACTGGCTCAGCCAGAAGGAAGAACTGATTATCCAGTATACTTTGCCAGTCGCAAGTTCAGTCAGGCTGAACAAGGGTATAAAACTACTGAAAGAGAAGCCTTAGGGATGGTTTTCAATGCTACCAAATTCAGACATTATTTGCTGGGCAAGCTATTTCATTTTTATGTGGATCATCAGGTCTTATTATTTCTGATCAATAAAGTCATTATTCAATGCAGACTGATACATTGGATGCTGTTCCTGATGGAATTTGGATTTCGTATCTTCCACAAGCCCGACAAAAATCATTGTGGTGTTGAATTCCTGTCCAGGAGTACGGATGGCTACTCTGAGGTATCTTTAAGAGACGAGCTAGTGGATGCAGAACTATTTCAATTAACAGTGACAGAATCAACTGATCCAGAATTGTATGAGGTATATCAATTTCTTTCTAAGGGAGGATTCCCAGATAAATGGACTCAGAATCAGAACAAGGCTCTGATTATTAAGATTCTGAAGTTCACCATCATTGGAGGATCACTTTACAGATAGGGAGTCGATGGGGTTCTTCACAGATTTGTGCCTATGGAGGGACAAATGCAAGTTATTTAGGAGGCACATAATGGGGATTCTGGGGGACATTTTTCTACTGATATCACTTCCAAAAAGATTCTGCAGGTTGGTTTGTGGTGGCAAACTTTAATATCTGACGTCATAAGCTTTTGTAAATTTTGTGATATATGCCAAAAGAATGGGCAGACCCATGGCACCAGATATGACTCCTCTCACACCGGTTCACCCACTAGGTGTTTTTATGAAATGGGGTCTAGATTTTATGGGTCCCTTCAAGAAAATTACTCCAAGGAAGAATAGGTATATATTGATGGCCACTTGTTATGTGACGAAATGGGTAGAAGCTAAGGCTCTTCCCGACAACACGACAAAATCCACTGCTATGTTTCTATTTGAAAATATTGTTTGATACGGATGTCCTGTGGAGATTGTGTCAGATCAAGGTATGCATTTTATCAATGACACTATGGATATTCTCATGGATATGCTTTTAGTCAAGCATTGGAAATCAACACCATATTATCCTAGATGCAATGGGCAAGCCGAAAGCACTAACAAGACTGTCAAGACTATTCTCACTAAGATTGTACAAAAAGAGCCACACCAGTGGGATTTGAAACTACAAACAACTCTCTCAGCATATTGGATAGCTTATAAGGTCACCACAGGATTGACACCATTTAGAATGGTGTTTGGCACCAAAGCTATTGTGCCTATGGAATTTGTCATACCCAGTCTCAGGATGGCAGTCCAGTATGGGTTGAATTTCAATCACAATCTGAAACAGAGACTGGAGGAGTTAACACAGTTGAATGAGTTAAGGCAGAGGGCTATACTGGAACAGGAAATTGTTAAGCAAAGGGGGAAACATTGGCATGAAAGACAAATAAAAGTCAAGGAGTTTCAGAAAGGAGATTCGGTTCTGCTATATCAATCAAATCTAGGCCCTAAGAAACCGAACTTAAAGATAGCTTGGGCAAGTCCATATGAAGTTGATTGGGTGTTCTCCAATGGCACAGTAAGATTGAAAGATTTATCTGGATTATTGTTGCCAGGGGTATATAATGGGGCTAAAATCAAGTTCTATCATTCAGAAGACAGAGACTTCCAGAACTAAGGGTATTGGTAGTCTGAGAACTAAGGACCAGGAAATTCCATAATCATTTATTTTAAGCCTTTTTCATGTATAGCCAGTTCCAGAGCCAGTCAAAAGGTCAGAAAAGTCTCAGAACAATAACACCATGGCAGTACCAAAACCAGTAAAGTGTCAAAATCAATATCAGCTTTTATGGGGAAAAGGGTCAGTTGGACTATTAGTGGTAATCATTTCAAAGAAGATGGAGAGGATTAGCCAATGCATGTGTGCCACGTCATTTACAGTGCACAGGACTCTAGGAACGGTAAGTAGTGGAGCTTTTATGGCGCGAACACGTATAACAGTAAGATGCGCAGGTATTTTTCCATGTAAATCTCCTGCACGACGTCTGCCTACTGTTATCCATTCGCCATCGCCAAGCTCTGAAGTTTCATCACTACAACCATAAACTTCTTTGTCTGAGGAAACTACTGATTACTGTTTGTCTGTACCAGCAACACCAGGATACGGATTTGAAGCTTCAAGTAAGTCCTCTTCTTCTCCCTCTACCCAATTTGGGCTACGTCCATGCGAAAGCAGTCACTCAATGGATTTAGTACTTCAAAACAAGAAGTAGTTTACAAAGGGATTATACCCTTAATGGAGCTCCCGCCTTGCTTCACTCTCACCACCTCACACTCACCTTGTTGCATCAACTTCACACTATGAAGTGTGTGTAGAAATGGCCTCCTTTTATAGGCCAAAAGGACTGCCCTCTCTTATGAGAGGCAGCCATGTGTAGCCGCCCTTGTGTGAATAAGTCCAAATCGGACCCTCCAATCCGCCCATGTGTGGCCGCCCTTGTGTAGACAAATCCGCTTTTGAATTCGGCCACCGGCCACCAGCCATTGACTACGGCCATCGACCAACCGACGGTTGTTTTTCGACCACTTTCCGACCGTCGTCCGGCCATAATATTCCGGCGAAAAGGAATATTCCGACAAGGGAAAAAAAAAGTATCGGGGGCTTCCGCCCTCGAGGCCCCTAAAGTTGCCCCTGATTTTTGGCCGTGAAAATTTTGGTTTCCGGCGAGTGATTTTTCTTTACGCACGATGGCTTCTCCTCATAATGGGGGCCTTACAAATGTTCACTTTTACCACAGAAATTACAAGGGTAAATCAGGCTCCATACTTAACAATCTTCCACTTGGAGACTGACCTCCAAACCAAACCTGTGACTGCTTTCTATCCTGGCTTCTTATCCTTGAATGCCGATTGAAGATGAGAAAAAGCTCAACTTCTCCTTGTTGACCACCTTTGTAAACATGTCTGCAGGATTTTCACTTGTATGCACCTTTCCTAGCTTTAGCTTTCCCTCTTCCAAAAGAGTGCGTATGACGTGATATCTCACCTCAATGTGCTTTGTCCTTGAATGAAAGGCTGAGTTCTTCGCAAGATGGATAACGCTTTGGCTATCATTGTACAAGACACAATTGTCTTGTTTGAATCCAAGCTCTTCTAAGAATCTGTGAAGCCACATAATTTCTTTGCTTGCCTGCGTCATTGCTACATACTCTGCTTCTGTGGTAGAAAGTGAAACCACTTTCTGCAGCTTTGAAGCCCAGCTTACTACTGTGCCTCCAACAGTGAACACATAGCCAGTAGTGATCCTTTGAGTATCTTTGTCACCTGCCATATCTGCATCAGCATACCCTTCTAGAAAAATATCAGTTTCTCCAAAACACAAAGCATTTGTTGTTGTCCCTTTTAGATACCTAAGTATCCACTTCACAGCTTGCCAATGATCTTTACCTGGGTTGTCCATGAACCTACTCACAACTCCCACTGCATGTGCAATGTCTGGCCTTGTCCAGACCATAACATACATTAGAGAACCTACCGCTACAACATATGGAACTTTAGACATATAGGCTATCTCCTCTTGTGTCTTTGGACACATATCCTTCGTTAGTTTAAAATAATCAGCCAAAGGTGTAGAAACTGGTTTTGCATTTTGCATTGCAAACCTTTCTAGTACCTTCTTGATGTAATCTGCTTGAGATAGCTTTATTGTCTTCTTCGTCCTGTCCCTTGATATTTTCATACCAACTATCCTCTTTGCAGCACCTAAATCTTTCATTGAAAAAGATTTAGACGGCTCCTCTTTTAGGTCTTTGATGTCCTGCATGTTAGCACTTGCAATCAACATGTCATCAACATACAACATTAGGATGATGAATTTACCATCTCCCAAATTCTTCGTGTAGACGCAATGATCCGAGTTGCATCTTGTGAATCCATGATCCAACATCCATCGATCAAACTTCAAGTACCATTTTCTTGATGCTTGTTTTAAACCATACAAGCTCTTCTTTAATCTGCAAATCATTTTCTCCTTACCTTTTACTTCATACCCCTTTGGTTGAAGCATGTAGATTTTCTCCTCTAAGTCACCGTCAGGGAATGTCGTATTTACATCCATTTGCTTGAGATTTAGATCATGAGCAGCCACAAGGCTTAAGACAAGCCTAATTGAGTTCATTTTTACAACAGGAGAAAATATTTCATTGAAGTCAATACCTTTCTTTTGAGAAAACCCTTTTACCACAAGCCTAGACTTGTACCTTTTCTTCCCACCTTCTTCTTCCATCAGCTTGTACACCCATTTGTTTTGAAGTGCCCACTTACCTTTAGGCAACTCAACCAACTCCCATGTTTGGTTGCGATGTAGTGAGTCCATCTCCACTTGCATGCTCTTCGTCCATTCTTCTTTGGATTCATGTTGCATAGATTCTTCGTATGATTCTGGCTCTCCAAAATCTGCGATCAAGAGATGGTTGAAGGAAGGAACAAACCTTTCTGGAGGTCTACTTGCTCTTGTAGATCTTTGGGGAATAGGTTGAGGCTCCTCATTTGGTTGACGTTGTTGCACATTGTTACCGTTTGTAGTTCTTGAGTCTTCACCGTCCTCAAGCTCCATGTACTCATCACCTGTTTCTTTTGTTTGTTTTCTTTCCAAGAAATCTTTGTACATATTTTGTTCGTTAAAATTTACATCCCTACTCCTTAAGATTTTACCATCTTTAGGATTCCGTAGGCAATACCCAAAGTCACCTTCTCCATATCCAATGAAGAAACACTTTTTAGACTTTGCATCTAGCTTTGATCTTAGGCTTCTATCTATGTGCATGAAAGCCTCACACCCAAACACTTTGAGAAATGCATAATTCACCGGTTTACCTGTCCATGCCTCTTCTGGAACTCCCCCATCCAATGCCGTTGACGGTGACCGATTGATTAAGTACATAGACGTACTTATAGCTTCCGCCCAAAGCTCAAGCGGTAGGCCTGCATGTAGCCGCATTCTTCGTGCTCGCTCCATGATTGTCCTGTTCATCCTTTCCGAAATCCCATTTTGTTGAGGTGTCCTTGGGGTTGTCCTTTGCCTCCGAATGCCATTGCTAGCACAAAAGCTTTCAAAAGCTTGGCTGCAATATTCGCCTCCATTGTCGGATCTGAGGCATTTAACCTTGGTACCTGTTTCATTCTCCACAAAGGCTTTCCACCTTTGAAATATGGAAAATACATCGGATTTATTCTTCATGACATAAAACCATGTTTTTCTGGTCGCATCGTCTATGAATGTTACATAGTACAATGAGCCACCAACTGATGGTGTACTTGCAGGACCCCCAACATCAGAATGAACCAACTCAAGTTTTTTATTTTTTCTTTCATTTCCTGATTTTTGAAATTTTACCCTCTTTTGTTTACCATAAACACAATGTTCACAGAACTCTAAGTCCACTTCTTTCAAACCTGGTAGAAGCTTCTTTGTTTGAAGGATGTGCATTCCTTTGGCACTCATATGCCCAAGTCGGTAGTGCCACACCGCACTGTCAACTTCTGTAGTTGTTGCACAAGCTGAAGGTTGCGTGCTAACTGTACACAAGTAAAGTGTACCGACCTTTTCTCCCTTGGAAACCACCAAAGATCTCTTTGAGATCTTCCACCGTTTGTTTCCGAATGCAATGTTGTGACCTTCATCGTCCAATTGTCCTGTTGAGATCAAATTTTTGCGAAGAGAAGGAACATGCCTAACATCTTTAAGCTTCCATTCATTTCCGTTAGCAGTTTTGACAGAAAGTGTACCTTTGCCGACAATCTCACAAGCTTCGTCATCTCCCAAGTATACATACCCAAAATTACCTTTGGTGTAGTCTTGGAAATGTTGCTTGTGTGGTGTTGCATGGAATGAAGCCCCGAAATCTACTATCCAGGAATTAGACACATTGTCTAATGAGAGAATTAGAGCATCTTGCTCTACTTTACCTGCCACATTGGCCTCCGATGTTGGCTTGTTGTCTTGAGAGTCAGTCTCCTTCTTCTTCTTGGACCAACAATCCTTCTTGACGTGGCCCTTCTTGCCGCAGTTCCAACATTCAAGAATTGACTTTGTGTGTGACTTGCTCCGTCTTGAGCGATCACAACCCTTTTGGCTTTTGAACCTCTCCTTAGGCCTTCCTCTTGTTTCCACTGACAATGCAGCACTTGATGATTCTCCTGTGCTTATCCTTCGTATTTTCTCGCTTAGGAGAATACCCACAACATCATCAAACTTAAGAGTATTTGTACCAGAGATAGAATTACTTACAGCCATCACAAGGCTGTCCCAACTATCCGGTAGAGATGATAGTATAAGGAGAGCTCGCACTTCGTCATCGAAATTGATTTTCACCGATGGAAGTTGACTTATGTTTGTGTTAAAGTCATTTAGGTGTTCTGCAACTGAACCATTCTCTGCCATCTTTAGATTGAACAAGCGCTTCATAAGAAATACCTTATTGGATGCCGATGGTTTCTCGTAGAAGTCATCAAGTGACTTCATTAAGTCCTCCGTGGTCTTCATGTCTGAAACATTGAATACCACCGTTGATGCCAAGCTTAACCGGATTGTCCCAGTGTCTTTCGATTAAGGACAATCCATGCTTCATCTTCCATTGTTGCGGGCTTCTTCGCAAGACCGCCTAGTGGCAAATAGAGGTCCTTCTGGTAGAGTAGTCTTCAATCTGCATCTTCCAATGTTGGTAGTGTTTGCTGTTGAACTTCTCAATCTTGAGCTTCCCTTCCTCCGCCATAACTCCCACTCAATTCAAGGAATCCTTTCCTTGAGATAATTTAGCTACGAGCAAACCTTGCTCTGATACCAGTTGTTAGGAAATAAGACATAGCTAAATAGATATTTGAGTAGATTACTTAATGGAGAGAGATAGATTTCACACACAAGAGATTATAGAGTAGAGAGAGAGAGAGAGAGTACACACGATATACGTGGTTCACCCAATTTGGGCTACATCCACGGGAAAGCAGTCACTCAATGGCTTTAGTACTTCAAAACAAGAAGTAGTTTACAAAGGGATTATACCCTTAATGGAGCTCTTGCCTTGCTTCACTCTCACCACCTCACACTCACCTTGTTGCATCAACTTCACACTATGAAATGTGTGTAGAAATGGCCTCCTTTTATAGGCCAAAAGGGCTACCCTCTCTTATGAGAGGCAGCCATGTGTAGCCGCCCTTGTGTGAATAAGTCCAAATTGGACCCTCCAATCTGCCCATGTGTGGCTGCCCTTGTGTAGACAAATCCGCTTTTGAATTCGGCCACCGGCCACCGGTCATTGACTACCGACCACCGACCAACCGACAGTTGTTTTCCGACCACTTTCCGGCCGCCTTCCGGCCATAATATTCCGGCGAAAAGGAATATTTTGGCGAGGGAAAAAAAAAGTCTCGGGGGCTTCCGCCCTTGAGGCCCCTAAAGTTGCCCCTGATTTTTTGCTGTGAAAATTTTGGTTTCTGGCGAGTGATTTTCCTTTACGCACGATTGCTTCTCCTCATAATGGGGGCCTTACAAATGTGCACTTTTACCACATAAATTACAAGGGTAAATTAGGCTCCATACTTAACAAGGTAAGGATGGCCTGGAGCCAGAAGCCCTTTTCGGTAACTAGCAATGTGGATTTATCATCAGATGAAGAAGCCCCAGATAACCAATTAGCTCTCACTGGACAAAAGAGGAAAGCCACACAAGAGGAGGGTGGCAGTTTGCAAAGACCAAAAACTACATTGGCCAAAAGCAGTGCTTTCCTTAGGCAGCTAGAATGTCAAATCAAAACAGTGTCTGTTGAAAAGACCCCAGCAGACCAGACTTCAGCTGGCCAATCCGAACAACCTCTCGTCCAGGCCACTGGTGGAATCAGCCAGTCAACATGGAAAACTTCAGCAACCACTAGTGCAGGAAAAGACCAGTCAGATAGGACTAGTGTCGAGCAGCCAGTGGGTCAGATTGATAAAGGAAAAGGACCAGCACCTTTGAGTCCACTCGGTAAAGTTTCCATCCCTTACAGTGAAGCGGCTCTACATTGAACCAAGAAGGACCGGTTACAACAGTAGATTCATCTTCTCAAAGGACGTCTACTCCTACACAAATCTGATTATGCTACACTACCATATGTGGCTTCTGTCACAATTTACGAGCTAGTTGCCTGTGACCCAGCCACAGAGAATGATGGTTGTTCCGTACTTATTCAGTCATCCTGGAACACTATTATGAATGCTATAGGACAAATGTTGGATGCCTCAGTGTCAAATGATGAATTGACCAAGTTAAAAGTTGAGCTGAGAGAGACTGAGTAGCAAGTTGAAAAGTTGGAGCAGGAGAGAGGAGACTAGTCCCTGCGGCACAATGTCCTTGAAAATCAATCAGCTAGGACCATTTAGCACTTAGAAAATAATTTGTCCAAGATAGAGTCTGAGATACGGATGCTTAGAGAAGAAAAGACAGAGGCTGAAAGAGCTGCTGACAGATTCAAAACCATGCTGTGAATGAAGAGAGTTGATTTCAACTCACTGCTGACTAGCCACACTGCCTTGAAAGCCACTTTAACTGAAAGATATATCTATAATAATTTGGCTGAGATACTGAATCCAGAGGGGAATGCTGTTTTCAATATAGATAATCTAAGAGCGCTTATGGAAACAATGCAAAGTGACTTGCAGGATAAAATTTTTGAATACAATAGTGCTTTGGCAAATCAAGCTAATTTGGGTTATATTGAACAAAAGAACAACCTCGATGAGGATAATGATAAGGTAGCAGAAGAGGAAGAGAAGGAGGATGAACCAAAAGAAGGGCATGATGATGATGACTCTCCTCCATCTCCACCTTTAAGATCTGGTGCTGGTGGAGCAGGGGCCACATGAGGAAATTAGCCCAATACAGACTAGCCAGACCAGTATGAAGGTCAGCAGTCGGGTGATCAACAGGTTGGAGATCAACAACCCAGCAACACTGGGAATTCACTAGTGCACCGTTCATAGCATAGTATGGATGAGAAAAGGAAAGACAAAGCTATGACCGAGGCTCTAAAAGGTGATGAGCAACATTCATTACAACTCATCACATTGAACAAGAAACTAAGACATCAGCAAGCTCCTATAACCAGGATGTATCTGGAGGATGATGTTTTTTTTGTTTGATCTTGAACAATTTCATTGACTGTATGTCGGTGCCAGAGAAATGGTCCAACATTGGAAATCAGCTGCTTTCCATGACCAAGAGTGTGCCAACTACCTGAGCATCCTAGCAAAATTCAAATGCTAGAAAGAGTACCTGAATAGGTACTAAACTCTGATGACAATAGAAAATCTAGCTTAGAGGTCTCACCAAGATCACAAACCAGTTGCTGCAACTTACTGTGGAGTCCTCTAAAATCCCTGTAAAGGACATTACGGCTGAACCAGGCCTAGGACCACAATAGAGAGAGATGGCTGAGATTCTCTTTGAAGCTAGGATTAAAAGAAATCAGCCTTTTCCAGAAGGATGGATCCATACAGCTTTGCATTGTCACAAATTGGTCAAAACTCGTCTAACAAAAGGCAAACGCATGCTCTATGATCCTGACACCAAAACCTATCATCCTCTCACACCTTATGAAGTAGAACTGACTACAGAAAGGTGGGAGGAGGCCATTTACAGACTTATCCAAAAGGAAAATGTTGGCACTGGGACTTCTGAAATGCCAACATGATCGAAGGGCAAGAGGAAGTGGGTTCAGTGCAAGGATACTGGGTAGTTCCATCTCAGAATCCGATGGTGGATTTTTCCAACCGTTCTCAGAATCAGACGGTGGATTTTTCTAGCCAATTTCAAAATTAGACGGTGGATTTTTCCAGTAAGGTGTTGGAGTTTCTTTGGTTGGACACCCTTGGAATTACAACTATAGGGGTGTCAAGCACTCAACAAGCATGAAGTATGATATAAAGCTAGCAATACTAGGAGAGTTAGCAACTTCAGAAGACTACCATCATGAGGAACATAGGCCAACTCATGAGGAACATCGGCCAACCCAACAAGCAGGCAAAGAGGTTCCTCAACACCTCAAAAGGATCAGACGATGGATTTTTTTCAAAAATTTTGGAGTCTTACCAAAATCCAAGAAAGGAGGGAAGGATGTAGATGGCGGAGATAGTCTAAATAGGCGGGAATTGTCTTTTGGAAGCCGAACAGTGGACCAGCCAGTAATTACCATGGCGGTTCCCACGGTAACCTCAAGAGGCTATAAATAGGACCCATTACATTGTAATTGGGTTGATTGTACTTTGGGCTGCTTGTACTCTTTGACTTCTTACTTTTAGTCTCTTGGTTCTAGTCTTCAAAGTTGTCTTGAGTTACAATCTCTTCACTTGTAATTCTACTATGTAATCATTACTACAGTAGTCAATTGGGCTTCAATCTATGATACCTTGTATTCGTTCTTCTTAAACTCTGATTCTGAACCTAAAACACTTTTCCAGTCATTCAGTCTGTTTCTAGTCCCAGTAGAGTATTTTAGTTTAGTTAACTATTCTAGCTCAATTTCTATATTCCATTCCAATTTCACTGACTGAATTGACGACTTCCAGTAGCTGTAAATTCTAACACTTGAATCAGCTATCTAAAGAGATCAACTCCAATTCCAAATCACGACCACGAGAAAACATGGCTACCTAGTATGAAACAAGGCTACCCTAAACTATCCATGGACCACTGCATATACTTCAAGATAGGTAACTTTGAAAGGGCAGATGGATGCATGCAAACATGTAGACACAAACCACTCCAAGTACTCTATAACCGCTATGAATAAATAAGGACCATGAGCAAACAATGCTACCTAGTGTGAAACAAGGTCACGAGTGCTAAGTAGCCACAGAATGTGCGTACTTGAAGAAAAAAATTGAGCTAAAAAAGGTATCTAGAGAGATGCAAGAAAACAAGTAGACACAAGACCACTTTAAGTCCTTCATAATCACTTTGAATAAACAAGTAGACACATACCACTTAAAGTCCTTCGTAATCACTTTCAATAAACAAGGATGACCACACAAAAATAAGAAAATCTATGTAAGGGAATGCAATCATGAGTAGACACAAACCACTTCGCGTACTCCGTGAAACTTCCAAGGTAAGAGGTAAACAAGGCAACAAGTTTAAGCACACACGAGCACATAGTGTTCCTTTGCGACTATAAAAAAAAGAGGACGATCGTATGCAAACAAGATAGCCCTAAGCAGACACAAGCCATCCAAGATATAAGGTGGTCAAACTCCAAGGTGAGCTTTCAATAAATGATTGATGATCAATCAATAAACAAGGCAATCATAAGTAAACAAGGCACAACCCTAAACAAGGCTGTCAAGAGTATCCATGTACCACTTTCCATGCTCTAAGACAATGAAAAACAACATTAGGCATCCAACCCACCATAATCTATTGACTAGATGCTACTAACTAGTGTTATTAGGGGAGCAAGAGACCCTAACTAGATGCATGAATACCATGGTCTCCATCATGCTTGGGAACATTTTTGAGTATCTGAAGACGTCATAGGGTAGATAGGTAAATAAGGAAGGCTTAGGTACACTCAAACAACTCTAATTTTTTTTGAATTTTTAAAGTGATAATTGACAAATAGATGAATCCAGACCTCTTGAAATAGAAACAAGCCCCTTAAGGTACTTGAAGTACTCCAAGACAAATTTCAAAAAGGGTCAATCAAATTCACAGACAATGCAACCTAGACGTAAACAAGGTTCTTGTAAACAGACACGGACCTCTTACCTACTCCAAGACATGCTAGATCAAACAAGGCAACCCTAGAGAAAACATGGGGCACTTTGCGTACTCCAAGATGGTTAAAAACCACATTATGAAAAATCCAAGTAAACAAACACCTCGACAAATATGACCACATGCAGCCCTATAGAAAACACTGACCACTTTGCATACTCCATGACAACTTTGAGTAAACAAAGACACTCATATGAAAACAAGGTACCATAGAAGTAAACAATAGCCATACAACAAGCACGTTAGGAAAAATATGAACTCTATTGGGGCCCTTTGGAATTAAGGTTAATTAGAGGCCAGCCAATGAGAAGAGGGTGGTGGATACACTCTATGCCCTCAAAAAAGTAGGGGGACAAAGTAGTCTTACACTTCTTGATATCCTCTTACCTATTGAGAAGGTGGGGTGTGGGAGGGGGGGGGGGGGGGGGGGGGGGCAAGGCGCCACCTGGAACCTCCATGTTTCCCCCTTTTTTGACCCGGGTATGAAAAAACCCCATAATTTTGAAAAGTTTCAAAAATCAAATCTTATCTTCATAAAAACCCCCTTAAAATACTTTATGGTTTAGAAAAATCATTTTTTGACCCCCAAAAGTCAAAACGTGCACCAAAAAACCATTAAATTTAAAACAACATCAAAACATAGAAGATCGGCTTGTTGATAAGCTACAAGACTCTACCTACTTCAGTAGGATTGACCTTAAAAGTGGCTATCATCAAATAAGGATAGTGGATGAGGATATCCTAAAGAATGCATTTCGTACAACGTTTAGTCTTTATGAATATCTAGTCATGCCTTTTGGCATGATGCACCAGCCATGTTCAATCAATTAATGGAGAAAATCTTTAGACCCTACCGCAAATAGGTGTTATTTGATGATATCATCATCTACTCCAAGTCCTTGGAGGAACACAAGCACCATCACCAAGTGATTTTTCAAGCGTTGAGGGAGAATAATCTTTTTATCAATCAAAAGAAAAGCAAAATTTTCCTTCAAGAGATTCAATACTTAGGTCATATTATCTCTCAAGATGATATCCGTATGGATCCATCAAAATTAGAGGTAATAAAAGCATGGCCTAATCCAAGGAATCTACATGAGCTAAGAAGCTTTCTTGGTATGTGTGCATACTATAGACGCTTTTTCATAGCAAAATTCTCTCAAATAGAAGGACCATTACATGACTTAACAACGAAGAACGTTAAGTATTCATGGATTGATAAGGAGAAAATTCTTTTGAAAATCTCAAAGAGAAGCTTACCTTCCAACTAGTCCTTATGCTTCCGGATCTCTCAAAGCCACTTGAGGTCCAATGTGATGCTTGTGGTGATTGCCTTGGAGCAGTCTTGCTTCAAGAAGGACATGCCATAGCATATGAGATCCGAAGGCTCAATACAGATGAACGGGTCTTAGGTATTTATGAGGAAGGTCTTTTAGCTGTTCTACATGCCCTAGACACATAGAAGCACTATCTATTGGGGACTCCATTTATTCTACGAACTGACCACCAAAGTCTCAAGTACTTCATGACGCAAACCAAGATTTTTGACAAACAAATGAGGTGGGAAAATTTTATTTTGCAATTTTATTTTCATATTTCTCACATTGTTGGTAACCACAATCAAGTGGTTGATGCACTTTCACAATGACCAAAAGTTAATGCGATGTCTAAGGCAACTCACAATGATCTATCTTCTATGATAGATGAGTATGCTACTGACCCTGACTTTAAAGACATAATTTCAGGCCTTGCTTTAAGGAAGAAAGAGGAACCATTCACCTTGTAGGATGATTATCTTCTCCAAAGGAATAGGCTATGTGTTACCCACTCCCTTCGTGAGAAAGTTATTTATGAAACACACGGTCCTCCCTATGCGGGTCATAGATGCATTCAACCTACTCTTTGAGGGGTAGAAACATACTTCTATTGGCCTACCATGAAAGTGGACATACAAGAGTATGTTTCAAAATGTGTGGTATGTCCAAAGACCAAGTATGATAGAGGGAAGCAACCTGGATTACTCGCCATTGCCAATCCCTAATTCACCATGGGAAAGTATATCCATGGATTTTATATGTGGGTTACCCAAGTCTATCCATGGGAATACGGGAATATAAACAGTAGTTGACAGGTTTAGCAAGCAAGCACACATTATTCTTGTCAAAAAGACTATTAAGCCACACCAAATGGCAACTCTCTTCATATCTCAGATGTTCAAACACCATGGATTTACAACTTCCATCGTGTCAGATAGAGATCCTTGAATGACCAGTAATTTTTGGGAAGGTGTCCTTGAAAATCTAGGTACAAGATTGAATTTCTCTTCGGCCTATCACCCACAAACGGATGGCCAAAGTGAGATGGCCAATCTTAAGATTCTCGATCTACTAAAGACTTATGTAACAGAAGTAGATCAATGCTCACAATGGAAAAAGTACTTACCTCTTGTAGAGTATGCGTACAATAATATTGTCCATACTTCTATGGGAAAAGAACATTTTGAAATCATTGAGGGAAGACCTAAAAGTCCCTTGCTACTTAAAGTACATGGAAAGATCTTCGCTACCGATGAGTATAGCCGTGACCTACAAGAATCTTTTCAAAAGGTTAAGGAGGCTATATCCATCTCTCAACAAAGGCAAAAGCTGCTACTACTGACAAGCACAGAAGGGCCTTAACATTTGAAGAAAATGATTGGGTCTTACTTAAGTTTACCAAGGCTCGATTGAGGCAAACAATTGGCGAAAATCCTACGAGCCATCAAAAATATTATGCTAAACTAGCAAAAAGATACTATGGTCCTTTTCAAATCTTGAATACAATCAATGAGATGGATTATCAACTCAAGCTACCCAACCATTGGATCATACACAATGCTTTTCATGTGAGCCTACTTAAGCCCTACAAAGGAGAGCCACGAAGTGAACCAATTATTGAAGACCCTCCAACAATCAAAGACCAAGGAGAGGTGCTACAACCCGAAGCTATCCTTCGGCATGAAGACAAGGTACTATGACATGGTAAGATTATCTGACGGTATCTTATTAAGTTCAAAAATTATCCTTTTGAAGATGCTAGATGGATGCAATACAGCTTAAGGATAGTATGAACCTTGTCAATGCTTACAATGCTACATTTGAGTAAGCAAATGTATAAATTTCTTTTAAATGACCAATGTTTTGTCTTATAAGACTCATTCTTTTTTTTATTGTGCACAAATTCAAATAGTATACATACTTAGAATCATGTTTGTGAAGATGAAGTCTCTCAAACACCAAGTAGACATTGTCACTCTACTTTGGGAGAATGAAATGAACCAAAGAGTAGACATGGTTGCGGCAGCTATGTCTCTCAAGCACCAAATGGATTAGTCATCCATCTTGAAATGTGTCGTAGGGTAAAAAGGGATCCTCTACCCGCTAAAAAACATTGACGAATGACTAAGGCTTTATCTCTTCTAGCTTATAGTTGAGGACGACTATGATTTAAAGAGAGACGTAATGTTATAAAATCTAAAATCTAACCAACCCAAATTATTTTCTCATATTCAACTGATCATTTAATGTGGGAGAATAGATGGGAACAAGGGTTAGAATATAGACATGTGCTTACGGGACTATTTCAACATGGGGCCAATTGTAAAGGGGTCCAAATAAGAGATGATCTATCAAAGAGCAAGGCTAGTTAATGGAGCTTAAAGACCTTAGGGTTAGCTTCATTAAATACCTCCAAAGGTCAGTGTTAAAATTCCTTTGACCTTAGGTAAGCTAGGGATGTGCTTGAGGTCGGAACACGGCCCAATCTTGAGGTGCTTGTCATGCTTGCTGACTAAGGTGCTTGAGGTGCATAATGACTAAGGTGCTCCATGACTAAGGTGCTCCATGACTAAGGTGCTAAGGGAGTAAGGTGTTCAAAAGTCAAAGTATGATACCTACTAAAGGGGGGTGAGCCCTCATTCAAGGGGCTAGAGACAGAACACACACCCCTTCACACAAGGTAAGCTTGTTACAAATAAAGCATCTAGGACACTTGTCAACCTCCTCTCCTTGTTGACCTCATGGTGTGCCTAAAGTCTATTGGTTGATTTAATTAATTGTCTAGGCATTCATCAAGTCCTTTCTCTCAAAGGGGAAAGGGGGACACTTTTCCCAAGACTGCCCTTATTGCTTGATATGCATTAAGCATGCGATTGGCCAAGCTTGAGGAGGTCCAATCAAATGCCAGAGAATGCTAGAAGAGGGGGTCCACCAAAGCAGAAGGAGGCTAGCTAGGGGGGGTATACTTTCCTACACATACACACACACACACCTCATTGTGTGAAGTGCAAAGTGCAAGAGCTCCATATCTTTCTCCAAACTATTAGAGAAGTTGAGAGCCTACACCAACACTCTTGGCTATGGAATGTAAATTCAACCAAGAGCCATGCTTCAATGCTTAAGCTTGCCATCTTCTCCATCCTCATTACTGTGCTATTATGTATGCTAGCAAGAAGAGTGATGATAAGTGAGGAACTATTTTTTTCTCCTATGAATGTTTCTTCTTCCTCTTCCCTACCGTAATTCCTTGCTAGCTCTCTCCACCTTTGAAGGTGTTTGAGGCCTTGGGACTGAGGCTGGGGATAGTTAATGCTTTTTACAAAGTCTATGTTATGCCCGTGATGCATGAAGCTTTCCATCTTCCTTGCATCACCTAGGTCACAAGGAACACAAAGATTGTATTGTACCAAGTCTCTCTTGATGGGAGAACCTATAATACAAAAGCCTATTGGAGGGGGAACCGGCTTCACATAAATCCGGTCCTCAACTATTGTCAAGTTCTCTAAAATCTCTCTCTTGCAAAAGTATTGTTCATGCCAAGTTAATTAAGTACTATGATTATGTTTCTACTGTCAATTAAGTTCACCCTCTATATTCTCAAAGTATTCTCACAAAAATGCTTTCTTTAATTCTCCTAATTCCGCTATTCTCAAAGTCCATAGGCTATTTCCATTACACATAGTCCTCTGCCTTTGGGTCTTACTCTTCATTTATAGGCATGGAGTGCATTCCTCTTTCTTTATCCTCACATTTCTTTTTTTAGTATATTTGTCAATTGTGTCACTAATTTGGAATGGCCAAATAAAAAAATCTCCATTCCTTGCTAAGAATCTCACTCTTATCCTTTCTTTTCAAAATTCAAGCCACCTAAAGTGACACGTTCCTCTTCTATCTCATCTAGAGCATTGTAAAAGGTAGGTTTGTTATCTAGTTCTTTCTCTGGCAAGTCACATATGGAGATTTGTTTTTGTATCTTATATACATGTATCTCCTCTTCTATCTCGTCTAAAACATCATAAAAGGTAGATTTGTTCTCTAGTTCTTGCTTGAACAAGTAACAGATGGAGATTTGTTCTTGTATCTTATATACCTATATCTCCTCTTCTAGTTCACTTTCGAGTTTTCAATGTTCTCTAATTGTGCTATCCTTGTCTTCATAGTTATGGATATCCTCTAAATTGGGACTATATCAAAACCTTCCTCGTTGAAAAATGTTGTTGGTGTGTCTCACTAAGACATGTGTCTAACTGTTGTGGTGTGAAGCCCCCCACATTCAAATTTGTGCTCTTTAGTTTATCCAAGATGGTAGTTTGATATGTGTTGTGGTGGCCCAATTGAACTTCTCAATAGCAGAGTTGGATGCATCCCTAAATGAAAGAGTTAATTTGTGTAATTGCACCCACTTCTATGAGGTGTTGTATCCCCAATCTTGGATCATTCACAATTGCCTCACGAACAGTCATCCTAATATGACATCATAATTTTTTCCCAAAGTCTACAATTGCAAAGATGAGGTGGTAGTCAATGCCACATGAATTGACCATAACTCCCTCTAACAATCTTATTGGCCACTCTACATGTCCATTCGCAAGTTGCAGTTTCATTTTTGTTTTTCTAATTGCAAGTTTTTCCCACGATTCCCAAACTTGTTTCATGGCAATGACAATTCGCACCCCGTTGTTTATAACTTCACAGGAAAGGTGGCATTTCCTTCTTTCTCCTCAAAGTAAGTAATTGGAATGGGCTGTACTATTTTACCTTGAAATTGTTCATGTCTTATTTCATTGACCCGCTCTTTAATTATACTCTTTATTTCCATTTTCTCCAAGCTTTTGTGTACGTCATTCAAGAGGTTAAGTTAAGTTTAGGTAGTTCTCCCATAGTTGTACATTTTATCTCCATGAACATGATTGATTGCAAATTATTTGCATTTAGAGCCTCTTTGGTTCCCACTATTGTGGTGGTCTTGTAGACTAAGGATCCTTCTGCATGCTCTCCTATGTATGATGGTAGGGTTTTGAGAGAGTTTGCTTTTGGGTTTAGGAACTTCTTTGCTCCCCAATCCCCATATAGCGGTTTCATGTCCACTCCATATGTGGATCTTTTAGGTATACATTAGAGAAGGTTTCAACTCAAATTTGGTAGTTTTAGTGCTAAAGAAAGAATGTTGTCCAACCAAAGGATGGTGGACTACCACAGTTGTAGCTCCAATTTTTCCTATTCTATCTCAATTTTTTGCATTTTTAAAACAAACTTTAGTTTCTAAAAAACATTAGTAATCATATATACCACAATTTGCTTGAATCTTTGTTCTACCAATACTGAATGTAGGATGAATGTTTCATAAAGCATACTCAATTCAAGCGTACTTTTTTTATATGCAAGATTTCTTGGTTTTCCTGCTCATTCTCATTCGCTTGCACTGAGCTAACTATCATGTTTACGTTTGATTGCATTCTCTTTGTGCTCAACTCCACGGATAAACACTCTCTCTTTGTTCTATGTTATGCTTGCTAAGGCCATAGAATAAACATTAATGGGGAGCAGAAGACCTCAACATCCCCTTGAAAGTATTAAGTCAGTGGAACAATGGTTGATGGCTCTCCATCACCATGACCATTGGAAGTTGGGTTCTCAGATGAAGAAGATGAAAACCAAAATATATACTTCTAGTTGAACAATTCTTTTTTGCCATGTTGGTAGTGCATATATAAATACTTTCACGTGTATGTACCAACACTTGGTTTTAATTTCTTGTAGCTTGTTTTCTACGGGGATAAGTTCATTCTCATCCACGTGGGTGAGGCCAGGGAGACATGGGCAAACCTTAAGACAATACTTAGAGAGTTTGAGCTATCCAAATTTTCTCGTATCCAACTCCCAACTTCTCCGAGGACAAGGATGATAGCAAAAGAAGGGTCATGGTCCCCTAGCTAACCACACAACCATTTTTATGTAGGCCTACTTTGCCCATATAATCCCTTACCTAGTCCGTGACTAGCCTTGTTGCCCCCTTGCCCTTGCCCTCACACTACTCCCCTTTGGATGAATAGTTTTCATCTCAAACAAAATGAGAAATCATTATGTTTTCCCAAGTGGAACCCTCCTAAGGCCTATCTTTCCACTTTATCAGAACTTGATGGCATACATGATGCCTTTTACATAAAACATAGAATATGTTATGGAGGATGAGGAAAACTCGGTGGCTCAATAAAATCAACCAATATGTTTGCATAAGTAACATTGTCATAATTTGTGCTTAGCCGTTTTCTCAAACAATTAACATGAAACATAGGACGCATGTATAAAGAGGATGGTAAATCCAATTTGTAGGTGACTTTGCCAATGCATTCAAGAACTTTAAATGGACCATGGTATCAAGGAGATAGCTTGGGAGCTAGTCATGTCTTGAGAGTTCCAAATGTTGCAAAACATGTAGAAAAACTTGGTCACCTTCGTTAAAAGTAGCCAATCATTGTTTTCATTAGCATACTTTTAAACAAGCCCTTTTATCTTGTTGGACCTTTTCATTGGCTAACCCAATTGAGATGGGTGAACGAGGTTGATAGTCGTACATTAATATAAAGGGATTGAACCCTATAGAAACATGGTTGGTGCTATTATAAGTAAAATCTAAGATTGGGAGATAGTCTTCTCAATCTAATTCTTTCTTATTTACAGAGGTTTGTAACATATCTTCAAGGAATTTATTATCCATTTGGTTTAACTAACACTCTCAAGGTGATCAAATATACTTAAACGTAATTCTATACCCAATTTTTGAAATACTACTTGTCAAAAATGGCTATTAAACTTACGATAAATAGGAACTTGTTCCAAGCCTCAATCCCAAGACCTCAAACACCATCAAAGGTGGAGAGATCTAGCCGGGAGTGAAAAATATGAAGAGAAGAAGATGCATCTCTATGAGAAAGAAGTAGTCTCCTCACATATAATCACTCTTAGAGCATAGCTTAGCATAGTGATAATGAAGATGGAGAGATTGATAAGCATTACTATGAGCATAACTCTTGGTTGGATTTGCATTCCATAGCCAAGGGGTGTTAGTGTAGGTTCTCCACTTCTCAAGCTTGGAGAAGGAGATGACTTGTGTGCACAACACACAATGGGGGAGTGTGTGTGTGGCTTGTGGAGTATATGAGAGAGAGAGAGAGAGAGAGAGAGAGAGAGAGAGAGAGAGGAGAGGATTCAATTTTTCTACTACTCTTGCTACAAGCCTATTGGATCAAGCCTTTGGCTAGCCAATGAATGGCACTGATCATAACAAGCAAGGGGTGTAGCATTTGGACAAGTGTCCTCCTTTCCCCCTTTGAGAGAAAGATCTTAATTATTTAATTATAGCATTTGGACAAGTTTCCTCCTTTCCCCCTTTGAGAGAAAGATCTTAATTATTTAATTGAGAAAGATCTTAATTATTTAATTGAATTGAAGTTCACATTTGACCTTCCTATACATCATTCAATAGGATTCAGGCACATTATGAGGGCAATATTGCTAGGGGCCTGACATGTGGCCTTAATGCCTCTTGAGTATTAGGCTTGCCTTGAGTTTGTGTGTGTGAATGTTCTTTCTCATGCGCCTACCTTTAGGGTGTTAAGTATGCAGCCTGATTTACCCTTGTAATTTTCTGTGGTAAAAGTGCACATTTGTAAGGCCCCCATTATGAGGAGAAGCCATCGTGCGTGAAGGAAAATCACTCACCGGAAACCAAAATTTTCACGGACAAGAATCAGGGGCAACTTTAAAGGCCTCGGGGGCCTCCGCCCCCGAGACTTTTTTTCGCCGGAATATTCTTTTTCGCCGGAATATTATGGCCGGCCGGCGGCCAGAAAGTGGTCGGAAAACAACCTGTCGGTTGGCCGGTGGCCGGTGGTCGGAAGTCAATGGCCGGTGGCCGAATTCAAAAGCGGACTTGTCTTCTCAAGGGCGGCCACACATGGCCGGATTGGAGGGTCCGATTTGGACTTATTCGCACAAGGGCGGCTACACATGGCTCTCTCTCATAAGAGAGGGCAACTCTTTTGGCCTATAAAAAGAGGCCATTTCTACACACATTTCATAGTGTGAAGTTGATGCAACAAGGTGAGTGTGAGGTGGTGAGAGTGAAGCAAGGCGGGAGCTCCATTAAGGGTATAATCCCTTTGTAAACTACTTCTTGTTTTGAAGTACTAAAGCCATTGAGTAGCTGCTTTCCCGTGGACGTAGCCCACATTGGGTGAACCACGTATATCGTGTGTACTCTCTCTCTCTCTCTCTACTCTATAATCTCGTGTATATAAATCTGTCTCTCTCCATTAAGTAATCTACTCAATTATCTATTTAGCTACGTCTTATTTCCTAACAACTGGTATCAGAGCAAGGTTTGCTCGTAGCTAAATTATCTCAAGGAAAGGATTCCTTGAATTGAGTGGGAGTTATGGCCGAGGAAGGGAAGCTCAAGATTGAGAAGTTCAACGGCAAAAACTACCAACATTGGAAGATGCAGATTGAAGACTATCTCTACCAGAAGGACCTCTATTGGCCACTAGGCGGTCTTGCAAAGAAGCCCGCAACAATGGCAGATGAAGCATGGATTGTCCTTGATCGAAAAGCACTGGGAACAATCCGGTTAAGCTTGGCGTCAACGGTGGCCTTCAATGTTTCGGAGATGAAGACCACGGAGGACTTGATGAAGTCACTTGACGACTTCTACGAGAAACCATCGGCATCCAATAAGGTATTTCTTATGAAGCGCTTGTTCAATCTAAAGATGGCAGAGAATGGTTCAGTTGTAGAACACCTAAATGACTTTAACACAAACATAAGTCAACTTCGATCAGTGAAAATCAATTTCGATGACGAAGTGCGAGCTCTCCTTATACTATCATCTCTACCGGATAGTTGGGACAACCTTGTGATGGCTGTAAGTAATTCTATCTCTGGCACAAATACTCTTAAGTTTGATGATGTTGTGGGTGTTCTCCTAAGCGAGGAAATGCGAAGGAGAAGCACAGGAGAATCATCAAGTGCTGTACTATCAGTGGAAACAAGAGGAAGGCTTAAGGAGAGGTTCAAAAACCAAAAGGGTCGTGATCGCTCAAGGCGGAGCAAGTCACGCACAAAGTCAGTTCTTGAATGTTGGAACTGCGGCAAGAAGGGCCACGTCAAGAAGGATTGCTGGTCCAAGAAGAAGAAGGAGACAGAGTCTCAAGACAACAAGCCAACATCGGAGGCCAATGTGGCAGGTAAAGTAGAGCAAGATGCTCTAATTCTCTCATTAGACAATGTGTCTAATTCCTGGATAGTAGATTCCGGGGCTTCATTCCATGCGACACCACACAAGCAACATTTCCAAGACTACACCAAAGGTAATTTTGGGTATGTATACTTGGGAGATGATGAAGCTTGTGAGATTGTCGGCAAAGGTACAGTTTCTGTCAAAACTGCTAACGGAAATGAATGGAAGCTTAAAGATGTTAGGCATGTTCCTTCTCTTTGCAAAAATTTGGTCTCTACAGGACAATTGGACGATGAAGGTCACAACATTGCATTCGGAAACAAACGGTGGAAAATCTCAAAGGGAGATTTGGTGGTTGCCAAGGGTGAAAAAGTCGATACACTTTACTTGTGTACTGTTAGCACGCAACCTTCAACTTGTGCAGCAACTACAGAAGTTGACAGTGCGGTTTGGCACTACCGACTTGGGCATATGAGTGCCAAAGGAATGCAAATCCTTCAAACAAAGAAGCTTCTACCAGGTTTGAAAGAAGTGGACTTCGAGTTCTGTGAAGATTGTGTTTATGGTAAACAAAAGAGGGTAAAATTTCAAGAATCAGGAAATGAAAGAAAAAATAAAAAATTTGAGTTCATTCTGATGTTTGGGGTCCTGCAAGTACACCATCACTTGGTGGCTCATTGTACTATGTAACATTCATAGACGATGCGACTAGAAAAACATGGGTTTATGTCATGAAGAATAAATCCGATGTATTTTCCATATTTCAAAGGTGGAAAGCCTTTGTGGAGAATGAAACAGGTACCAAGGTTAAATGCCTCAGATCCGACAATGGAGGCGAATATTGCAGCCAAGCTTTTGAAAGCTTTTGTGTTAGCAATGGCATTTGGAGGCAAAGGACAACCCCAAGGACACCTCAACAAAATGGGATTTCGGAAAGGATGAACAGGACAATCATGGAACGAGCACGAAGCATGCGGCTACATGCAGGCCTACCGCTTGAGCTTTAGGCGGAAGCTGTAAGTACGTCTGTGTACTTAATCAATTGGTCACCCTCAACGGAATTGGATGGGGGAGTTCTAGAAGAGGCATGGACAGGTAAACCGGTGAATTATGCATTTCTCAAAGTTTTTGGGTGTGAGGCTTTCATGCACATAGATAGAAGCCTAAGATCAAAGTTAGATGCAAAGTCCAAAAAGTGTTTCTTCATTGGCTATGGAGAAGGAGACTTTGGGTATCGCCTATGGAATCCTGAAGATGGTAAAATCTTAAGGAGTAGGGATGTAATTTTTAACGAACAAAATATGTACAAAGATTACTTGAAAAGAAAACAAACAAAAGAAACAGGTGATGAGTACATGGAGCTTGAGGACGGTGAAGACTCAAGGACTACAAACGGTGACAATGTGCAACAACGTCAACCAAATGAGGAGCCTCAATCTATTCCCCGAAGATCTACAAGAGCAAGTAGACCTCCAGAAAGGTTTGTTCCTTCCTTCAACCATCTCTTGATCTCAGATTCTGGAGAGCCGGAATCATATGAAGAAGCTATGCAACATGAATCCAAAGAAGAATGGACGAAGAGCATGCAAGTGGAGATGGACTCACTACATCACAACCAAACATGGGAGTTGGTTGAGTTGCCTAAAGGTAAGCGGGCACTTCAAAACAAATGGGTGTACTAGCTAAAGGAAGAAGAAGGTGGGAAGAATAGGTACAAGTCTAAGCTTGTGGTAAAAGGTTTTTCTCAAAAGAAAGGTATTGACTTCAATGAAATATTTTCTCTTGTTTTAAAAATGAACTCAATTAGGCTTGTCTTAAGCCTTGTGGCTGCTCATGATCTAAATCTCGAGCAAATGGATGTAAATACGGCATTCCCTCACGGTGACTTAGAGGAGGAAATCTACATGCTTCAACCAAAGGGGTATGAAGTAAAAGGTAAGGAGAAAATGGTTTGCAGATTAAAGAAGAGCCTGTATGGTTTAAAGCAAGCATCAAGACAATGGTACTTGAAGTTTGATCGATGGATGTTGGATCACGGATTCACAAGATGCAACTCGGATCACTGCGTCTACACGGAGAATTTGGGAGATGGGAAATTCATCATCCTAATGTTGTATGTTGATGACATGTTGATTGCAAGTGCTAACATGCAGGACATCAAAGACCTAAAAGAGGAGCTGTCCAAATCTTTTTCAATGAAAGATTTAGGTGCTGCAAAGAGGATACTTGGTATGAAAATATCAAGGGACAGGACGAAGAAGACAATAAAGCTATCTCAAGAAGATTACATCAAGAAGGTACTAGAAAGGTTTGCAATGCAAAATGCAAAACCAGTTTCTACACCTTTGGCTGGTCATTTTAAACTAACGAAGGATATGTGTCCAAAGACACAAGAGGAGATAGCCTATATGTCTAAAGTTCCATATGCTGCAGCGGTAGGTTCTCTAATGTATGCTATGGTCTGGACAAGGCCAGACATTGCACATGCAGTGGGAGTTGTGAGTAGGTTCATGGACAACCCAGGTAAAGAGCATTGGCAAGCTGTGAAGTGGATACTAGGTATCTAAAAGGGACAACAACAAATGCTTTGTATTTTGGAGGAACTGATATTTTTCTAGAAGGGTATGCTGATGCAGATATGGCAAGTGACAAAGATACTCGAAGGAGCACTACTGGCTATGTGTTCACGGTTGGAGGCACAGCAGTAAGCTGGGCTTCAAAGCTGCAGAAAGTGGTTTCACTTTCTACCACGGAAGCAGAGTATGTAGCAATGACGGAGGCAAGCAAAGAAATTCTGTGGCTTCACAGATTCTTAGAAGAGCTTCGATTCAAACAAGACAATTGTGTCTTGTACAGTGATAGCCAAAGCGCTATCCATCTTGTGAAGAACTCAGCCTTTCATTCAAGGACAAAGCACATTGAGGTGAGATATCACTTCATACGCACTCTTTTGGAAGAGGGACAACTAAATCTAGGAAAGGTGCATACAAGTGAAAATCCTGCAGACATATTTACAAAGGTGGTCAACAAGGAGAAGTTGAGCTTTTGCTTATCTTCAATCGGCATTCAAGGATAAGAAGCCAGAATGGAAAGCAGTCACAGGTTTGGTTTGGAGATCAGTCTCCAAGTGGGAGATTGTTAAGTATGGAGCCTGATTTACCCATGTAATTTTCTGTGGTAAAAGCGCACATTTGTAAGGCCCCCATTATGAGGAGAAGCCATCGTGCGTGAAGGAAAATCACTCACCGGAAACCAAAATTTTCACGGACAAGAATCAGGGGCAACTTTAAAGGCCTCGGGGGTGGAGGCCCCCAAGACTTTTTTTTTTTGCTGGAATATTCTTTTTTCGTCGGAATATTATTTCCGGACGGCGGCCGAAAAGTGGTCGAAAAACAACCGGTCGGTTGGCCGGTGGCCAGTAGTCAATGGCCGATGGCCGGTGGTCGGAAGTCAATGGCCGGTGGCCGAATTCAAAAGCGGACTTGTCTTCTCAAGGGCGGCCACACATGGGCGGATTGGAGGGTCCGATTTGGACTTATTCGCATAAGGGCGGCTACACATGGCTGTCTCTCATAAGAGAGGGAAGCTCTTTTGGCCTATAAAAGGAGGCCATTTCTACACACATTTCATAGTGTGAAGTTGATGCAACAAGGTGAGTGTGAGGTGGTGAGAGTGAAGCAAGGCGGGAGCTCCATTAAGGGTATAATCCCTTTGTAAACTACTTCTTGTTTTGAAGTACTAAAGCCATTGAGTGGCTGCTTTCCCGTGGACGTAGCCCACATTCGGTGAACCACGTATATCGTGTGTACTCTCTCTCTCTCTCTCTACTCTATAATCTCGTGTATATAAATCTGTCTCTCTCCATTAAGTAATCTACTCAATTATCTATTTAGCTACGTCTTATTTCCTAACATAGAGCTCATCTTTGACTTGAACACCTTAAGTACCTTGGTCATCAAGCATGACAAGCACCTCAAGAACCTTAGTCATCAAGCATGACAAGCACCTTAGTCATTAAGCACCTCAAGCACCTTAGTCATTAAGCACGACAAACACCTCAAGCATAGGCCTAGCTTGCCTAAGGTATAAAGTACCAAAAGGTCCTAGGTCTAAGGACTTTTAACACTAACCTTTAAAGGTCATTAATGAAGCTAACCCTAAGGTGTTTTAAGCTCCATTAGATGCACATTGCTCTTTGATAGACTATCTCCTTTTGGACCCTTATTGAGATGTAACCATCTCTCCTCTGTGTGTGTGTGTGTGTGTGTGAGTGTGTGTGAGAGAGAGAGAGAGAGAGAGAGAGAGAGAGAGAGAGAGAGAGACCCTCAACAGGCAATGAGAGTCACACACTGCTGAGAAAAGAGAGGGAGAAGGCTTGCAAGCCTACCAACATGCTCTTTCTCCATCTTTCTCGCTCTTGCGTGGGGCATCCTCGCCTGCACAGCTCGTGTGCTCTCTATTTGACTCGTGAACTTTTTTATAAAAATGTTTCCATGAGCCTTTCGTTCTTCATCCCTGGTCAACCATCTCACGGGATTGATTTCCTGACCCTCCTGTTCCTCCAGCTCTTGATGTTGATAGCAATGGCTCCATGCTTTCACGTTGTGCACCTCGTTGTTGCAATTGTAAGTCATTGAAAGTTTTTTTTAAAAAATCATCCACTCCATCTCCTCTCGACATTGTCATCCTCTCTCCCGTGCCATCATGTGGCACCCTCTCACTGCAATTCACCTCTCTCATAGCTCCCCACTTGCCACTTGATTACCCTGCACTTTTTCCCTATGTTTAATCAAAAGGATTTTCCCAGATTCATGCTAACAGAAATGAAAGATACACTCGGTCCAACTTCAATTTTCATTATGTGGAATCTTCACAAGGTGCTTTAAAAACTCCACCCATTTTTCATCTCAAAGGCTAATTTTTACCGCTTTTAATTTCAATTTTCATTACTTGCATTTGAACCCATCACGTTGAAGGAGTAAGGGTCAAGCTAAACCACTAGGCTAGAAGCCCATTATGATGTACGAGTGTTTGGCTCATCCTTTGGACGAGGCTAAGGGTGAGGGGGTGGGGGGGGGGGTCTATTGTTTTCCCATTGGTTGCTTGGCTCCATAGTAAGCAACCCTTGATCACCTCTAAATCCTCAATACAAGCCCTCCCCTACAGCACCTCTTCGGGTCCCCTTCCCCCCCTCCCCTTCCCTTCCCTTTGTTATTTCTTGTACTGGTAGCCACTTTGGCTAAGAAGGTTATTGGGTTGTTGCCTTTTATTCTCCTGCTTTTTGATCACCATAGCTTGACATGGTAGCTTTTAGTTCCTTTGCGCCCCTGACTGTCTTGAATCTGAGCGTTCAGCTCTAGATATCGTGAAGGAGTCAGTTTGCAAAACATTTGGTCTATCTTACGCCTGTGGAGGTGGGGCATGAAGCCAAGAAAGATCACGGCAAGAACACGTCCATTGTTTGTGCTCTCAACCCCCACAACACCATCATCACTTGCACCCACTTGCTCAGTTGCTTTGCCCCTAAGCTGCAACCCTGGATCCGTCCCCATTTGCCACGATAGCTCTCATATCCTCCCGATCATCATTCATCGAGCACCATCTGTACCCACATGTGCTCCTCCATTGCCAGCTTGTGCCACTTCATTCTCCTTGGCCACGATGCCATCACTGAGTCCTCTACGTGCCTGTGCTGATCATCTTTGCCTGCCCCACAACCTTAGGTGGTGACATCAAGATACACTGGTATAGAGATAGAGCTTGATAGATATGAGTCCGATGAGGTGATGAAGAGAGACAGGTAGGGAGATGGCACGCAAACGGACCGGAACAAAGAGCCGGGGGTGGGGGTGGGGGTGGTAACTGCCACAGTTTTTCTTTTCAAAATACCATCGCATAGTGCCGTGGCCTCCACGCTCCCCTCGAGTCCCTCTCCTCTTGACACTCTTGACATGTGGCTCTCCCCCTTGCAACGTGCATTAATAGGAGAAGAAAGATAGGAGACTAGTGTGTAAACCCGTCTTCGAGACAGGATGGAAGAAGAAACATTAATAACTTATGCAATGTTTGTTGATTTAAAAGTTTTGTTGGGATTTCAAAAGTAACAAAATTTTAGAGCTCTACAAAACAAACAAAAAATTGAACAGATTTCAAGAATAAATGTCAAGATAGACTGCTTGTTTTTATTCGAGTTATACATAATGCCATCCCTCCTGAATTGCAAGTATACGTGATTGTTTCTTGAGGCAAATTATTGCTTTATGCTCAAAGATAATTTTACGTGCTTGATCAGTTGGGGGATATTGTCAATATGGTCACGTTGGCTCATTTGGACCTACACTAGCATTTTTCACATGTTGCGATGCTCCACATTCTCAACCATAAAAAATACTCTTGGACGAATGCCTGCATGTGGGAGTACGGCCGATGAGTCACAGTGCCAACGTGTCCTCAGTAGTCAATTGTTACCCACTGTGTTGGAGAACGTGGAGGTGCTGACTTTGCAAAGACAACACTACAGGCCTACAATACTAAGAGCCAACCAACGACAGCCACTATGTGTGTGTCTGTGTGTGTTTGTTACACACACACACACACACAACCCTTGTCCTCAGTATCATGAATTGCTCTACAAGATGTTGCTCACAACAAACGTCATGCGCTTGCTAGTTGATATCTTTGCGCAGGTTTCTTGCAGAATGACATAACGCAACTATTATTTGACCTCTATGTGCGTAGCCGCACGACGGTTGACATCATCGTCGCAATTGTTTTCTTTTTTGAATTAATGTTCGTGTTTTTATGTAAAGAAGCCACATGGCACTTTCTCAAGAGCCCTCTCTCCATTATATAAGTTAGAAGAAACATTAATAGGAGATAATGTATGCAATGTTTGTGAGATAATGAGTTATGTTGAGCTTTCAAAAGTAGCAAAATTTGATTTAAATATAACATTACAAAACTAAATACATTCTGAACAACTTTCAAGTATATGCATATAGATGAATTGCTTTTTTAACTTCAATTTCTACATAATGCCATGCATTATACTTTCAAGTATAGGTGATTTTTTCTCGAGGCAAATGATCGATTTATGCTCTCATCTCAATTCAGAATTCTTTCACATCTGAGCTTTACAATATTTTGTTCATCTCCTATTAACAATATTGAAATTAGCATGCAATTCATGAGCTACCAATTGTAAATATTAATATTCAATGTTTATTTTTTTAATTTTTGTTTAATATATTTAATATTAAATGGATATCAAAATAAGTTTTATATCTCTTTTACTTTATTATATTTGTTAATTCTAATACTCACAAAAACCTAGCATATGGAGTCATAGGTATATGAACATTTTTTAAGAAAGTGTTGTCTTCACTTTGTTGTGGATTGGTTTGGGCACAACTCAAACAATTGCAAAGGGGAAGGGAACAAAGGATTGGGCTCATTGAGAGATTCAAGAAGCAAAAATTGCATGGAGGTATGTCTATCTACCTACATAGTGCAGACGATATGTTTTGCTCCACATACACTATCAAACATAGCCCTTTTTCTTCCAATCATGGCAAACTTCTATTTTGCTCCACATACACTATCAAACATAGCCCTTTTTCTCCCAATCATGGCAAACTTCTATTTGTTCTTAGTGTATATGTTTTTGTACAACAAAAAATTAACTTAGGATTAGACATGTTTAGTATATTCATATATGAAGGTGGGTCATTTCAATTTAAAAAGATTAACTAATGTATATAATGCGTTACCTTGAGGTATTTACTCAAAGATAAAAAAGTATAAAAAAGTATTTATCAAGCAACTTGCAATTTCCATGAGATCAACTAAAAGTAGACAAAAAAAAGCAGCACTTAAAATACCATGGGTTTTCGTATATATTCCTTTTGATTACATCTTAAGAGATCAAGAAAAGAAACATAATACCTGCGGTCCTCAAAACGTCTTTTTTTAGTGAAGCCATTAATTAGTTTAGGGGGGCGCAAGAAAGGAAAAGGGAAAGGTGAGGAGAAAGAAAGGAAAAGAAGGGGGGGGGGGAGTATTGTTTTTTTTTTTAATGCTTAAGGGGACCCCAAAGGGTAGCGTAGGCGTGTAGCCTAGTGGTTAAGCTTGAGCCTTTGTTCTCCTACGTGCTGAGGTCAAATCTTACCCATTAGCAATGGTTTTAAATCGTGAGTGCATTGGAGATGTTAATTGGAGATGCTAAAGCATCTTGAGAAGATTCTATGTAATGAAAACTGAAACTGGAGCCAATAGCAATGAGATTACTTCAACAAGAAACTTATAGAAATTGGCATTGAAAGCGTGTAACACTAAATGCAAGGACTATCATCATGATCATATTTTAAAGTTTGCACGTAAATTTAATTCTAACAAACGATAGGAAAATTGAAAACATTCCTGGCCCCTTTCAATGGCTATAGTGTGGAAATTTGTATCTTTTTGGGTGTTGCTTTTCATATAAAAATGCCCCACATCTACTTTAATAGCATTTGTAGCAAGGTTCGGTAGAGACAATTTATATCATCATGAACCCTTTTTCGTGCAAGTCTCTCTTAAAAGCCCAATTGTAATTAAATCTCAATTTCATGACAATTGTAATTAAATCGAAATTTACAAGAATATATTTGACTATCCTAGATGCCCAAGTACTTGTAAGGCAATCTACAATATTCACTTGGGCTCTAATGTGGAAATTTGTATCTTTTTGGGTGTTGCTTTTTATCTACACTCGCTCCACGTCAACTTAAGTTTAAGTAGCATTTGTAGCAAGGTTCACTAGAGACAATTTATATCACCATAAACCCTTCTTTTGTGCAAGTCTTTCTCTTTGTTTGCATTGTGCCTACGCCTGCTTAATGTCTGTGCCAACTGTGTGTGTGTGTGTGTGTGAGAGAGAGAGAGAGAGAGAGAGAGAGAGAGAGAGAGAGAGAGAGACCCTTACTTGATGAAGGTTGCAAGCTGACGGTGCTGTTGGGCACTGCAGAGAGCGACAAAGATGGGACGTCACCAGTGCTAAGGTAGTGCTACAACTCGTCGATCTCTTCACACAATTTTATTGCACAACGGCATAGTGTATTGCCATCTCAATTTAAAAAAAAAGTATGTTTTGGTTTTACCTATCCACGTGGCACTTTCTCAAGAATCCTCTCTCCATTATATAAGTTTGATTATAAAGGCATTAATTAACAATGACGATGATGCCTATGCTAAGTAAATGGTAGAATAGAAGCGCAACATGATGGAAATTATCCACTCGCGGGCACGCAAAGGTTGTGAAGTTCATGCAAGAGTCCCGAGAAGAGACTGAGCGCTATGCTCAAACTGGAAACTCTTCTAAGGTTGATCTGCACTCCAAATGAAGATGCCATGAAGCTCTCCCTGTGCCGCAAGCTTTTTGCATTCATCAGGACCAATCGATGGCACTATGCTAGTGACGTTGTTTAAGGTCTCAAAGCTCACCATCACTACCCATCCTTCATACATGCTTTTGGCCTCCTTGTACACATTCAAATACTCAAAGACCGCCATGTCTCCACATGAGTAGAACTGATAGTACACGTAATCAATGGTGTGCTTGTAGCTTTCCCAGAGCTAATTAGTGTAGAAAGCATCGATACCCGGATAAGGCGCGACGGTGGCCACTCAAATTAGTCCTTTCTGCTTGAGGTGGGTGATGAGTTGACCGATGCAAGTGGCAAAGTCCTTATTAGGGGAGCTTCTCGAAGTCGATGAGGAGGGCGTCGATGTGGTAGGCGGAGATGATGAGCACGAGAGAGGAGATGGCGTTTTTGATCCAGGCATCGCGGGAGGTGGGTTGGAAGATGGAATTAGGGTTTTTGCCATCGATGCTAGCGTAGAAGGTGATGGAGGGGTGGGTGGCTTTGAAGGTGGCAATGGCGGAGGGAGACAGACGGGGCTGCCAAGTGGCCTCGAAGAGGCCGTCGGTGGCGAACAACAAAATGAAGAAGAAGTTGAAGGCAGAGCTGGCGGAGGGGGACATCCAACAGAGCTGCGACGGCGCCGTCGATGTACTCCATGAATACCGGCTATGCCAACACCCCCCTTGCTGGTGTTGGCGTTGCTACCATTGCTAGCGCCCTTCTCGCGAGCCGCCCGCCTCTTGCACTTAGATACAAACAACATGTCTCATAAATTCACGCTTACGGGCTATACCAATACATTTTGTACCCCAAAGAACACATGATGATGTGCCTGCAGAATTTGAGCGTCCTCACCTGCTCCATTCTCTGCAATCGCGCATAGTGATCATGATAGAACCCAACTTGCTACCAACCACTGCAAAAGTCATCCAATCTCCCATGAATCGTATCATTGTCTAACCGATCGTATTGTGTGGAGAGAGAGAGAGAGAGAGAGAGAGAGAGAGAGAAGATTGCAACCCTACGATGTTGTTATGCACTACACAGGGTGACGATGATGGAACATCTCCAACGTGAAGCTGATAAAATTGGTTAATATTTGAAGTCGAAGTCATTGCAATTGCCATCTTGCCATCAATTTTTTTAAATTATAATTAATGGTATGGTTCTACCAAAGACCCCCACATGGCACTTTCTGAAGAACCCTCTCTCCATTATATAAGTTAAAAGTAGAGATATGGTGTCCTTCAACATTTTTGTAAAAAAACCCATGTGCCTTCTCGTTCTTTTTCCTTCTCCCCCTCTCAACCTTCCCTTTCCTTCTTAACTCACTAATGAATTTAACTTTTGTGTTTGTTTACCTCTAACACATGGGAGGATCTCTTTTGGATTCCAATTAATGAAATAAAAAGAAACATTTGGGAGTCCAAGGAGCGTATAGCTCTTTGGCATCTCCATTCTATGATCTCTATTATCGTGCCTTGCAATCCCTTCCACACGTAGGCTCCTCCTTTGCTAGGATCTCCTCATCACTATATCGCACTGGCATGGTCAAATGGGATCGATGGTGGAGGAGGAAAAGGCGACGCGTGTCAATTATGGATCGTTACATCTGAAGTTGCCCCGAATTTGTGGTTAGTGCACATGGCTCGTGGTATGGAGGTCGAGGGTTTCGAGACATGGGGTGCGAATCGATGAGAATTTACAAGCCTGTCCGAATTTACCAAACGCCCCAAATTTACCAAATGCGTATCCGACCTAAATCACCTCAACCGTCGATCCCATTTGAGCATGCCCGTGCGCAATAGTGTGGAGGGCAGGATCTCCCTATTAATCTAACCAAAATGATTTATGAGACCCTCCTTCTTGCCGATGACACATGTGCTCAATCTCGCCGCCCTTTTCTTGCCAGCTCCCCATGTTCGCCTACTCTTACTCGTTCTTTCCTTTTCTTCTTTAAAGGGAGGAAGGATCATTTTATACTTTTCAAAAGTAAATTGAAGTTCCTGCTATTTCATACTTCATTGTCGTTTCCTTTCAATTAACATTTGCCTTTTGTAGAGGATATCTACTGAGATACCCTCTAATGAGTCCCAAAACAAAAATTGAAGAGACCAAGTATATGTTGTCCCAATCTTCGAAAGCAGCTCTGGAATCGGGCAAGATCCTTGGAAAAGGTTGAGAGGGAAAAAGAGAGCCGTCGCCACGTGGAGAGAGAGAGAGAGAGAGAGAGAGAGAGAGAGTTGCCATGTGTGAGAAGGGGGGGTTGATTTTTTGAACTGTTGAAGGCGAGAGAGTGAGAGACAGAGAGACGATGATGAGGAGTGTGGGAGGGGAGTAGCAGAGGCGCAGGGCAGTGGGTAGACCAAGAGGGGGGCTCAAAGGGATGCACAGGGGACAAGGTGCGGACGCATGGTGGCAAGCAAGGTAGAAGGATAGCCGGAACTGTGCGTAGAGACAACACTTGTGGCTGTGCAGTCCATAAGGGATGCAAGGTGCGTCGCGATGAGCTGGTCGTGCCAAAGGAGCCTGTTTTGCAGCAGGGCGGCACTCGCTTGCACGAGGTAGGGCAGTGGAGATGAGGGCAGCAAGGTCGTGCAGTCCAAAGGGGTGGGGTAGTGCGTGATTGGGGAGGGCGATGGCGGACAAACGATCGAGCGCAGGGGATGACTGATACAGGGATGCAGGGTGGCCGACTCTACCTTTGAAAATTGAGATTTAAGAATCTCAGTGAGAAATTAATTAATGAAATGTCGCAGACCTAGTATAAACTCATTGAAGAGACCTAGTAAGATTAAAGTTGTGTGCATACATGGGCACATACTGACTCAATTTCAGTGTTATTTGTTGAAATCTACACAGATTCCCCTCTTTTTCAATGTCTACTCCCCAAACACTGATTGCTTGTGATGCTCTCCCTCGCATCACTAACACGCGTTCTTACACATTGTTCTTGTCTTCATTGTGGCTCCCTAGTGTGGCCGGACGCCTTGGACAATCTCTCTCTCTCTCTCTCTCTCTCTCTCTCTCTCACAACATCGAGCCTGAAACCATTTCCTGGATCAATGACACACACAAGCATGTGCCACCCGAGCATTGTACTCTCACCTTCAAGGACAAAGAAGAACAAAAATAGCTACTATGCCAGCTCCGTCTCCTCAAGGGAACAATGTTTTGGATCACCAAAGAATTAACCACAAACGAACTCAAAGCCAAAGCAAGTGAGTTCAAGAAAGTACATGAAGCTCGCAAACAAGGTAAATGGACAGTTTACCGAGGGGCTAAAGCCATCATCCAAGAATTTCGAAACCCCAAATTAGCTCTCTCCACAGCTGACCCTCCCTAGGTTTTTTGTTTTCTCCATTTCCTTTTCTTTTTTACCCTCCCAATGGACCCTCAATCCTTAACTGATATGTATCGTCATCATCATCTTCTACTTAGTCGGAACCGTTGTAATGTTTGTTTTTGGTTCCGTGGGTCATATCTGACCTCCGTGGACTATAATACAATCTCTCTCTCTCTCTCTCTCACACACACACACACACACACACACACAAAAGCGGTGTTTATTAATCTTTGAAAGGTAGCAGGAGCATTGGTTAATCCAAAAGCCATAACACGAAATGCGAACACTCCAAATTAGGTTATAAAAGCTGTTTTAGCTTGGTTCTCTAACACAATTGTGATTTAATTGTAACCAGAGTACCCATCTAAAAAGCTATAAGCTTCCTTTCTTGCAACTCTTTCAAGCACATGTTCTGAATATGGCAAGGGGTAATGGTCCCTCCTAGTGGCGGCATTGAACTTCTTGAGATCCACGCACACTATGAGTTTCCCATTATTTTTTGGCACGACCACTATTGGAAACGCCCATTCTGAGTGATCAATAAGGTATATGAATCCGCATTTCACAAGCTTTTCAATCTCTTCTTGAACGATCTTTGCGTATTTAGGATTCATTGGGTAGGGTCGTTGCTGAACTGGTTTAGCCATGCTATTCATGGGGATTGTGTGCTGCACCACAGAAGGTGGAACACCTTTGATATCATGATATGTCTAGGCAAATATATCCCTAGATTCCTTGAGAAGTTCTTTAAGTACACACTCTTCAGTCTCTGTCAAATCTTGCGCAATGAAAACAGGTTTGGACTCTTCTCCTGGGTCTGCTAACTCTATTTCCTTAACTATCACTATAACTATCACTAGACCGTCATAGACTCCATTGCTCCCATCGATAGGTTTTCTTTGAGCCTTTGTATACACAACCTTACGTTCCTCTGTGGTGTAGGATTTGAAATGTTCAGGTGCAGGGGTGTAAGTCTGTGGGGTCCTGTTGTTCTGTGGATTGTGATTTCACTTCCGATTCCTTTTGTTGTTGAGCTAACTCTCAATTTTATCGTCTCCTTACGATACAGCTCAACTTTGGCTTCTCTGTAGTCTCTAGTTGTGCGATGTCAATGGGTTGTGGACTACACCACATAACGCTTTGAAGGTATTCACCCCAGTTATCTACCAACTTCCGATGAGCATCACATGCCCCTATATAATTAAGCCATTATGCGATAGATTTCTTTTCATTTATTCTAGCACGCACATTTACTCGATATCATCGACTCTTATATCTCTTACTCTTCTTGTCTAATTTTTTATTATGGCCGATCTCTAGTGAAGAGTCACTAGATGAATCGCTACTTGTGTCTTTCGCTCCCTTGGATAGATTGTCTTCTAGGGTAGCACTGGGCCCTGAATGGTTTGTCCCCAAATTTGCACTAAGATTTAACTCAGATTATTGTCCTCAGAGTCAATTTCAATTGATGATTCTGACCCCAAACCGTGTGGGCTATAGTCTAATGAGACGCTACTGATTCGACCTTCATCTTGCAGGTCATCAGAAGCTATATGCATTGCTTCCAGCATATTTAAGGGTACGAGTGGTGGCATTTCATCCCCCTCAGGTGTTACCTAGATCGTCCCCCTATTTCCCCAAGTGTCTATGGTTGCTGCTAGGTTGACCCAATCCACATTGTTTGACTCAGTCATCCTAGGTAGTACATCCCTATAAGGAGAATCTTCCCCAACATCAATGTGTGCTTTACACATGTAACAATACTGCAATGGGGCCAAGTGAACTATGGTGTTAGATCTATGATCAATTATAAACCTGTTTCCTAGGGAATGTGCTCGACCAATTACAAGATCCACTTGAATGACAGAATCTTGGAACTGCAAGTAGACATGGTTTTTTAGACCAGTCATGAACCATTTTTGCTTCCCTCATGAAAGGACGTCCTAAGATCATCTCTAATGCCATAGTGTGCTTGGAGAAATCCATAACAATGAAGGTAATTCTTATTTTATGTCCAAAGACCTTGATCTTGAGATCTTCTAGCATCCCAATAGGTTTAACAATAGATCCATTGGCCATCTTCACTACTATGGTTGTGGTCGCAAGGTGAGGCCTTTCCATAGTTTCCCAACAATTTTTAGTCACAATTCTAACCCCAGTGCCACCTCAAGGATTCCCTGATTGGTATGTTTGCATTAGATTCATCGCCCTCAAAGTATTGTCCCAACTTGTTAACATGTATTTCTACCACAAGGTTCTCATCTAGGTTGGGTTGTGGATCTAAGTGTTCCTCCTCTATTGGCATCTCCTCAGCTCCATCCATCTGTGCAAATTGTGGTACCTTAAACTCCAGTTCTCCATTGAGGAAAGCTCGAAGAGCTGAGACTAGCTCAAGGTATTTATATAGTTTGGACATGATGGTGGTTCTAACTTCTAAAGACATGAAATCGATCAATTTGACAATGTTTAACGGAACCTTTGGGCTTCAGTCCCTTGATGTGGGAAAGATGGGATCTCCATTTCTTTGATAGAATCAGGTAGTCCCTCTGTAAACATTCTTTTGATCAAGAAGTGAGAACTCCACTTTCCCATGACCAAGTCACTTTCTTCTTGGATGACACTAGGTATGGCTAAAGGGCCTATGGAGTTGGTGAGGTTGTTGTTGCGTAGGGAACACTATGTCTATATTTGGATCGGCCTAGGTGCTGGTTCTAGATCCCTTTGTGTATCTTCTACCAAACTCCTTAATTGCTTGACTCGCTTGATCTCCTCTGTAGGGTTTGGATAAGTTCCTATCTTCTTCTTGGATCCTGGCCATTGTGGCTCATGAAGATCTTCCTTGTTGGTTTCTATCTTAGTGGTCGTTTTGGTCTCCATGCTTTCACCTGAATCAGAATCCTCTTTAGCATCGTTCATATATACGGGGTTGTCACCAGTCCCTATGTTGGTCTTTGGACTGGGGTCCGACTTCGCTTCTTTTTGCGATCTCTTCCTTCGTGTTTTCTTCTTTTTCTGATCTTGGACAATTGATGTTGTATCTCTTTCCTCAAGAACATAATTTTGTTTTTGGAGCATCGATCGTGTGAGTACGTTTATTGGTACCACATGTGTACTTTGTGATGGCTCCTCGGTAACCTCAATCAAGTTTAATGGCGTGATCTTTGGTGCATTTGGATTATTTGGACATTGGGCAATCAAATGATCTATGCCACATCGATTACACATGAGTATTGGCATTGTAGACGTGCTCACTTGATTGGTTTGCATTAGTGTGGTGTTCTTTTGTAGCCTAATAGGACACTCGGCCACATGATGTGGACCTCCACACGCATAGCGTTGAAGAGGGGGTCTCTTTGTAGTGTCATTGTTGGCCTCTTACAACAAGAGCATCTACTTGATATACATGTTTGAATTGTCCCCAATAGTCCTCCATGTAGTATTGTGGACTTTCTTCAAGCGCATCAATCCCATAGGTAATATTAGGGTCTATATCTTCCTCACAGCCTTCCAAACAAGCAATAGATGACTCACAACCCAATTGATTCACAAAAGTGATTCTCGGATGTGGTGGTTGCGGTCCTAGCACTGGAGGTGGTAAGGGTGTTGCTTGAACAACATTTTGGGCCCTTGGGAAAATGTGTTGTGACATTTGTTCAAAAGGTGGGGCCGGCATCAATGCAAACACTCGAGGTGTGTCTGTCCATGCTAAGGTTGGTCTATTGGTCATCGTGCGCTTAAATACTATGCAATCCTTAGCTTGATGACCATACCTCCCACAGGCATTGCAATTCCCGTTGAATTTTACTTTAAAAGTAGGGCATTCACTGGTACTATGCGGTCCATAGCATACTCAGCACCATTGTTGCTTCCTTCTTGGATACATATGATTGTTTTGCGGAGCACGATTGTCTCTAAGACTCTCTTGAATGGCCTTGGTGAGATCTGCTAAAGTCATCTCAGATATCTTTGGCTCCTGAGCAATAGGCTTTAGGGTCATTGGCTGATGCCCCGAGCTAATAGATTTAGGCTCAACAGACACTCTTTCTCCTTGAATCATTAAATTATCCTCCAGTTGGATCGCATTGGTGGTGACTGCTTCCCAAGTGGTGATACCTCTAATGACTAGGCCATTGTAGATATCCTCATGTCGTAATCCCCTAATGAATCTATCAAGCAATTGATTATTATTGAAGCGCTCATTTTGATTACAACAAGAATTAAAATGCTTCAAGCGACTAATAAAATCTCTCACCGGCTCTCCTTCCTCTTGTTGGGCTTTTTGGAGCTGAGAGGCTACACCCCAAAACACTCCCTCTCGTATGTATTCTTTTAAGGACAGTCTCCTAAGAGTAAGGGAAAATCGTTTTTTCTTCCACCCTTAGGATTCTATACCAATCCCCAGCCTTCCCACTTAAGGTTAAGCTTAAAGCATTACTCTTATGCAGGTCATTGTGTTCTCCTAGATAATCGCATATTTGTTCAAACACTTCGATATGATTTCTCTCATCCCCGTCTCCACTAAATTTTTGTGTGAGCTTGGCTATTTGTACTGCCTTACTTCTAGGTTCTCTATCAAGCGTGTTACGCATATTCTCAGCAATAGATCAACCAATAGCTTGAGAAAATGTTACCAAGTCACCTAAGTGAGCATGCACCGTGGGTGAAGGTGCTCTAGAGACTACATGTGGAGCAGGTATTGGCATTGGGCTTGGCACATAGGAAGCACTTGGGTTCCACGTTTGGTACGGTGTTGTGTCATGTGGCGGCCCAAAGTTCATATGTGTGGCCCTAGGCATAACAGACGTTGGATGTGACATGCTAATGATAGCCGGTATGGTCCCATGGAAATAAGAACTTGGGTGTTGTGGTAATCATAAAAAATAGTCATTTTTTGGGTATTTTTCATCATTTTTATTGATAAGGATGCTTAAAAGAAGAAAAATCCAACAAAAAACAATAAAGCTGTGTTTTTCAAGGGATTTTCTTAATTATTGGATTTTTACTTTACAATTTTAGAGCATTTTTCTATTTTCTTTGATTGTTTTAAATAAACATGTCAAAAATTAATAATAAATAGCAGGGAAGCTTAGATGGAAAAAAGAAAGACACGATGGTGATCAGAAAGACAAGGTGGACAAGCATAAAATTTTTTCAATGAAATTAGAAGATGGAAGCGGGAAGCCTAAATTAGGCGGCCATGCCTACTTTTGCAAAATTCTTGCAGAATGAACTACAAGAATCCGATCAGGGAAATTTTTGAGTCGAATAAGATTTCACAGCTTAGTAGAACTAACAGGGGAATCTGGGGAAATTTGGTTCGGGAAGTCCGGGTATAGATATCCAAGGTATGCTAAAACCACCTCATTTCCACTTGGAGCCTTTGCAGAGAGAGATTTCGGCCTCTTTCACGCGACTTTCCGGAGCCCACAATTGACTATTTTCAATGCCGTCTCACACGAGACATGAGGGGTAAGTTCTTTACTCGACAATGATCCATTTTGTACGGCTGGTAGCTAGTCTAAAGCCCTAGAAAAAACCCTAGAAACCGAGCAGTGCACGAAGACCTATGACCTAAAACTGACCATAGCGGCCTGTCAGCTTGACCAAATCAGATGGGATTTGAACCATAGCATGCCCTTACATAATAGAACCTTTGTATACCATCAGATGACCTTTCGGCAGGGGTTGAGGGGGTCCCCAGTAGAAAAGTTAGGTTTTTGGCAAATGCCAGAATTTCAACCTGACTCTACAGATGGCTTGCTAATGAGGTCCATATATAATGTATATGATTGGTTTGGTGAAATCCATCAAGCAAAGCCCTCGAAAAGCAGAAAATGGCTTGAAGGTTACAAAGCATCAAATTCGACATATGGGGTCAAACTGACTCCAAATGAGCCAGAATTGAACAGGTTGGTTCACGACTATGTTGCGGACAAGTCCAAAGCCTCAAAGTTGACTGACCAACCCATCAGACAGAGTAGTCACAAAAAACGGTGATTTCAGAGTCGACAAAGCACAAAGTGATGCCGGCATGACCAAACTTAACAAAATTCAATTTAGGACTTGTATTAGGTGTATGAAACATGTCTACGTCAAAATTTGTAGGTTTTGCAAAGATTTTGTCACTGTTGTAAATAATCATGATTATTTACTTTTGCATCATTTTTGCTTGGAAATTGTCACCTCACCTCACCTATCATGTGTACACACCTATTACATGCCAAAAATCAAGTATGAGCCAAAATGACCACCCATTACTTGGAAAATTGTCAAAAAACGCAAAGAAGTCTTAGCAAGCCAAAATTTGGGTTATGAACAACATTTCTTGATCCAAATCACTTTGTATCTCATACCCAAGGTCTATACAATGCATAGAACCAATTTGTAACAAAAAATGTCAATTTTGGAAGAAAAGTTAATAATCACGATTATTTACTTTGTGGTCAAAATTGGGGAATTTTGATATTTTGCCATCATACATCCAGAGTACATAATGTGTTAAGCCCATTAGCCAATTTTGAATCAATTTGGAGCTCAAAATCTCAAATTTCCTTTATATCTACTGTTTCAGAGACCTAAAGCCAAAATCTGCTACCATTTTCACCCTATGGATCCAAACGAGCCCATAATTCACTCAGAGCATGTATTTGGTATATACTTCAAGCCTATAAAGCCAAGCTTGCAAAAAGTTGAAAATTTTCCTCAGCTGTAAATAATCGCGATTATTTACTTTGGTTGCAAATATTTGTTTTGACCACACAATTTTGTTCCCTGCATGTTTTTATGCATCTTTGCTTGTTCAAAAATTGATTTGAAGCAAATTGGACCAAATTGTTAGCATTTCAACGTAAAGGACATTTCAGAGATAATTTTGACAAATCTGCTAACTTTGCACTCTATTCACTGAACAGGAGCCATGCAAGCAGCGGATAGGGCTAAAAAAGAAGCTCAACCAAAAGGAGAAACTACAGGAACGGCCCACTTATCAACTAGACCGCGAGTCAGTTAAAGCAGCAGCAAAGGTATCCTACCTCTCCAGAGAACAGTTAGAAGAGCACCACACTATGGTCTTCATTGGCAGGTTCAAGAGTGAAGAGGGGCATTAGGTGGAGTTGCAAATCTTGCCTAAAGAAGTTTATGATGTAGCCGCCAAGCCAGAGACAAAAGAGGCTAACCGTAGGCTGGGGCTCAGGGATTTCTATGAACAAGAGCCTTGCGGAGTGGATTTTCAGAAGGCTTATGAGCTTCTATCCACAATCAAAGAAGACAGAACCGCACAGATATCCGACACCCAAGGGAACAAGGTCGAAGTAGTGATCACTAAAGAGATAGTGGCAGAGGCACTCCGACTGCCCACAAAAGGAAAGACCATGAGAGCAAGGGACAGGAAGATAGCCGAAACATTTACCAAATAGACATCTGCGGCTACATTCGCTGATCTAATTCATAAACAAGTGGAAGAGCCATCCCGTTTGTACCACCGGCAGTTTCATTTCTTGGCAAAGAGGCCACCAAGGTACACTACACCAAATCACGCCATGGCCACCACATTCACTCAGGTTCTCAAGTCCACAACAAGACAACTAGTGGAGCACGCGCAGTATGTCTTGACAACCTTGAAGGGCACCAAGAAGGAAGGAAAAATCACGTACTTGGGTGCGCCAAAGATCTTGACTAGAATAGAATATCATGCCATCGGCATGGCCGACAACCTACCGCTTGCTCCAGATCAGAATACATGGATATTGGCACACAACCCTCTCCAAGAGCTACAAGGTCAGGAAAGAGATTATATAAATCTGATGAAGAGTCAGCTGTGATAGCTCGCCGGAACGGCACATCATTGAGAGCTCTCACAACGAAGAACAGAGAGCTCGGAGTGAAGAGATGAAAAGAAAAGCTGTGGCCGCACACCAAGAAGAGCCAGCTCAAAAACAAGCACGCTTTGAAAGAGATAAACAGGCGTACCAATGCAGTAGACAAGCACAAGGGAAGGACCCAGAAAAATGGGTATCTACTGGACTTAAAGGCCCTCAAATGAAGCATCATACAAGAAAAGAGACGAACGATCCAACAGAACGTTTAGAAAGAATGTACCAAGAGGCTGAATCTCTAAAGCTGAAGGAGGAAGAAGAAGCTGTTAATAAAGCCAAGGAGGTGGAAGACCAAAGGCAAGCCGAGGAAATGGCTAGAGTAGAAGCCCAAGAACAAGGATATGGATCTCCTCGACCAACCTCACCACCTACGGAACAACAGGAACACCCCATGCCAAGCCCACCACCATCACATGAGAAAGAGAAAGATTCTGAGTCCACCAAACAAACAGAATCCGCACAAGAAGATGACCAGCACGAAAGACAAAAAGAAAAAGAAGCCGAACCGGAACAGGAGAAGGCCTTAGAAGATACTCAAAAGCCAGAAGAGAAAACAGTGAAGGAGTACGAGCGGAAGTGCGATGCGAGAGAGAGTGCGAGAAGAAGAGCACGACAATATGGTGAACTCGCTCTACTGTAATGTGTAGAGCATAGTGAGTTCTTATTAGGTTTTTACAAAAGAATATGTGTACATACCTGGCGGCCCGCCCACTTACCTGGGCGACCACATTGGGCTTTATACCCCAACAACCTCCCACTTAAAGTCCAATGTGGTACTTTAAGTGTGAGAGAAGCTACTATACAAGCTAATATACAAGAGATGTAGAGAAGGGATGTACTACCCTACACCTAACTGCTTGCGAAAATGCGCAAAGCTCTCTGAGGGAAGTCTTTTTGTAAGTAGATCAGCAGGATTTTCTGTGGTGTGAACTTTGACAAGCTGAAGTTGCTTATCCTCGAGAATTTCCCTGATGAAATGATACTTCACATCCACATGCTTTGTCTTTGAGTGATAAACTGGATTGCGAGCCAATTGTATAGCACTTTGACTATCACCATATAACACAGGCATCTCTTCTTTGATTCCCAAATCTGTTACTAGTCGATTAAGCCAAATTGATTCTTTGCATGCCTCTGATGCTGCAACATATTCAGCCTCTGTAGTAGACCGAGTAACACAATCTTGTAATCTAGAACGCCATGATACTGCTCCACCAGCCAATGTAAAGACATACCCTGACGTAGACCTTCGGTTTTCTAAGTCACGTGCATAATCTGAGCCTGTAAAAACCTTTACACTTATCTCCTGACTCCCATAGCATATGCGCATACTCTTTGTAGCTTTCAGGTATCTCAATATTCCTTTCACTGCCTCCCAATGTTTCTTGCCTGGGTTTGACATGTATCGACTTACTACTCCCACTGCAAATGCAATGTCTGGGCGACTAGCAATCATTGCATACATCAAACTACCCACTGCAGACGCATATGGAATCTTATCCATTTCAGCCTGTTCTTCCTCAGACACAGGACAATCTTGTTTGCTAAGTTTTACATATGGTGGCAATGGAACACTCAGTGCCTTTCCCTTCTCCATATTGAAACGTTGCAAAACCTTGTCAATATACTCTGTTTGAGATAACCAAATCAACTTCTTTGATCTGTCTCTCTCAATGCGCATACCAAGTATATGACTTGCCTGACCCATGTCTTTCATGTCAAACGATTTTTCCATCTTTGACTTCAAAGCTGAAATTTCGTCCAAGTGCTTGCCAGCAATCAACATGTCATCCACATACAAAATAAGGATCAACCAACTACCATCCTTAGCCTTCTTTGTATATAGACAGTGATCGAACTCACTACGTTTGTAGCCTTGAGAAAGCATAAACTTGTGGAATTTATGGTACCATGCCCTCGGTGATTGTTTTAAGCCATAAAGACTCTTTAACAACTGGCATACCCAATCTTCCTTGCCTTTGTCAACAAACCCTTCTGGCTGCTGCATGTAAATTTCCACATCTAAATCACCATGCAAGAACACTGTCTTGACATCCATTTGGTGCAACACCAAATCTAATATGGCAACCAATGCAAGAAAGCATCTCAATGTAGTCATCTTGACCACCGGAGAGAAGACTTCATCAAAGTCAATGCCTTGTTCTTGCTTAAAGCCCTTGGCAACAAGCCTTGCTTTGTACTTTGGCTCACTATCATGAGCGGTGATCTTATACCTGTAAACCCATTTACAAGGTAGAGCCTTTTTGCCCTGTGGTAATTTAACTAGCTTCCATGTCTTGTTTTTATGCAGAGCTGTCATCTCTGACTGCATGGCCAATTGCCAAGTCCCGGAGTCTTTCATTTGCACTGCTTCCTTGTAACATGAAGGCTCATTGCAATCAGTCAACATGACATAGTTCATAGATGGAACAAACCTATCAGGAGGTCGCGTGACACGTCCAGATCTACGCACAATAGGTGGCTCAGTCTCAGCCACAACCTGTGGTTCCACTCTATCCTGTCCTTGCTCCTCTTGAGCCCTGACATTTTGTCTTGCACGTGCAGGTCCATCTTCTTGCAAGACAACTCTTCTAATCTCCTCAACCCTCTCCGGTTTAGAATGATATTTGGATTCATTAAAGTGAACATCATTGCTGCGGACAACCTTTCTGGATTCGGGATCCCAAAGTCTGTACCCCATCTCACCAAAATTACCATAGCCTAGAAAGATGCACTTTCTACTCTTTGGCTCAAGTTTGTTCCTAAATTCCTTTGGAACGTTAGTATATGCCTCACAGCCAAAGACTCTGAGATGCTTGTATGAGGGCATTTTGCCTGACCATACCATCTCTGGCACTGAATCCTTCTGCAAAACCTTGCTAGGAGATCTATTTACAAGATGAACAGTTGTTGATATAGCTTTAGCCCAAAACCCATTAGGCAGCTGTGCATTAGACAACATACTTCTGAACTTCTCTTGTATGGTCCTATTCATCCTCTCAGCAACACCATTTTAAGGAGGATTGTAAGGAGAAGTAAGTTCACGTTTTATAGATTTTGACTCACAAAAGTCCTGAAAGGCCTTTGAAACATACTCTCCACCATTGTCAGTGCGTAAGCATTTAAGCTTCTTGCCACTCTGATTCCTCACAAGTGTCACAAAAGTTTTGAAAACACTAAACGCTTCATCCTTGTGCTTGAGAAAGTAAACCCATACTTTCCTCGAGTAATCATCTATAAATGACATAAAGTAAGAAGCTCCCCCTAGAGATAGGTTAGGCATAGGTCCACACAAATCACTATGAACAAGTGCCAACTGTGTATCTCTTCTACTGCTTCTATGCTTATGTGGCTGCTGTGTTTGCTTACCATACAGACAATGTTCACAGAATTCAAAATCATTAAATGAAAAGCCAGGCAAATAACCAGAACGAGACAAGATTTCCATTCCCTTCTTGGACATATGTCCTAACCGGCTATGCCACAAAGAAACGATCGATTGCTCGGTTACGTTGATTACATTTTTAGAGACATTTGATACATAAATCATGTAAAGTCCTCCAGACTTTACTCCATGTGCTACTGTCATAGAACCCTTGGATATCTTCCACATGTTATGTCCAAAAGTGGTGACGTAGCCAGAATCATCAAGTAAACCTCTGTTGATCAAGCTCTTTGTAATTGCGGGAACATGTCTCACATTCTTTAGCGTGAAAGAAGAGCCATTCTGAAACTTCAATTGAACATCTCCTACACCTAAGATCTCACATGTCTGCCCATTGCCTAGCCGAACATGATTTTTAGTGGTCACATAAGAGGTAAACCACTCCTTGTTTGGAGACACATGAAGTGATGCCCCTGAGTCTATAATCGAGTCACTCAGTGCATTTCCATCAGATGCTGTAAGAAGAGCTGAGTCCATTGTATCCTTCAAAAAGTAGATGTCTCCTGACACTAGAATGTCATCTTCTGCAACAGTGTTTGTCACATTTATTTCTTGAATCTTCACTGAGGATTTGTTCTTCTCACCATGGTCTTTAGCTTTCTCTTTGCCTTTTTCTGCTTTCCATTCTCTGTAGTCTCTTTTCATGTGACCCTTCTTGCCACAATGGTAGCATTCTATGTCACTCTTGCCTTTAGCAATGCGGGACTTGCTACGAGACTGATTCCTCTTTCCACCTTTGCACTTTTCTTTGGTCCTTCCCCTGACAACTAAGGCTATTCCTTTGCCTTTGTCCATTGTCTTTCTATTGGTTTCTTCAGTAAGCAGACTTCCTTCTACACCTGCTATGTTCAAACCATCTGGAGGTGCATAATTACTCAAAGCTGTGCGAAAAGTGTCCCAACTTTCCGGCAATGTGATCAACAGGAACATAGCTCTAACAGGTTCATCAAACTTGACACCTTGAGCTGACAACTGACTGTAGATTGTGTTGAATTCATTCACATGATTGGACATAGGTGTCCCTTCTTTCATCTTCAAGTCAACAAGCTTCTTAAGCCAGTATACCTGTGAAGCTGCACTCTGCTTCTCATAAAGATCACTCATCTTTAACCATGCTTGATAAGCCGACATCTCGTCTGCTACATTGAAGTAAATGCTTTCTGCCAAAGTCAGCATAATGGTAGAAAGTGCCAATTCATCCATTTCGCTCCATTCATCTTCGTCCATATCTTCTGGTTTTATCCCCTTGAGCTTTATTGGTTTTATCTGCTTCTTTTGTACCAACACGTGCCAAATCTGCTTCTTCCACAATGGGAAATTGGTTCCATCCAGCTTCTTGATATTGTAAAGAGCAGTGTCCTGTGATCCATCCATAGCTATGCTTCACAGTAGTTTACTTTCCTGGGAAAAATTTGGTAGAGTTTCCCTTGTAAACTGACCTCTGAACCAATATCAACCTGTCAAATGAACCAAGAAAGCTTCAGATTCTGTAGATATTTTGGCAGAGTCTCCTTTGTAAAATGGCTCTAGTGTACTAAAAAACAAACCAAAAACAGCTCAAAAAACACTGTCTCTCTGACACTGTAAGCTGCGGGTAAACCTGTCTTGCACCTGTACTGTCTCTCACTGTCCTGTCACTGTCCTATAAGCATAGACTACGACAATGCCTCAACGGCAGTAAAGCAAAGATGCAATCCCAACTGTCTAACTCACAGTCAATACATCCTAGCTGCCTATCTAAGGGTGCTCGAGGGATCGCTCCAATACCTGTATCACCGAAAGGATCTCAACATTCGAGAATCCCCCAGCTCAATAAAACCTCACTCGACCCTCAAAAAAGGCTGCAGTAAATCTGATAGTACATAGACTTTCCACAACGTCATACATCCACAAATTTCCCACTGTATGCTGTAACCGCTGCGGCCGTTGTTTGCTGCGTGACTCACAGCCAGCAAACCCTCAACAGACATACATCATCTCTGACAATACATCCCATGTGGAAGTACCTACAATGTCAGGATGAAATCTGGAATATCAAGCAGCAAACACAAGCTACCTGATGAACTAGTGGATGTCACCTACAGTCTGTGTGTAGATACGCTCGTGTCGTATGTGACACGCCTCCAAGAACTGTGAGCCGTCCTTTGATGTGCAGACAGCCACAAATCAACACTTTGGGAGTGTCGATATCCTCAGCACCTGTAGTCGTAGGCCGAAAACCCCAAATTTGCAGAGTCGGATCTGCACCCGTCGAGACCACGTAGTCAAAAATGGCCTGTGCAGACCTTTGTCGAAGCCGAACGGTGGCCGAGATGACCTCAGAATGAAATTCTGACAACACCCAGCCCTTTGGGCTAACCCACGAGATTTGGGGCCATGTCTTCGCTTGTCAAATTTCACTCCAATGTGAGTTGGTGACTCTAGCCTCCTGCAGTGCTGCCCCGAGCCTCGATCTGAGCTCTGATACTCGTTGAAGGAGTACGAGCGGAAGTGCGATGCGAGAGAGAGTGCGAGAAGAAGAGCACGACAATATGGTGAACTCGCTCTACTATAATGTGTAGAGCATAGTGAGTTCTTATTAGGTTTTTACAAAAGAATATGTGTACATACCTGGCGGCCCGCCCACTTACCTGGGCGACCACATTGGGCTTTATACCCCAACAAACAGCAAGTGGATTTGAACAAGAGTCTGATAAGAAAGCAGATGCAGAAAAAGAGTCTACCACTACACATGAGAAAGAACCCGAGACAGAGAAGGAAGAAAGGCCGGCACCTGAAGAGACAGCAAGGTCTGAGCCAACACCCTCTACTTCTACTCAGCCAGAAACTGCCGAGGCATCAAAGCCTCAGGATGATCAAGAAAAAGACCGACCATCTACCTCCACACAAGAACCACCAGCAGTTACGACGCAACAGGAAGCCACATGTGAGGCTGCAGGCACACCTCACCTGGCACGTTAGGAGGAGTGGCAATCAAACAACGAGGTAATAATCCAATTCAATGAATATGCACGATAGATGCAGGAAATGACGGAGAGACTCTGCTCAACAGCACTAAACCACAGCACAAAGGCCAAGGAACTTGAGATGGTGATCAACGCTCTCCAAGGAGAGTTAGAAGACAGGATGACTGTCATCACCAATCTACAAAGGCAAGTGCAAGAGATGAAGGCAAAAGCAGAACAACATCAGTTAGCCAGAGATAGACAACAAAAAGAAATGGAGGAATTAGGTGAATTACTCACTAAATTATCTGATCCCCGCAAAGCAAAAGACGAGCAGCTGACATAAGTTACGAATGAACTTCTATGACATCTCTATCAGCTCAAAAAATTTAGGTGCAGTTAGATGTTGCCAATGCTTCTCTGCAATACTCTGAACAATGGATCAATGATCATGCAATTTTCTTACGGCAAATAAGAGAAAATCCATCCGTGGCCTCGATCAAAGGAACTGACAAAGTGTACAAGGCACTCAAAAAGAAAAACAAAGACCTTGAATTGGAATTAAAGCTAGAACAATCACAACGCAAGGACCTGGCACTGATGCGGGTTCAGAGAGAGGAGGAGCAGAACTCAGGCAAATTAATCAACTCCTTAGAGATGGGAAACCGGACACGCAGGAAGAGGCAGACACTTTAGAGCCACCACAGATAGACATACCCTCGGTCTCATTTGCTGACTTTGAGACACAGTCCACAGCAGAGCCAAGTGGCGATGAAGATTTTTAGATTAACATCACGGATGAAGATAGAGTGCCAATGGTCCAGCTGTCAAAAGCTGAAGAAGACGCACTGAAGGAGAAGATCACCCTAGAGGTTGATGAGCAGTGGAAAGCCGCAATGGATTGGGAGTTGAGAGTTTTACACTTTGTCAACATCACTCAACTCACTCCCAATCAGATCAACGCTCAATGGCACCAACAATCCCTGCCATACCCTCTCATCAAAGTGGAGTTATTACAAGTGAAAGAAGGGTTGTATAAAGATATGCAAGAAGATGGCGTAGATAAAGACCACCCAATCTGGAGGTTACACTGGCTGAACAAGAATCCGAGATACCTAATTCTGTTCACAAGAGCACTTGTAGCCCTTCAAAGAGATCCAACCTTCAGTCCTGTACCCAGACTAAGGACATGGCAAGTGCATGAAGCACTGCAAAAGAAGAGGCCAACTTGGCTTAACTTCCCTAGGCTGCCAGCTCTAGAGAGAGGCCAAGCCACAGAGGAATACATGGTGAAAACCCTAATGTGCGCCACGTCTTTCTTCAAGAGTCTACCAGATCTCTCCTGTGCCATGTTATATAAAATTTGCAGAATGTTGCTCACATGCATTCAAGTTTTTAATGAGTATGAGCAAACAGGAGCCCCATGGCTATCATTTTTGGAAGGAAACAAAGGCTTATGCTACTATCTGAGTGGGAAACCTTCAGAAGAAGTCCTTTACGGATTCTGTGCCAGGTGTATGTTCTTGCCATCGAATAATATGATGGCCTTTGAAGAAGCTTTCTACACTGGATTCTTCACTTGGAAAACGAAGATATTTGCGTCGGTGATTAGCAATTTAACATCCAGGTTTGTAGGTTACTCAACGGTGGAGCTGAAGAACAAAGTGACAATGCAATTTTTGCAAGTGCCCGACAAAGAAAGAAGAATCAGATACCAGAAGGCACTGGACACGCTTAATGACCGCCTCACCAGCCGTCAACCCGAAGACTATTTCAACCCATAAAGCTGTGTCAAGGGACGACACAGGCGAGGAGGGGGAAATGTTAGCAGCAAGCTAACACAGACATCATTTTTTGGAGTTTCTTTGTAAAATATTTATTATTTTGATAAATTGGGAATATTGTAACTCCTATTTTCTCGGATAAACTCTGTAATTAATGAGCCGAGGCTACAAGCTTCTAGATTGTATTAGCCAGTCATTACCCAACTATGGTAGAACTCCAGATTATTAGTTTTGACCACCCAAAAACCTTGGCTAAGGTATAAAAGCCAATTTTTTATAAGTTTTTATAAGTTTTTGGATAAGAAATACACAGCGTGAGCTACAACGCTCACTACTCTCCTTTTTGCACTTCCTACTCCCTCTTTGGTTGTCACATTGCGATTGCGTTTGTTGCATTGCAACCGCAGGTAAGAGCTCTGCGCATTGATGTAAGCCATTCACAATATTTCGTAGCTTTTGCTGTCGCCGAACTAATTTCATCATAACTAGGAATTTGTACTTTTAAATCAAAAACTAAGCATAGGCGGGGTATTGGGGCATCATTGCTAAGCATTTAGATGATTCTGGGTCGAAAACAACTAGGTCAAAAATCCACTTCTGTTAATAATTGCGATTTTGGAACTTGACCTAAAGTGGGATTTGAGACCATAAGCATGTGTGCTTAGGTCTTATAAACTTGTCCTAGAAGTTTCGTTGCGTTTGGATGTCATTTGATGCTGTAACGGATGCGATTTGCTTGCCGATGAGTGATTGGCTTTTGGTGATTTCAATCACTTGAGTGTAGCTTGAGTTAGATGCGAGTTGTTAGTTGTTTTTCAAGACATTGACAACCTCTTGTAGCCTCTATGCACTAGTCGAGTCAGCTTCGTCCCATGGTTTGACAAATTAATCGTGGTTCTCGCTAATACTGCAATAAGATAGGATGGTGAGGTTAGACCTCGCGCTTCCTACTCCCTCTCCGGTTGTCACATTGCGATTGCTTTTGTTGCATTGCAACCGAAGGTAAGAGCTCTACACATTGATGTAAGCTATTCACAGTATTTCGTAGCTTTTGGCGTCGCCGATCCGCGGCCTAATTTCATCATAACTAGGAATTTACACTTTTAAATAAAAAACTAAGCATAGGCGGGGTATTGGGGCATCATTGCTAAGCATTTAGATGCATTCTTGGTCGAAAACGACTATGTAAAAAATCCACTGCTGTTAATAATCGCGATTTTGGAACTTGACCTAAAGTGGGGTTTGAGACCATAAGCATGTGTTCTTAGGTCTTATAAACTTGTCCTAGAAGTTCCATTACGTTTGGATGCCATTTGATGCTATAACGGATGTGATTTGCTTGCCGATGGAGCGATTGGCTTTTGGTGATTTCAGTCACTTGAGTGTAGCTTGAGTTAGATGCGAGTTAGTGGCTTTTAGATGTAAATCCCAAAACTTGTCTATATATTTGTGGATAGACTCGGTGGAAAGTATATTCAAACTCCACCATTTGGTGAGCACTTTACCTTTGTCGTCGCTTGTAAGGAATTGCTTCATGATGGAAACTCGTAGATTTTTCCATGTCTTTGGAGCTTTGTCTTTGCCACGAAGGCTAGCCCACCATTGACAAGCATATTTTTTAAAGTGCATAGCTACATGATGTAGCTTGAAGGATTCAATGAAGCCCTCGTCTCCAAAGGCCGCATCAAATTGCTGGATGAAGGCCAATACTTTGTCAATAGCACCAAAGGTGCCATCATAGGTGAGAAAAGAGATACTCTTTTCTCCCTCTTTGAACTTCTTAAGCTTGTAGGACCTTTTCCAAGTAGGATAAGATTTTGATGTGCTGGTTTAAGGGTTGCAAGTCCATCTACAATACTAACCTAAACTTTGTATAAACTTTCAGGATCACACACACACTATAAATTGACTACTCGCATGAGAGTTATCCACACTACTCAGATAAGCATATAAGAATTTTAGAACAGGGTGCCATAAAGCCGTGCTCTCTCGCACTCTCTCTCTCTCTCTCTCTCACTCACACACACACACACACACACACACACGGCTACTTATAGTGTATTGCTACTTCCTTGGTATTATTAGCTGGGGACTATTGGCTTGGGGAACCTTTGATGAATGACTGGCTTGAATTCACCTGGTGATTTTTGAAAAATGTATCATTTGGTGGTACCCTAATGGTACCTAACCCAGACACACATATGGTACTGGTACTGGTATTGGTAATGTACTGATATTGGTGCTACTTGTGTACTAGTACTAGAACTAGTACTGGTAATGGTGCTACTTATGTACTGGTACTGGTGCTACTTGTGTACTGGTACTGATACTAGTGCTACTTATGCTACTGGTATGGTACTAGTGCTACTTATGTACTGGTACTGGTACTATATTAAACTAGACTAATACTAGTGCTACTTGTGTACTGGTAATGGTACTTGTACTGTATTGTACTGAACTAGTACTGCTACTACTTGTGTACTGTATTGGTACTGGTACTGTTTGTATAATGTATTATACTGGACTAGTACTGGTGCTACTTGTACACTCGTATTGGTGCTACTTGTATATTGGTACTATTTTTATATTGTATTATACTGGACTGGTACTGGTGCTACTTGTGTATTGGCACTGTACTGGGATTGGTACTGTATTATATTGAATTGGTACTGGTGCTACTTGTGTACTGGTACTGATATTGGTACTGTGACTGTTTGTGTACAGTTTCAAATTTTGAAACAAGCCACTTCTGAGAAGAAGTGGGGGGTGATGGTGGGACTAGCGGGGTTATGGTTCCAACACCTCTCTCTCTCTCCTTCTCTCTCTCTCTCTCTCTCTCTCTCTCTCTCTCTCTCTCTCTCTCACACACACACACACACACACACACACACACACACACACACACACACACACACACACACACACACACACACACACACACACACACACACACACACACACACACACACACACACACACACACACACACACACCCTCCCCCCCTTATAGACTAGACAATCACTCTACTTGCCCTTATCCAACGATAGCTAAAACTTTTCTGCCTTCCTTTCAAAGGAAATCTATGACAAACATGGCCTATGATCCTTGTCCCACTCAAGGACACATTAATCTATGTAGTTCTACCTCCCTTCCCCAAGAATTCTATGCCAAGTTTTTTTAATCACACGTAATCTAATTTTCTGACAACTCTGCAACATCTGATCCTTGTCCCACTAAAGGATACATCAAATTATGTCTCGTATCTTGAGCTGAGCATGGTTCATAGCTCATATCTTGATATAGTCCCTCATCGTATAGGTCTCAATGAAAATTAGTGGGCATTATCCGTCTTTGAATTTCTTTCGAGCCCCTTCTCTCTCCTGACACACATGCACAAGATCGAGATAGCAAATAATAACAATGATTATCATGATTGAGCAGTGGCTATATATCTACCTACTCAACACATGGATGCTGCTCAATAAATAGGAGCCTTCACATACCTGCGGTGAATATCATAGAGCATAGATATCATTTACTCTGGATTTTTTTGAAAGATTGATTCACATAGGATGGATTAGTAAAGATTGATTCACATAGGATGGCTTAGTAAAGACATGTATACAAGGGTTGGTTGTATCAACTTTTAGCAAATTATTGACATCGAGTTATGTGAAAAACAACTCCTCCCATTTGGAAGTGGAGGTATATACAAATAGCACACTTGGGTTTGGTTACTGTTTATGAGAAAAGGCATAATTTGGTATGATCAACTTTAGTCATATACACCTTTTTTGGGTTTGTTTCCCTCTTGTTTTCTCAGTATACATGCATGCATATTGGTGGATATTATTGCTTCCCTCTTCACCCTCAATAAACTGATATTTTGATTTCTGGGAAATGCATTTTTTGTAGCTTACGAGCTACGCCCTATTCCTCTAACCGATCGTAATGCAGATAAGTGGTAGGCCATCCTCATGCAAGGGCCATCGCTCATGCACTATCCCTTACCTCGTTGATCACATCGGCAGGGAATAAAACCACACAAGCTGTTCGCAGATACCTCAACCTCTCTTTTGCTCGCATCCTGGATTGCCATAACCTATGAATGTCTCATGAAAATAGGGATTGGATTATCCCTCCACCCTTATGCCTCCTCCAATACTCGAAGCATCTTCTACACTCTGCTGTCAAGCATGACAACACTACATGGAAACAACCTTCTCACTTCTTCTGATTCTCAACAAATCATCTTAGCAAGCAAGGTTGAATCCTCTGCGGTATTAGGTGTGGAGTATCTTCGGGCTCCTGCTGCATATGTTCTGACACACAACACCTACTTAATCAATCATGAAAAACACGACATCCAGGTAGGTGCATCTGCACCTACTTAGTCTGGCAAATAGCCTTATATTAGGTTGGTTTTAAAAAAATACATTTGGTAGATGTTTTTAATCTGTTGAATAGAATCTAAGATAACTCTTAATGATGAGAATGTTACTTTGGGAATAGGACAGTTATTTTGGGGAACTTTTATGTGGTGGTATGCTATACAGCTTATTGATCAATGAGGAGATAGTGCTTTCTTTGGCTTTGTTAAGGCGCACGCACGCGCGTGCGCGCACACACACACACACACACACACACACACACACACACACACACACACACACACACACACACACACACACACACACACACACTTTTGCTATTCTGTCTTCCTTGGTCCCAATCCACCCCTTGCACCCTCGTGCCCTCCTCTCAATTATACACACTCGTATCCTACTGCAATAGTTTCATACCGTGATAATGGCAGAATCTGCACATTTAAAGTGGTTAACTAAGGATGGATCTTGACCCAAATCTCCAAGAGTTGAAAATATCTTCAATTTGGCATCTCAAGTCTTAACCAACATACCACTTTAGGCTGTTTTGGTGCTTGAACAACATGCATATACTGACAAGTTTGATCTTTAATTTGGTTGCCCTTATGGCCATGATGTTTTATGCAAGATAAGTGCTTGTCATAAGAATGCAAAATAATATCATAATTTGAACATATTGCTTGCTTTAGGATATGGAAAGTTGGTAATGGCATGGTATCATTGGCATAAAGATACCAAACTGTGCCATTAAATAACTTGATTGGGGTTTATTGATCATGCAAAATCCTTAGGTGAGGTGTCTCTCTTTATCTCTTTCTCTCTCTCCTAGCATTGGTGGTGTGTGTGAGTACTTGTGAGTAGTTGTCTATACCTTAGGACTGTGAGGGTTTTACCTATGTAGGAGACTATGACCAGAAGTTCTCTTGGAAAAGAGACCTTTTAGATATCCCACCTGTTGAATTCTTTAAAAAAATAGTAACTGTCCACATAAAGCTGCTCTTAGTATGTGTATCAGTCTCCTACACCTTATAGTATATTCCTCTTCCAATTGCTTCTTGGCTTGGGAAGATATTAAGATTATTATACATAAATTTTGCCTCAATGGTTTCAAAAGAAAGGACATAATTAACATAATCACAAAATCCCTTTCTCAAAACGATTGGCCTGGCTTACATTTTAACCACATAAATATCATTTCTCTGATTAGGTAGTAGGCCCACTCACAATGGGCCTACTATCGACCCATTGTGTATGGTGCCTGGGATAGAGCGGGTACACACACACACACACACACACATGTATACCTAAAAAACAAATTTATTATATAAATAGAACAAAAAAACATATTTTTACTTTCATATACGGATCCCTATTTACCTTGTTTATTATTCCTAAGTTGAAAACCTAAACTATTGAACTAGTCGGTGGTTTTTTTGGGAAAAATAGGGGGTAACCCTGTTGGAATTAGGGTTGGAGAGAAACGCACACAGCTTGGAGAAGACAAAGGAAGCTCAAGGCACACAATTGAGAGTATGTTAAGTAGTGTGCAATGGAAAGATAGATAGCCCTAGAGTGATGGGTGTATATACAATGCACGGGGGAACAAACCTCGTAAAGAGAGAAAAAATGCCTCGGTGGTCCTAGTGTGTTCACACACATCACTACCACATGGATATGGTAACAAATCCCCCTTGGAGTGATGGGGTGAACAGGAGCTGGCACATGAGTAAAGGGAAGTGCCATGGCCTGAGGACATGATTAGTCCACAGAGGGGAGTAAGCCTAAAGCTTTGTGGAAAGCTTTGAGCTTCTTGAGACAATGCCTTTGTGAAAAGATCTGCAAGGTTGTCCTGTGTTGGCACACAAGCCAATCTGATCTCCCATGCTGAGAGCCTCTCCTTGACATAGTGGTAATGCACCTCAATGTGCTTTTTGCGAGCATGAAAAAGTGGGTTCCTTGCAGTTGCCAATGCGCTCTGAGTGTCAGTGTAGATAGTGTTGGCAGTGTCCTGTCCAACACCCAAATCAGCCATAAGGCATCTGAGCCATACACACTCAACCGTAGCTGTGAAGACTGCTCTGTACTCAGCCTCACAGCTAAAAGTGGCGATAGTAGGTTGCTTCTTGCTCAACCATGATATACATGGACTACCAAGCATGAACCAAAAAACAATTGTGAACACTCGCATGCCAAAACAACCAGCCCAATCTGAGTTCAAAAAAGCATGTAATTCTGGCAGCAATGATCCCCCCTTGGGATAAAACAAGACAAGATGTAAAGTGCCTAGAAAAAAATCCTCTTGCCAATGCTTAGACGTTATGCCTAAATCTGATGACTTGTGAGACTGCAAATTGAATATCCGGCCTTGTGTTGCATACATAAATGAGGCATCCAATAACAGTTTGGTAAACACTGACATCAGCAAGATCACCAACGTCATGAAGACTCAATTTTAAATATGTTTCCATGGGAGTGGTAATAGGTTTGCAATCCTCAAGTCCAAACTTACATAGCAATGTCTCTATGTAACTTACTTGACACAAGGCAATACCACCATCACATTGCTTAAACTGTATACCCAAGTAATATTGCAACAACCCCAAATCTTTCATCTTGAAAGTAGCTTTCAGATCAGTCTTAAATTCAGAAATATGTCTCTCATTTGGTCCAGTGATCAGCAAATCATCTACATAAAGAACCACAATGAGAAGTACATCGCCCTCATGCTTGACATATAATGTGCTTTTTGTTGGACTGTAATGAAAGCCTCGTTTTACCAAATGAGTGTCAGCTTTCTCATACCAAGCATGAGGAGATTGCTTCAACCCATACAAAGCCTTCTTACATCTGCACACTTTGTCCTCTCTTCCTTTCTTGACAAAACCGTGAGGTTGCATTACATAAACTTCCTCAAATATGTCACCATTCAAGAAAGCAGTAACAATGTGTGATTGATGTACATCCCAACCAAAATTAGCTGCCAATGCACATAGAGAACGCACAGTAGTCATACGACAAGTGGGAGAAAAAATTTCTTCAGAATCTATGCCTTTTTGTTGCGCATAGCCTTTTGCAACAAGTCGACCCTTATGGCGATCAACCTCACCATCCGGCTTGCGTTTCAACTTGTAAACCCACTTTGTACCAATGGCCTTTTTGCCACGAGGAAAATCACATAAAGTCCATGTGTCATTTTCTATAAGTGCGTCATATTCTGATTGCATGGCAGCCATCCAATTTTTTGAATTCTATGCTTTATCAAAAGATAGAGGTTCCTCATCATCATGTAGACTAGACACAGCCAAAGCATAACAATTTGATGTATAAGATGCATGGCAAGGGCCTGAAAGAGTACGACTAGACAAAGGTGCATCCAATTTATTGTCACGCAATGTATGCACCAACCATTTTGGCATACCTCTAGCCTGCTCATTTTCAGCCCTTTCCTCATCAAGTACATAATGTACATCTGCATCAGTAATAGGCTGATCTATAACATTTTTGGAAACCCCCATAGGCTGTACATTTTCCTCATTGGAATTTACATTTGAATTTACATTTGCCTCATTGGAATTTACATTTGAACTTCCACCACTGAAAAGAGGCAAGAAAGTGTCATAAATGTCATTTGAGCATACATTACTGTCTATAGTACATGACAGCAAGGACTGAACAGAATCTTCCACAAACAATACATCCCATGAAACCAAAATACGCTTTGTTTGTAGATGATACAACCTGTAACCTTTGCTTTCAACATTATAACCAACAAAAATACATTTGACAGCCTTATCATCCAATTTTTTGTGCTGTGTTTGTGGCACCAAAGCATATGCCAAACAACCAAAAACACGGATGTGCTCAATAGAAGGCTTTCTATCATGCCATGATTCATATGGAGTAATAGACTGCAAAGCTTTCGTAGGACACCTGTTTTGTACATAAGTGGCACACATGATGGCCTGAAGCCAAAAAGAATGTGGCAAAGCTTGACTTTTGACCATACATCGTGCCATTTCCGTAAGTGACCTGTTTTTCCTCTCAGCAACACCATTTTGCTGAGGTGTATAAGGCATTGTACATTGGTGTTTTATCCCACGACTAGCCAAAAATGCATTAAATTCATGAGACATATACTCCCCCTCTCGATCAAAATGGAGGGTGCCCATAGTACATTTTAATACATTTTCAACCATAGCCAGAAATTGTTTGAAGCACATAAAAACTTTGAACTTCGCATTAAGCGGAAATACCCATGCATGCCTGGAGTAATCATCAATGAAAGTCATGAAGTAAAGATAATTTCCCAAGGACGGAGTTTGCATGGGCCCACAAACATCACTATGTACAAGTTGTAACCTGCATGTGGCCCTAAATGAACCATCCTTTGGAAACTTAGAACACTGCATTTTACCCAAAATACAGCCTTCACAAACATGTTTAACATGTGCTTCAAGAGGCGGCAAAGAAGTAACTATATTAAATTTTTGCAAACGCAGCAAACCGGAAAAATTCAGATGATCAAAACATGCATGCCAAAGTTTTGCATCTAAAATAGCCCTTGAATCTGCAACTGCATTTGCAAAATTTTTTCCACACTTGTCATACAAAGTGAGCTTATACAGCCCACGTCACAAAAGGCCAAATGCAACAATTTCATCACCAAAACTGAGATCATGAATTGTACATCTTTCATCCACAAATTTTACTACAAGTCCAAGTCTAGCAAGTGTAGATACAGACAAAAGATTCTTCTTGATCCCAGGTACATAAAGTGCATCAACAAGTGTGAAAGAACTGCCATTAGCACCAGTAAGCACAATCTTTCCAACCCCTTGAACCGAATAAGAGGCACTGTGGCACAAGTGACTGAATTACCCTAAGGGACAGACTCGAGAGAGGTGAATAATTCATGATGTGAGGTAATGTGCTTTGTAGCACCACTGTTGAAATACCACACATGTGAATCTGTAGCAACTGACATGCATGCATCATGGACAACAGGATTGTAAGTGCACTCTACACTAAAAGCCCATTCTGCATCAACATCAGCTTCACAGTCTCCTTTCACTGAAGACTCAACGATGACTGCATTTGTAGTGGAACCAGCATTTGCAATGGAACCACCCTCTTCTTCTAGCCTCTTTGGCCTTCAACTTAGGACACTGCTTGATCAAGTGAGGCAACACATCTTCTTTTTGCCCTTATCACCATAATTTCCATACAAATTGCTGCTAGTAGAAGCATTAGGAACAGAAGTTTTGCCACTCGCAGTAGAACCAGAAAAAGTGACTGCATTGTTGTTACCACCCCTTCTTTGAGAAACAATAAAACCCTATTCAACTGCACACTGACTAGTCCTATTTTTTCTGGGAAGTAACTCTTGTAACAACAATGTGCATAATGCATCAAACTTGACAACGTCAAGATTTCCTTGGGTCATCAGTCTCCAAGTACTATAAAAAGTCTGATATGAATTTGGTAAGGCATCAAGAATAGTCTACACAAGGGAACTGTCTGAAATGACTTCACCTACAGAAATAATTTGCTCATTGATATCCTTGACACCAGCAAGGAAAGTGTCCATATCATCTTCCTCATGCATAATCTTTGATTCTAGCTCTTTACGCAGCAAAGCAATTTTAGCCGCATTGCGGCTTGCATAAAGACCTGCTAGAATATCCCAAGCATGTTTTGTAGATTTCTCTAAACGAATGTGACGAGTAATGGTGTGCTTCACAGACAATGCAATCAACACATGAGCCTGTGCATCCTTTACACCCCAGCGAGCTTGTTCTACCGTAGGCAAAACAACTCTAACAGCAACAATCCTTGCAACAAGACTTGCAACATCCTCAACATCGCCTACATCCTCAAAACTAGGATGTACATCAATGCCCTGCACAATATTCCAAACTCCCTTTGACACAAGAACATGTTGCATCATATAAGACCACATAGGGTAATTGTACCCATCCAATCTGTCCTTAGCAGCAAACATCTTGAACACATTTGTGTTGTTGTCAGCCATCGAAAATGCCTGCACTTGAGATGAAAACTGCACTTGAGAAATTGAGTGAGACTAGCACATGCTATATAGCACAACCCGCAGACTGTATGGGATCTGTTATGAAAAAATTGGTGCTGACAAAAATTTTGCACAAAATGACAAAATTACCTGTGCAGACCTGGATGTAGTGGAAACGGATGTCGAAATGAGCCCGAATAAAAAATCTGAGCAGACAAAGCTGTACAAGCTCATCCAAAATTTTTGTCAACCTGCGAACGCTTGCCAAAGCTCACAGAATCGGAGAAAGTGAGCAGGCGTGTGCTGGAGCTGCTGGCGACTAAGCCCAAGAGGACACAACTTGCTTTGATACAATTGTTGGAATTAGGGTTGCAGAAAAACACACACAGCTTGGAGAAGATGAAGGAAGCTCAAAGTACACAACTGAGAGTGTGTAATAGTGTGCAATGGAAAGATAGATAGCCCTAGAGTGATGGGCATATATACAATGCATGGGGTGTTCACACACATCACTACCACATGTATATGGTAACAAACCCTCCTCCTTCTAATACCTCATGGGTACCCACCCCTTAGGATATTTTGTAAAGATAGTGGCTTTCATTACTCTAAACTTCATGCCCGCTGGCTCTCTCTATCCCCCTTAACTACATTACAACACGTAGTAGCCTAGGCTAACTCCTACACTTGCTCTCTCTCCCTCTCAAATCCCTGTATGCAAGCAAGAGTGGCCATAGAGGCGGCTTGGGAGACCGTAGCCACTGAGTAATCAATTGTGGGGCGTTGGTGCAGCCAAAGTGTGTCGACTCTAGAAGATGGCATGGACAGGTGTGTACAGGCAAGCAAAAGCATGGCAAAGGACTGAAGCAGCTAGGAAGTTCATGGGATGACAGGTAGCAGCGGAAGTGTATGCACGATGCGGCTTATAGGCCAAGGAAGGCTACATAATGGGCTAATTGGGGTAGCAGGTGAAGGAGATGTAGAGTGCAGCTTTTGGGTCCAGAAATGAAGAGCTTGGAGTGCTGAAGGAGCAGGTCCAGACGGCTCATCAAACCGAGCTACGGAGCCCAAGTTATTGAAGGTTAAAGTTTTGGTGGTTAGCAGATTCTTGCCAGACAGAGCAACTCGAGACAAGTGGTCCAAGTGGAGCTTGAAGTATAGATGTGTAGAGCTCAATTTATGGAGCCTACCCGTCTTTTCGGATAGTGGATTGGAGCCATGGTTTGCAAGATATGATCATTTGAAGTTTTTCCGAGGGCCGGGTCTGAGCCCACTTGGCCGCATTGGAGTACGTGCCATCTGGCATCTTTTGAGCCTCGACGAAGTTCTAGAGCAGAGGGTACATTATACGGAGCTAACAAGAAGTGACTGCATGCCAAACGGAGTCCGGAGCGAGAAGTTATAGCACTCGGAAAACTGGGAGTCTTTGCCCGAAGTTGGTTGTAGATGGTTTTTTCCATTTTTGAAAGCTTTGGTTCGAGGACGCCGAGAAGTCAAAGTGTAGGTACACAGAAGGTGGTTGTAGCCGGCAAAGTGGGGTTTTAGTAAGTTGTTGCGGCTCGGCAATAGGAGGTGGAAGCAGTACATGGGAGCCAGACAAAGTTAGGCCAAAAGGTTTTTGTGCTTAAAAAAAAAGTTAAGGGACCTTTTTGAAACTCAAAAAGCTTGAAGCCTCCTAGAGATGACACGTGGCGGGGGTGAAAACCCATATACAAAAGCGGGGGCTGTTAGCTCGGGGGATATAAGCTGGGCCGTGGCCCTCCCACTAGCATCCAAAGGAGGAGTGTGGAGCTCTTGGAGCTCGTGGCCTTGGGCGCAGCTATGGCGTCCGCGCGGCGGGCGCTGCTGTGGCGGTTTTGAGCAGCGAGCCGGTTGAGGATGGGCGGCGCAGGGTGCCCGCGGCGGTAAGCCCGGTGATGACGTGGTAGGACCGAAAGGGGGGTGTTCCCGTGGCTCTCAAAGCCCGTAAGTTTTGAAGGAAGAGGAGGGGGGCAATAGCGATATCACTATTGCCTTCCCCCCTCAGGTAAGGGGTGATCCCCACAACAGAGAGCAAGAGAGAAAATCCGGGAGCATCCAAGTGGTATAAAGCAAAGCCAAAGCCGGCCAAGTTGAGGAACAAGTGGACAAAGCCAAATGCAAGACCAAAAGGGGAGAGATCCGGCCGGCCAAGGTGGAAGATGCAAAGGGCAAGTGTGCACACCATGTACATGTTTCCAAAAGCAAACTAGGCCAAGTGTTAACAATGCAAGAAAATACTAAAAGAAGCTCTAAGTGAAGGCCACGGCAAGAGAAACTCACCTTTTTTTCTTTTTTTGGCCTCTTAGAGGTACCCCTATAAAAGGGTGCTTATGTTCATTTGTACTGGTCTTTTTGGACCAGTATCTTTGGACCAAGGAGGGTTTTTTTCTTGCCAAAGCTTTTGGAGCTCATTGTTTTGGTTGCCGAGGTTCATGCCGGCAGTGTGTTGGTTGTACATGACATTATCTATGCTAGAAGACTATTCCCTACTGTTTCAAGGCGTCATTCCCCCTTCCCCCTTCTCTTCTCTGCTTGTGTGCGTGTGTTTCCGGGCGTGTGTCGGTGTGTGCCCCCCCCGAGGTTTGTCGTGCAGCGAGAGATAGAGAGAGGTTGTGTGAGTGCGGAAGGCTGTGAATTGAGCAGAGCATAGTGATTGAGTCTGTCTGGGCATTGCAAGGCGTATGTGCGTGTGGTTGTGTGAAAGCAATGGTTTGCTTGTGGGTAGTTTTAAGTTTTGAAGGAGAACTCTAGTGGATTGGGGCACTGTGTATACCCTGGGCTATAGTGAGGCATTGTGTTGTGTGATGGGTGTGTTCCCCTTTCCCCCTCTCCAGCGTATTCTCGCCCTAAGCAAGCCGGATGTGCTATATAAGGTGAGGGTGCTTTGGCCCCTCACTTAGTCTGTCGGTATTTTTCTCTCTGCGTGTGTATTTCAAAGAGAGGTGTGAGGGCTTTGATAGTGTGCAGCTATGTAGGTTGTTGAACTACCGTCTCAGGTCGGTACTTACCTTGATAATAGTACCTTGATGACATACAATAATGAGGTGGTTAGGCTATATTTTGCTATTCGTGCAGTTATCAACTTGCTTTACCTAGGTTTTTTTTTTATATTATGCCGCGACTGCATAACTATGCAGGAACTAATTGTTTGTAGGATGGATGGTGAAAAAATATGGCTTGTAGTACCCATTTTTAGATGGTGATAGTTGGAACTAATCACATTGATTACTGTTGGTTTTTTTTTGTTTTTTTATGGTAGGTTGATTAGTTTCTTGTAAAAAAATGTTTTTGATAACTTGTACAATGCCTTAAATTTATTATGGATGAGGATTTTTGGTAACCCAGGCATAACCAGAGTAGTGGTGCTTGATATGGTAGTATTTTAACAGTAAAAAATGGGGGTCCTGTTGGTACTTGTTACTGTCGTTTTTCTGGTCTATCTTGATAATGCAACTTAAAGTTGGTGCTGTTTTACTCTTTATTTGATGCATGTAAAAATCTACATACAATTGCCATGTGTAAATGGGTTTTTTCTTACCTTATGCCATTTTTTGGATTGTTATACTTGCTAAGGGTCTCGCTTATTATCTTATATAGCATGATGCTGACAGAGCCGTTAACATATATGGGTTTTTCCTTTTTTGATAGACAAGCTATCAACAGATTCTTTTTACTAAACTTCTTGGCCTTGGCTCATTTAGTGTGTGTTTTCTCATTTAGCTTACAAACTTAGGTAAGATGAATTTCGTAAGCCCAAATGGGCATGAAAATTCTAAATTGGCTTGTTAACATAAGCTGAGTTTTTAAATTGGATTTTTTTTTTGGGAGGTATCTGTAGCTATTGTTTTGGATACTTTATGGCTTCATGGTACTTAAAAAGGCTAGTGAATTTGGAGCTTGACAAAACTGGCAAAGTTCTTCTGGTATTGAAAGACTGATCTTAGAGATGATATGGGGATTAAGACACTTGGTTCAGGAGGGTTGGTGGCTTTTTGCTCAAAATAATATATATGCTAATATCTATTTAAGGTCCAAATTTTATAAAAAATGGGGATATATATATACCATACTTATAAGTACTTCCTTTAAAATCTTTGGGGTTGCAAAAAACAAAGGATTGAAATACATGAACACTTTGGACAGTGGTTTTAAGTTATTTTTTAAAAAAAGTTGTAAGTTGGACATGGATAACAACTGATATAGTCCATTGACACCTTTAAAATTCATTGATAGTAGTACGCATGCCTCATCAATTTGTTCTCTCTCTCTCTCTCTCTAAGTTTCACACACACACACATACACACACAAACAAACTCACTAGCTGAAACATTTGTTTGTTCTCTCTCTCTCTCTCTCTCTCTCTCTCACACACACACACACACACACACACACACACACACTCACAAACTCACATGCAAAGGGCACCATAAGGCCATGATCTCTCTCTCTCTCTCTCTCTCTCTCTCACACACACACACACACATCACAGTAGGGTGCAAGACTCAATTTATTCTCTCTCTCTCTCTCTCTCTCTCTCTCTCTCTCTCTCTCTCTCACACACACACACACACACACACACACACACACACACAAAATAGGTTGCAACTGTGCAGGTTGGGCAACACGCATGCTTGATGGTTGTGTGTGTGTGTGTGTGTGTGTGTGTGTGTGTGTGTGTGTCGCTAGCTTGGAAAGAACTCGCTAGCCTTAGGAGTCAAAGCCCTTGCGATTGGTCGGGTGCATTCAAATTATTTCCCTTTGTAAGCACAAGTCAGCGAGAGTGAGACACAAACATGACGTACTTCAAAGGTTGAAGATTGGAGAAAAAGGATTGTTGATGTCAATGACGTGGTAGCATGCATTTATGCATTCAAGTGATTTTTGCATAGGTGCAAAAGTCAGTCCCTTTTTTTTTAAAACTTCAAAAGGTTCAGAACTCTAAAAGCTTTAGAGCTTCCAATGCTAATACCTAAAGCCCCTCTCATTCCTCAAAAATTTTAAGCTCCATTTGATTGCCTTTTTAAAAAAACTTTGTTTAGTTTGTAAATAGGTCTCTTCATTTAAACACCTAGTGATTTCTTTTCAACTTTTTGATTTAAAATATACTTTTTAATTGTAAAGTGTCCTTTTATTTAAGGACCTCAATAATTTCATTTCAACTTTTAGTTTTAATGTGCAAATGTCAACATTAGTCCAACATGTATTATCATTAGATATTAGTTTTAGACCTTCCCAATATTGATAGAATTGTCAAGTAACATTTGAAAAAAAAATCCTCACATATATATATATATATATATATATATATATATATATATGTGTGTGTGTGTGTGTGTGTGTCACAAGTAGGACTGACTCCCATTTATTTTTTATGGGAATCTCTAAGAGATTCTCATTGAAATAAATGGGTTGAGTAAAAACCAAAAGCAAAGTCGATCGAAGTTGATAGGTGGCAAACCATGTAGACAAGGAGGGCGGTAGGTGGCAACAATAGGAGATTCCTCCAGTGGATCAAAGACAAAAGCAAAGGTGAAGCAAGATTGGTGAGAGCGGAGCCAGGACAACTAGCAACTTGCATGCTAGAGTGGAGTTGCACTCGACATGTGGTCCATGACCTGAGCAGAGTCATGTCGCGGCAGGGCAACAACAACACCTTTTTTTTTGAAATAACAAGTGTGTTACCACATAGACATGCAAGACTACATGGTGGGATGGTTAATGTGTACACCTCATCTCTTGAAAATCTACACATGTTGGACCCCTACTAGATGTTGCTTTAAGCCTCGTTGCTATCCAATAAGATTGGATAAAGGAATCTACCTTGATTCCATCTAATGAGCATAGAGTGGAGCAAGTAGGAGGTAAAAGTTGATCAATAGAATGTTGCAAGAAGGAAAAAACCACTAGTTAGTGTCATCTTCATGAAATATGTTTGTTTTCATTTTTGCACAGAATTACATATGTCCATCATTCCTTAGAGTTTTGTGATCAATGTTGTTTCGATCATACTTCAAATTTGTTTACAGTCAATATTAACTCTAAAATCTAAAACTATCTTGAAATAATCACATTGGTTTCTTTACATATTTTGTTACAACATTTATTTCACAATGCAACAAACTACAACTTCAAGTTGTGCCAAATGTGGTCAGCAACAAGTAACTTCTCCATGAGCATCACAAAAACAAACTTGATATATTAGTCATATTTTTCCATATATCTATTACTCCCTTTATCATAGGCCCTCTCTGCAACCCTACCTAATAACTTCTACAACCCTGCCTAATAACTTCTACAAGCACAACCCTTGTTTACTTTTGCATTGCATTTACCTAGCACGTGTTGTGATCCTTTACCTTGTTTATCCATACTCACAAATGTGAATAGATAATATAAAGTAGCCTAATAGCAGAAAAAATTTACAGCAGCTCCATGCTTGGAATGAGCCACAGATGTCATGCAAAGTCAAAGAGTTTTTTTTAAGAAAACGCATTATGAGTCCATAGGCATGCCTTTTTACAAGGAAGTGCATAACCCACACATCATAACCATACGCAAGCTCAATACAATCATCTTGGACAAAGACATGCAAGCCACCCTCTCAATGGGTCTATCACCCCACCTTGAGATGTACATTAGCCTGAGATGATCAAAGAAAACCAAACCAACAACATGAGAAAACAACTATCTTGTATAGAGAATGTTGTTGGAGAAGATCGAGTTGTTTAGGTGAGCCAAGCACGTTCCAAACGTGAAGTGGTAGGCACAAGGATTCCACGAAAGGGACTGATGTTGTCCCTATTTGATCATACATGCAGACCTAGGGTAGCAAGTCAACCCATCCACAAAAAGGGGCTGCATGTGTGAGGCTTCCCCAAGCAACAAGAGAGAGTGCATTTGGCTTTCATCTCCACCCCTTGTGCCGTAGTCAAAAGTCACCCATGAGCCCCCACTTGCTAATTCATGTATATTTGCTTGCTTTTGATCTAATTCTGGCACTTCCACGCCTTTCACACCACATGCAGTCTCCATTGTCAACACCCCTAGCTACCAATAGCTCCACCATGAGCCACACACCCTACAACCTCTACCCTTTGATCCCAAAGATGCAAAGGCTCGGGATTCATGGCATGTTTGCCACAACCACTTACTGAGCTAGCTACTCCTCTACTATTGTGTTTGGCCATTTTAGCATATGGACACACACCTAGTCGAACACCACAGTATATTTATACTCTATTATTTTTCCAAGCTAGTGTAGCTATACTATGTGTAAAGCCTGATTCTAAACTAGCAAATCTATTCTAGGAGTTGTAATTCTTTCATGATATGTGTAAAGGCTCATGTGATCCTGGCGACTAGCCATTTAAAAAGCCCTAGGTATAAAAGAAGATGGAACATGGATTCATCTGTGGCGGAACATGGATCGTGATCGATGTACCCTTGAGACAAAAGTGGACATAACAGAGACCAATTGATAGATTTTGACTTCATTTGACTAAAACCAAAGTTTGGGATCAAATCGTGGTAAAAAACACATTGAAAAGAAGGAAATGATGAGAAAACACTCAAAGCTAGTCTATCTAACCAAAATTTGAGATTTTTTCAACTTTTTCTTATCCAAATAAAAATGGATTTTGGGAATAGCTTTCAGATAGAAGAGACTACAATCTGACAAAGTTTCATGTCAAAAGGAGGTGGAACATGGATCACGATCCATGTATCTCATCTGACATTTTGACTAAAACTTGAACACTAGTAGTAGAGACATATAGAAACATATTCCCAAAGTCAAATTTGCAAAAAGAGTTGAAAAAATAGACCAAAAGGGCATGAAATAGAATATAGCAAAAAATCATTGAAATAGATTAAAATTTTTATTTTTGGCTAACCAAAACTTGTCCAATCCAAATTTTTTTGAGGATATTCTAAAAATACCTTCATCTATAAGTGGTTCAAGTTTGGAGTCAAAAGCTCTCCAAACATGGACCGTGATCCATGTACCTTTCCCAAAATTTTGAGCCAAAACCTAGATACTTTGATTTACATGCTATTTATAGCCTAGTCCCAAAGTTTCATCTCATTTGAACATCAAAACCCAAGTCAAATCCCAAAATTATCCAAATACTCTGAGAAAATAAAAAAATGGATTATTTAGAGGTTGATACCATAGCATCTAGTAATCATGCTGATCCTAATGGCACCCAAAAAACTCAATTCGGCCTCCAAACATGGATCGTGATCCATGTCCCCATGGTGACATCTTTACCTAAAATTTTCCTAGACTATAGTGCATATATAAGAAAACATATCTCCAAGTACAAAAGAAATGAGCAATTTGGATCAAAAGGCATCATTTAAAAGACAGACTCAAAACCATAGATCAGACCTAGGGTTTGGCATTTGACTTATCAAAATAATTCTAAATTCAAAAGATTTGAGATATAGCTTGTAGACATAGAGTGCAAAAAGCTCTCCAAAGATCAAGTCCAGATGTGGTGGAACATGGACCGCAATCCATGTCCCCCAGCCTAAAAAATTAGTGAAAATTGGAATAGAGTCTATAGATGACCTTGTTTAGCTAGTTTCAAAATTTGACGAGGGTTCATGGATTGCAATCCATGTACCTCTTAATATTGGGGCTATCTAACTTGATGAGCCTATAGATATACTTGAGTACATATTATATCTCAAATTTGAGCTAAAAATACCCTCTTGAGACCAAGATACAAGCAAAAGTTCCTGTGTCCTATAGGGTCTTGATACTATTTACTGTTTCAAGTGCAGTTCACCAAAATTATTCAAACTTTTTCTACACAACTCCAGATTGAGTCATGTAAAGCAAGGATAAGAGCTTGTGAGTAGTAGGACACACCAACAACTAGTTTTTATTTTAGAGCCAAAATTTGATAGGTTTTCTAATTCCAAAATTTTAGGGTACCCAAAACCAATTTCCATAGACCAAAGGGTCACAAAGACCTGATTTTAGAGACACCTAACTAGGGGAAAAAAGAGATAAGTTGCATTGGACAAAGGTGGGCTTGTCAAAGAACATCAGTATTGAGTGAGCCTTAGCCAGGAAAAATCATCCATCACCAGGTTTTACTCAACTCAGAGATATACAAACCGCAAGAAATTCTTGTAACACCTTCGATAGTGGGATTGAGAGAAATCATGGAGATGTATCCAACATACAACACCACACCTCAAGAGGACTTGTATAGGTTCACAAACAGGGATCAATATAACTTCTATAAGTGTGTAGAATCTATTGCTGGAGAGTTGACACACCATAATAACCTCTATGCATTCATGTATATAGATGCCGAAGGAGTGAAAGTTTTGATGGTAGATAAGTATGGACAAGAGTACAAACTTATTGATTTGATCTAGGAAAATATACATACCAGGGTACTCCAATCTCTATGTAGTTTCAGCCAAGTGTGAGCACGTGATCTTTGAAACCAAAACACAAGGATTTGAGACTCACCCTATGGGAAGAACGGGATTCAACAAGGCCCTTGAATGTACTCATGTTTTAGAGACTTCAGCTATGGGGTCAATAGGACCACAATTCGGACATAGATTTGCAAAAAGGATGCTAGAGTATATATCAGAGAGGATTCCAGCAGGATTTTCTCCAAGAGGAGAAGAGAGAGCAAGAGACATCTTTGCAAGAGAGCCCAAATGGGTCGGATTGGTGATTGAATCACGATAAATCAGACCATCTCAAGTGGCCAAATGTGTCAAGACAAAGTACAATGGGTCAGGGAATCTATACGCACATGTGTTTCTATGTAAACATCAAGTATCTGATTTCCATACACAATATGAGGGATTTGGCTTAACCTTGGAAGGGATAGTGTTGACTTGGTTCTAGCCATTGAGCATAGAGGCTTTTTCAAATGTTGAACAACTCTTGCAAGAATTTGCAGAGGATTTCTCTAAAAGGGGGATCAAGCACAACATGGTGTCATAAAATCTATGATTTCAAGCAAAAGGACAACAAAAAGGTGCAGGAGGGATTGCTTCAATTCAAACAATACGTTGACATATGTCCCGCACGAGAGTTATTGCGGGCTTAAAAAATGAAACTCTCAAAAAGATATACACTTAAAAGGATGTACCACCTTTGAGCAAGTCATAAAAGAAGCTTTATACCTTGTGGATGACTTATGTGAGGTTACAGAGTATGCACAAACTACAACATGCAATGTCTCCTCGTCTTTAGTGAAAACAACATGATACACGTTTCTCAACCTCAATCAATACCCAATGTAGATGAGCTAGTAGAAGAAGTAGCATGACAATTGAGCCTAGACTTTGGACAAAACATATATGTTAGATAGCCACAAATGAGAAAGTGTGACGTGTGGAAGGGACCATCCTACTCATTTATGTAATACACAGCCAAAACCAATAGTATTCAACGTAAAATACCCATTGAAAGGATGTACCATAGAGCATAAATGGACCAATCACAAGATGATTGAGTGCTATTGATCAAGAAAAAAATAGTAAGTGTGTCAATGAGTGTGCAAAACAAGTGATAAAGAGTGCACAAGCCTTAATGGAAACTACATTATCTAGCCCACCTCTCAAAACAAAACAATGAAAAGTTGAATTTGAAACTCCAAAATCAAAGATTGCTAAAATGTCTCCTCCAACAAATATCAAACCAAATAACAAGGAACACATCACAAAAGGATATGGAAGTAAAAACTACACAACAAACAACCAATAACTTGGAGATTCGATCAGAAGAACGAGTAGTGGCCAACACCATTGGCGATATAAGATCACAATTTATGGCACCTATCCCAAAGGTAGAGGAGCCATGGCCAAGTGAGTTATGGGAAGCAATTAGGAGTGCAAAAGAAGGAAGTGGGACATACAAATCTATTCCTATTCCTGAGATAAAGAGAGATAATGAATAGCAAAACCTAGACATTTAATCACTTTATGGTGATGCTGGGTCTATAGCATCTAAAAAGAGAAAACCACACTCTATACCGACTCTACCATCATATATGGGAGAAAATGAAGCCACTAAGGTTAGAGTGATACCATCTCAGTAGAAAGACATAGCAAAAATGATGGGTACTAAAAACTTTCACAAATTGATGTTTACTCTTATACAATGCACGATTACTCTCTCAGAGTTGTTGAAAATTAGACCACATCCATGGGGAGAAGTGGGCAAAAATCTAGAGAAGATGGAATTGAGAATTCCTTTCAAGATATTCCCTTAGATGATCAAATGGGTAAAATGACACAAAAGAAACCTTAGGCAAAACTAGTACATGTAAACCAAGGTGGGAGATTATTGTGAAGGAAAAGAAACAACACCTTACTAATGGAGCACAAAAAGGTAAAAACGATTGCTATACTTGATAGTGTGGTTAGAGTGGCCATTGCCACAAAGTAGATATGGGAGAAATGTGGAAGACAAGATCTTAGAAAAACTATAATGAAACTACAACTCACAGATGGTTATGTTGAAACTTGAGAGACTTGTAGGTATATTGGAACAGATTATAGTAACTTCGTGTGGGATATTGTATGAACTTATCTTCACAATAGTGGATTTTGGTAAGAGCAACAACTTTGATGTCATTTTAGGAGACCTTTTATGCATTAAATTAAAATGATACAAGATTGGGGCTGTGACCACATCTACTTGAGGCACAAAGAGATTACTACAAGGATGACCATGAAAGACCATATTTACATAGATGTTAGTCAAATTCCTATAGGAATTTGACTCAGCAATGGTCAACAAGCAAGAAGTCACAGCCTGACTGCAAGCCAAAACACACCTTTGGATGTGTGGAGCTTCAAAATGTGGAAGTTTAGCCAAAGAGTATTGTATTCTAAAAAGATCGATAGAGGACAAAGAGTACATCCCGTAACCAGTTCTGCAGGATTTATTTGAACCGCTCGGATGGAACCAAATATTGTCTACTCTAGATATGTGTGTAATTAAAATATTTCTTACAAGCTTTTGTGATGAGGATGGAAATGACATAGTTCCCTATTTAATGATAATGTTGTTGAAGGAAGCTAATGAAAACTGTGAGTATGAAAGCAAAAAAGTTGAGACAAACAACTATGTCATGAATCTGTTTCACAAAGCAATATTAACATACAACAACAAATCAAGAGGAGTAGAAGTATGCCAACCTACTAGACATAAGGGTGTCATCCAAAGACCAAAACAATGAAAGAGGCCTAAACCTGAAGAACCTATGAAATTGGGTTTTTGACCTTGAACATGTATGTCTAAGTTGCCATCAAAAATACATGGCATAAGATTCAAAGTCAAGCAGTTAAGCCATTGAATGAGCAAAGTGTTAGTCCCAAAGATTCAAGTAATATTCTTTGTGATCTAAGAGTTTTAGCTATCCTAAGTACTAGTCAAGCTAAAAGAGTTGAGCATATTTATGTTGTGCCGCTCATGATGGTACATGTAAGAATAAGAGTCGAAGTCTATGTATTTTAAGTTTGGGGAAGTGGAGGAAATCCAAACAAATTTCTTGTATGCATATGGAGTGTCCCATAATTGACACTTGCATTAGACACTCTTCCTTTGTGTTGGGACATAAAGCCCAATGTGGTCGCCCAGGTAAGTGGGCGGGCCGCCAGGTATGTACACATATTCTTTTGTAAAAACCTAATAAGAACTCACTATGCTCTACACATTACAGTAGAGCGAGTTCACCATATTGTCGTGCTCTTCTTCTCGCACTCTCTCTCGCGTCGCACTTCCGCTCGTACTCCTTCAACTGGTATCAGAGCTCAGATCGAGGCTCGGGGTAGCACTGCAGAAGGCTAGAGTCACCAACTCAGATTGAATTGAAATTCGACAGGCAGAGACACGGCCCCAAATCTCATTCTGAGGTGATCTCGGCCACCATTCGTCTTCGACAAAGGTCTGCACAGGCCATTTTCGACTACGTGGTCTCGACGGGTGCAGATCCGACTTTGTAAATTTGGGGTTTTCGGCCTACGACTGTAGGTGCTGAGGATATCGACACTCCCAGAGTGTTGATTTGTGGCTGTCTACACATCGAAGGACGGCTCACAGTTCTTGGAGGCGTGTCACATACGACACGGGCGCATCTACACATAGACTGTAGGCGACATCCACTAGTTCATCAGGTAGCTTGTGTTTGCTGCTTGATATTCCAGATTTCATCATGGCATTGCAGGTACTTCCACATGGGATGTATTGTCAAAGATGATGTATGTCTGTTGAGGGTTTGCTGGCTGTGAGTCACGCAGCAAACAACCGCCACAGCGGTTACAACATACAGTGGGAAATTTGTGGATGTATGACTTTGTGGGAAGTCTATGTACTGTCAGATTTACTGCAGCCTTTGTTGAGGGTCGAGTGAGGTTTTATTGAGCTGGGGGATTCTCGAATGTTGAGATCCTTTCGGTGATATAGGTCTTGGAGCGATCCCTCGAGCACCCTTAGATAGGCAGCTAGGATGTATTGACTGTGAGTTAGACAGTTGGGATTGCATCTTTGCTTTACTGTCGTTTAGGAATTGTCGCAGTCTATGCTTATAGGACAGTGACAGGACAGTGAGAGACAGTACAGGTGCAGGACAGGTTTACCCGCAGCTTACAGTGTCAGAGAGACAGTGTTTTTGAGCTATTTTTTGGTCTGTTTTTGAGTACACCAGAGCCATTTTACAAAGGAGACTCTGCCAAAATTTATGCAGAATCTGAAGCTTTCTTGGTTCATTTGACAGGTTGATATTGGTTCAGAGGTCAGTTTACAGGGGAAACTCTGCCAAATTTTTCCCAGGAAAGTAAACTACTGTGAAGCGTAGCTATGGCTGGATCACAGGACACTGCTCTTTACAATATCAAGAAGCTGGATGGAACCAATTTCCCATCGTGGAAGCAACAGATTTGACACGTGTTGGTACAAAAGAAGCAGATAAAACCTATAAAGCTCAAGGGGATAAAACCAGAAGATATGGACGAAGATGAATGGAGCGAAATGGATGAATTGGCACTTTCTACCATTATACTGACTTTGGCAGAAAGCGTTTACTTCAATGTAGCAGACGACATGTCGGCTTATCAAGCATGGTTAAAGCTGAGTGATCTTTATGAGAAGCAGAGTGCAGCTTCACAGGTATACTGGCTTAAGAAGCTTGTTGACTTGAAGATGAAAGAAGGGACACCTATGTCCAATCATCTGAATGAATTCAACACAATCTATAGTCAGTTGTCAGCTCAAGGTGTCAAGTTTGATGAACCTGTTAGAGCTATGTTCCTGTTGATCACATTGTCGGAAAGTTGGGACACTTTTCGCACAACTTTGAGTAATTCTGCACCTCCAGATGGTTTGAACATAGCGGGTGTAGAAGAAAGTCTGCTTACTGAAGAAACCAATAGAAAGACAATGGACAAAGGCAAAGGAACAACCTTAGTTGTCAGGGGAAGGACCAAAGAAAAGTACAAAGGTGGAAAGAGGAATCAGTCTTGTAGCAAGTCCCGCAGTGCTAAAGGCAAGAGTGACATAGAATGCTACCATTGTGGCAAGAAGGGTCACATGACAAGAGACCACAGAGAATGGAAAGCAGAAAAAGGCAAAGAGAAAGCTGAAGACCATGGTGAGAAGAACAAGTCCTCAGTGAAGATTCAAGAAATAAATGTGACAAACACTGTTGCAGAGGATGACAGTCTAGTGTCAGGAGACATCTATCTCTTGAAGAATACAATGGACTCAGCTCCTCTTACAGCATCTGATGGAAATGCAATGAGTGACTGGATTATAGACGCAGGGGCATCACTTCATGTGTCTCCAAACAAGGAGTGGTTTACCTCTTATGTGACCACTAAAGATCATGTTCGGCTAGGCAATGGGCAGACATGTGAGATCTTAGGTGTTGGAGATGTTCAATTGAAGTTTTAGAATGGCTCTTCTTTCACACTGAAGAATGTGAGACATGTTCCCGCAATTACAAAGAGCTTGATCAGCACAGGTTTACTTGATGATGCTGGCTACGTCACCACTTTTGGACAGAACATGTGGAAGATATCCAAGGGTTCTATGACAGTAACACATGGAGTAAAGTCTGGAGGACTTTACATGATTTATGTATCAAATGTCTCTAAAAATGTAATCAATGTAACCGAGCAGCTTAACGTTTCTTTGTGGCATAGCCGGTTAGGACATATGTCCAAGAAGGGAATGGAAATCTTGTCTCGTTCTGGTTATTTGCCTGGCTTTTCATTTAATGATTTTGAATTCTGTGAACATTGTCTGTATGGTAAGCAAACACAGCAGCCACATAAGCATAGAAGCAGTAGAAGAGATACACAGTTGGCACTTGTTCATAGTGATTTGTGTGGACCTATGCCTAACCTATCTCTAGGGGGAGCTTCTTACTTTATGACATTTATAGATGATTACTCGAGGAAAGTATGGGTTTACTTTCTCAACAACAAGGATGAAGCGTTTAGTGTTTTCAAAACGTTTGTGACACTTGTGGAGAATCAGAGTGGCAAGAAGCTTAAATGCTTACGCACTGACAATGGTGGAGAGTATGTTTCAAAGGCCTTTCATGACTTTTGTGAGTCAAAAGGTATAAAATGTGAACTTACTGCTCCTTACAATCCTCCTCAAAATGGTGTTGCTGAGAGGATGAATAGGACCATACAAGAGAAGGTTAGAAGTATGTTGTCTAATGCACAGCTGCCAAATGGGTTTTGGGTTGAAGCTGTATCAACAACTGTTCATCTTGTAAATAGATCTCCTAGCAAGGTTTTGCAGAAGGATTCAGTGCCAGAGATGGTATGGTCAGGCAAAATGCCCTCATACAAGCATCTCAGAGTCTTTGGCTGTGAGGCATATACTCACGTTCCAAAGGAATTTAGGAACAAACTTGAGCCAAAGAGTAGAAAGTGCATCTTTCTAGGCTATGGTAATTCCGGTGAGATGGGGTACAGACTTTGGGATCCCGAATCCAGAAAGGTTGTCCGCAGCAATGATGTTCACTTTAATGAATCCAAATATCATTCTAAACCAGAGAGGGTTGAGGAGATTAGAAGAGTTGTCTTCCAAGAAGATGGACCTGCACGTGCAAGACAAAATGTCAGGGCTCAAGAGGAGCAAGGACAGGATAGAGTGGAACCACAGGTTGTGGCTGAGCCTAAGCCACCTATTGTGCGTAGATCTGGATGTGTCACGCGACCTCCTGATAGGTTTGTTCCATTTATGAACTATGTCATGTTGACTGATTGCAATGAGCCTTCATGTTACAAGGAAGCAGTGCAAATGAAGGACTTCGGGAATTGGCAATTGGCAATTGGCCATGCAGTCAGAGATGACAGCTCTGCATAAAAACCAGACATCGAAGCTAGTTGAATTACCATGGGGCAAAAAGGCTCTACCCTGTAAATGGGTTTACAGGTATAAGATCACCGCTCATGATAGTAAGATCACCGCTCATGATAGTCAGCCAAAGTACAAACCGAGGCTTGTTGCCAAGGGCTTTAAGCAAGAATAAGGCATTGACTTTGATGAAGTCTTCTCTCCGGTGGTCAAAATGACTACATTGAGATGCTTTCTTGCATTGGTTGCCATATTAGATTTGGTGTTGCACCAAATGTATGTCAAGACAACGTTCTTGCATGGTGATTTAGATGTGGAAATTTACATGCAGCAGCCAGAAGGGTTTGTTGACAAAGGCAAGGAAGATTGGGTATGTCAGTTGTTAAAGAGTCTTTATGGCTTAAAACAATCACCGAGGGCATGGTACCATAAATTCCACAAGTTATGCTTTCTCAAGGCTACAAACGTAGTGAGTTCGATCACTGTCTATATACAAAGAAGGATAAGGATGGTAGTTGGTTGATCCTTATTTTGTATGTGGATGACATGTTGATTGCTGGCAAGCACTTGGAAGAAATTTCAGCTTTGAAGTCAAAGATGGCAAAATCGTTTGACATGAAAGACATGGGTGAGGCAAGTCATGTACTTGGTATGCGCATTGAGAGAGACAGATCAAAGAAGTTGATTTGGTTATCTCAAACAGAGTATATTGACAAGGTTTTGCAACGTTTCAATATGGAGAAGGGAAAGGAATTGAGTGTTCCATTTCCACCATATGTGAAACTTAGCAAACAAGATTGTCCTGTGTCTGAGGAAGAACAGGCTAAAATGGATAAGATTCCATATGCGTCTGCAGTGGGTAGTTTGATGTATGCAATGATTGCTACTCGCCCAGACATTGCATTTGCAGTGGGAGTAGTAAGTCGATACATGTCAAACCCAGGCAAGAAACATTGGGAGGCAGTGAAAGGAATATTGAGATACCTGAAAGCTACAAAGAGTATGTGTATATGCTATGGGAGTCAGGAGCTAAGTGTAAAGGGTTTTACAGACTCAGATTATGCAGGTGACTTAGACAACCGAAGGTCTACGTCAGGGTATGTCTTTACATTGGCTGGTGGAGCAGTATCATGGCGTTCTAGATTACAAGATTGTGTTACTCAGTCTACTATAGAGGCTGAATATGTTGCAGCATCAGAGGCATGCAAAGAATCAATTTGGCTTAATCGACTAGTAACAGATTTGGGAATCAAAGAAGAGATGCCTATGTTATATTGTGATAGTCAAAGTGCTATACAATTGGCTCGCAATCTAGTTTATCACTCAAAGACAAAGCATGTGGATGTGAAGTATCATTTCATCAGGGAAATGCTCGAGGATAAGCAACTTCAGCTTGTCAAAGTTCACACCACATAAAATCCTGCTGATCTACTTACAAAAGGACTTCCCTCAGAGAGATTTGCGCATTTTCGCAAGCAGTTAGGTGTAGGGTAGTACATCACTTCTCTACATCTCTTGTATATTAGCTTGTATAGTAGCTTCTCTCACACTTAAAGTACCACATTGGACTTTAAGTGGGAGGTTGTTGGGGTATAAAGCCCAATGTGGTCGCCCAGGTAAGTGGGCGGGCCGCCAGGTATGTACACATATTCTTTTGTAAAAACCTAATAAGAACTCACTATGCTCTACACATTACAGTAGAGCGAGTTCACCATATCGTCTTGCTCTTCTTCTTGCACTCTCTCTCACGTCGCACTTCCGCTCGTACTCCTTCACTTTGTTTCTCCCAAGCACTCACCTTGCATAAATAGGTACTTCAAATCCAACTCCAATAAGAGTGTATACCAAAGGTGCTTGTTTTCCACGAGATTTTTTCCCTTTGGTCATCCAAGACCCTAATCCAGAAACATTCATCACTATCCTCTTGTATATATTCCTTCTACATCAGGTACTAGCAATAAAATTATCACTAGTCTATTTAAGCCTTGTATTGAAGATAGTGACTCCCCTTCGCTGTGAAAATACCTAACTCTTTAACCACCCCTAATAACTCATTCACATCTTTTTTTGACCCCCAACTCTTCTCCCATTTTATAACAAAGGACAATCTTGTAGCTTTACTGGGGGAAGAGGAAAAAATACTCCCATCCGGTACCTCCTTGACTTATGATCATCGATACTGGGCAGGTTGCTTTTGGCCCATGTGGAAGGATGCATCTTACTAAGAAGACCTCTTCCAAGGATTTTATCTACTTACAATCTCTGTTCCAAAATGAACTTCTGGATTGGGTTCACCCCAAAATAGTATTATGTGAGTGCTTTGAATTGCTTCTTGTCAATCATGAAATGCTTGATAATGTCCTTATTGGCTGGAGGTATCAACAACCTAAAAGAGTCTTGTCTACAGTAATGATTTCTTACGTCACAACATTGTTTTCAAACGTGTTTGTGATAAATATGGCTCTTTTTGTAAGGATTTTGATAACTACGGCAAGCATGTCTGCACTTGTGATCTTAGTTTAATTAAGGATATCAAAGTCTAGAAACTTTTAGCTAAAGAGCTAAATCACATCCCTAATTTTCCAAAAAACCCATATCTTGCTCTATCAGCTTTACTTAGCTGCTTAACTGACCTTGTCAGTACTCTCCAACTGAAGAAGACAGTCCTACTAGACTTGATTAAACTAGTTGAACAATGTTTTTTTCAGAAAATCTCTCTCATACCATACAAATGGTTATCCACTGAGAGTTCATGGATCACACCACACTGTTACTGCCCTGATACATCAGTGCCAGTCTATTTACTTTTGTTTGTAACTAAGGATGGGACATTTGAACCTTAATGGTGTTTTCACACCAATTGTAGATGCTTTAAGTGGGTTAATTTTAGGCAAGCAGTTGTGGGTTTTGACGTTGTGTGGCAGTTGGGGGCAGTTAGTATTTCTTTATGCAATCGTACTGTGCTCGGTACTGTTTTGTAAGTGCTTATGTGTTGATGATTATGCAGTAATACAATAGCTTCTTTCCTCTATTCATGATGTTCTTCAATATTCGCGTATGCAGTAGTGTAGTGTAATATGCAGTTCTATTGTGTACCTGTATTGAAATACTGTTAGGGTGGTTAGCCCCTAACACTTTGGCGATTCTGCAATTGGTTTGAATTCAGCCTAAACCATATGGAAGTCAAGAATAAAGCAGAGAAATGATATGCAAGTGGACATAGACCACCTGAGGGAATTCTGCAATTGGGTAACCCTGCAATAAGAGTTTGAGGAGTATGCAACCAAATTCTTGGAGGAGTTCTTTCCACATCTACCAGGGAAAATCAAAATTGCAATTGCTGACAAGATACTTACTTCATGTTTATCTTTTGGGGCATGCAATTTACCTTCATGTTATAGTTTGTATGAAAGGAAGGTGTTGGTACAATATTTAAGACAGAAAAGAAGAAACCATGTATGAGTGGGTCAGGGCAAGGGTCAAATTTGCCACAACATTCATATGGCACAAGGTTTAGACTGAGGAGAGAGTTTGCTGCAAGGGGAAGACATGAAGAAGAGTTGAGCCTTACTGGGCTGTTCACGCCTACCGCATACAGTGTAGACCACACACAGTTGCCTTGTGTACTCACATGCTACATAATGATGGCCTTCATCTCCTCTTAGTCCCCCTCTAGGGCCGAGGCGGCCGTTGCTTAAAGCCCTACAACTTGGGAAAGGAGCCAACTGTTGGTCTACATCAACATCAAAGGTGAGGATTGGCCCTGAGCCCCTCACTTGGTCTCTTTGTGTGGTGATTGTGTTCGTATAAAGAGAGATTGAGAGTTTGTTTTGGAAGCTTGCCTACTTGCCTACTGCCTAACCATGGATCTTGTGACAAAAGAGGGTGCTTCTCAGGTCCGCACTTGTGACAAAAGAGGGTGCTTCTCAGGGCCACACACACACACACATAATCACTCATCCGAAGTGGGCAACCACTGCCCAATTTGTGACTCTCTCTCTCTCTCTCTCTCTCTCTCTCTCTCTCTCTCTCTCTCTCTCTCTCTCTCTCTCTCTCTCTCTCTCTCTCTCTCTCTCTCTCTCTCTCTCTCTTCTCTCTCTCATTCAGGTAGACAGCGCCTCACACACACATTCAAAACTCATTGATAGCAGTATGCAAGCCTTATCAATTCTCTCTCTCTGTCTCTCTCTCTCTCTCTCTCTCTCTCTCTCTCTCTCTCTCTCTCTCTCTCTCTCTCTCTCACACACACACACACACACACACACACACACACACACAAACAAAGTCACTAGCTAAAACATTTGTTTATTCTCTCTCTCTCTCTCTCTCTCTCTCTCTCTCTCTCTCTCTCTCTCTCTCTCTCTCTCTCTCTCTCTCTAACTCACACACACACACATGCACAGACTCACATGTATAAGGAACCATAAGGCCGTGCTCTGTCTCTCTCTCTCTCTCTCTCTCTCTCTCTCTCTCTCTCTCTCTCTCTCACACACACACACACACACACACACACACACACACACACAGGTATATTGCTCATAAGTTGTATTTTTAAGAAAACTTTCCAAAAAGAGAACCCCTCCCCCCCCCCCCCCCCCCCCCCCCTTTTTGTTGCTCTTTTGCCTGGACCAGACTAGGTCAACTTAAGAAATTGCAATAAAAAAATGGACCTCTAAATTTACTACCGGGGGGCCTAGCCCTTGAATGTATTATGATTCTCTTTACTTCTGGAGAGTCAAGCGTGTTCAATCTCATCTGCTCTCATGGTATAGTGAAGGCGGATTTCTTCCCCCCTGACTATCGATCTCCATTGATGGCCATAGGCATGCAGCTCTATGCTATCACACACTCATGGTGGAGTGCGGCCTAAATCTCTCGTTACCTTGGCACAGCATACGGATAAACCAGCCTCCTCCTACTATAAAAACAGGTGAGGGCGCATCTCTGCCCCTCACTTAGCCATTGTGTTTGTGTTGAGTTATTTTGAGATCACCTACTGTCTGCGTTACTGCCAAGGAGAATGGAGCTCACCACGCAGGTGACTTAGGTTTTTTCTTACCCTTGCTGAGTTAGTTGGTTTACTGCACTATTTATGCTTGTCTGACATGATTAAACACTAAAAGGCTTTATCTTAGGAAAGGTGGTACTACCTTATGCTTGTTTCAAGCACGCATACTGTGCAATTAAACCTACGGCTATGTTATTCTTGTAAACTGTTTGCAAACGGATCTTTTTGTTGATATTATATCAAGGAGCTTGATCTGGTAACCTTGGGCATGATGACCCCCCGCCTATTATAAACTGACAAAGTATGGTATATACATCATATATGAGTTGCTCTTGACCTTGGACTGGTTAGGTCGCCTCTATGGTTTACTGTCGGGGGCTGTCTGGATCTACATATTGGGATTGGCTGGCACCTCTTGGGCTAGTCGATGGTAAGGAATGAATATAATACTGTGGAATATATTGGTGGTTAGTGGTTGTTCTGCTGCTTTGTGTGGAAAGAAACTATGAGTAGTTGAGCTCATTACTGCATATGATCTTATGAATGGGTTGTATATAAATCCGATGCAGGAAAATACCATATACAGGCTCTGCCTAATCTCTGCGTAACTGGTTTTTTGAAAAGGGTTTTTTTGTTATTTCAAAAAAAGCGATGCTGATTACTTTGGTAAAGTGTCGGGGCCTATCGGCTCTTCATACTGTGTATAGTTGGCACCTCTTAGGCCAATAAAAGATAATGATTGACTGGGATAATTTGGCATATATTGGTAGGTAGGCTTTTTTTGTTGTTCTTTTGGAAAGGAACTGTGTGCAGTAGGGCTTTAAAACTGTGATATGATATTATAGATGGGGTTCTTTTAAACCACTGCAGGGCATTACTGTCTGCATGCTATACCTAATCTCGGCATGACTGGTTTTTTTTCCCCAGAAAAATGGGGTTATAATAACTGAGGCGCTGTTTATATTTGCATTACTGTGCGTTCTCACATTCCCTAGTCTCGGCATAACTGGTTCTTTAAAAAAAAAAATTGGGGTGACTCTTAGATTTTATAGCAAACTGAGGCACTAGGTATTCGGTATCACTATGCTTGCTCACATTCTGAGGAAAGGATCATCATCTATATTTGAAAATAAAGCTAGATATAACCCAAAGTTTTGGGTGTGCTTATGGTTTATGAAATGGTTTTCTGTTAAAACGGTTGGTGAAGATAAGTATATGGCAGTTTTTGGCTTCAACAGAAGCTCGGAAAAGAGTATACCTAGCAATCTTGCTACTCTACTAACCGGTTATGTTAGCATATTATTGGTGTTTTATAAAAAAAGTGAGGTAGTTATCACCCTCATTTGGTACCTTTGGTTGACAAAAAGTAAGTCGGATTTCACATCTCCTTAGCTAAAGGGGTACCTTTGATACCATGTGTTTTAATTTTGAAGGTAAGTATATGGTTACTGGCTCTCGAAATAGTTTTGACTCTTAATGGACTTCACCATGTAAGAAAGTACACTATAAACATTCATTTGTGAAATAATAAGAAAATATTGCTAAAAATACTAGTTCTAAATAACCTAGCTTGTCTAAAGTAACTAAAACCTATAAGATGGACATGGCTAACAACTGATATGGTCCATTGATACCTGTAAAACACATCCAAGGCTAACTGAATTGTTGTCTTGTTTGGATGGATGCAGGTAAGGACTCTATCTTATCTTGGATGGCTTTCTTTTCTTTGGCAAGCAACCTTTCTGTAATGAAATACTCACTCAGGAACGGGGAAGTTCTTTTACTTCTAGTCTTACTGATAGAGGATCTCTTTCCTACAATCATTGTACCTAAATAATTATAATACTGAGTTATTTTTGTACATATCAGTTCATTATTCCTTGGCTAGCTGTCTTTTGAATGTAAAAATTCAATTATGTCTTATTAGTTAAGATTTAAACAGCTACACACACACACACACACACACACACACACACACACACACACACACACACACACACACACACACAGAGTTAAACGTGAGACAATGGAAATTCTCTATTTTAAACTATGGGGATCCAAACAGTACAATACCTTTGCTGGTCCCGAAGACCAGCTGTAGCAAAACCATGTGTGCTAAGCAGATAACAATGATTGTCACACCACTTGACAAACCATAAACCTCTGACTGTAGTACGTCTTGAAATGAGCCTCAAAAATTGTTGCTATGAATTTTTGTTTTAGCCTTAAACTGGCTATGAATTGCTACTTCATCTAATCAACATACCTACAAAAGAATCTAGTCAATTGTCTCTATGCTCAAGTTCGGTCCTTGGATGTCTAAAGTGAACCTTCACATTTAGAAAAGCCATACCTTTTATCAGTCTGATTTATCATCAGTCAGACCTTATGGAATATTGGTAACAAGACATTCACTCGAACTTGACACCATTATGATGTTACGGATGACGATATTCATCCTTATTCCCTTGTCAATTTTGACACCAATCAATGAGTACACACATATGTTGCATGAGCTTAGTACAACCTAATGATCTTGCATGGCATACTTTCTCACCGCCATAAACCATATGAACACCCATATACTCACTCACATTGTAACATTAATCATGGTAGGTACATCATGCATTCTCTCTCTCTCTCTCTCTCTCTCTCTCTCTCTCTCTCTCTCTCTCTCTCTCTGAGCTAGTAAACACCTTCTACTTTTGGGTTGCATTAGTTGGACTACCATACACCGAACGGTTCTGGTGAACAATCTTTTCTCTCTCTCACTTATAAGATTTAAAGCATAATCTCTTTCTGTCTCACTCGGGTGTCATCTGATGCGCCCTTCTATGTAATGAATTTGTGAGGATTACTTGAGTGTACCTCAAAACACCTTGCTTGGGGTATGTATTCCCCCCTCTCTATCTTTCCCCTTCAAAATTGTTTTCTTCTTTCTTTGAGGCATTACGGGCGGAGTCATTGGAGATTGCTTGCTCATGTTACAAAACCACAGCCCCTTTGCTTACCTTCACATCGAGGTACGTTATGTAATTACCTTGCAAAGTGTTCTCTTTCTCTCTCTCTCTCTCTCTCTCTCTCTCTCTCTCTCTCTCTCTCTCTCTCTCACACACACACACACACACACACACACACACACACACACACACACACACACACACACCTCCCACCTACATTTGTTGAAAAGAGAACTCGGATTCTTCTCTTGCACATAGCTAGTAGTAGATGCTTCCTTCCATATGATATGATGCATATGGCCAAGTGCCCCGCCCCCCCCCCCCTCTCTCTCTCTCTCACACACACACACACACACACACACACACACACACACACACACACACACACAGTCACACGAACTCATGGAATTCAAGTGAGGCATGTTTCACACTTAAGATTGAACGTGTCAAGATCACAGGCATACCTAGAGATGGATTCACCTTTGCTTACTCTAGCCCACCTGCGTCCTGGGAGATGGCATATGCTGAAGAGCTCCCATGCATGCAACAACACAGGAATTTAAGTATTTGGATAACAAACACAATCAAAGAGTGTTGGGCTTCCCGACATAGTCCTTACAATTGAGAGGTAGACAAAACTACATTTTGGGACTTTGGGGTCTACTTTTGGCTTCCTACGCATGCTTACCAATGGATGTTTCTCTAAAAATATAGGTAGGTGCATTTGCACCTACTAAATATGGTTTTGGTGTTTTTCAAAGTAATGGTTTTCCAATTTTTTCTCATATATGTTGGTGAAAAGTGAATACACAACATATGATAAATAGTAGACAATATGGAATTTTTTCTCATTTGATAGTTTGGAATTTGACTAAAGCTGGACTGAAATTTACTGATTCATTGAGAGGATATAATCTGATCTTTTTTGCTCATTGTTGTCCTAAAACCATGGTTAGATGTTGTTTTGAACCATCTTTTGCACCTCTTCATTATCGCTGGCTGGACTAAGCTTGCCTAAATGTTGGGGTTCTCTCTTACTCACAGAACACCAGACACTAATACATTGATTAGATCACTTACAATAGGTGACCGAGATTACTTGGAACGTCGACTAATGAGGTGTAAAACGTATCTTAACATGCTCAAACTATGCTTGGAATCACAGTCTGGTAGCATATTGATAATCTAAAATGTGATGCATGATTCATCAATAACAATATAGATATTTAATTGAAATTAGCTAAAAATCTCTTAATTTTGGTGTATATTTAAATGTTTCATACTATTGAGTTGTCTTCACTGTTGTTAACTTTTAAATCGTACAGTCTAGCTGGCTGTAGTCTCATCCATTTCAAGCTGAGAATTGGCAGTATATCGTGGGTAAAACTTCATGTAGTTTGGTGCTTTAATGACGATATATATAGGGCTCAAGTTTCACAAAATTGTTGATTCTACACTAGAGTTGATTAAAATGTCAGCAACAATAACTTTACTTGAACATGGTATAAAACACAAAGTTCTTGTATTTTTATCGTATACAAGAACTCACTCTTGTTGAAGGTAAGTATACAATGGTGAATTCAAAATTGTAAAGTGCGTATTTATGATATCCTTTTTTTGGTGAATAAATGCATAAATTGTGAAACAAGTGCTAGTAACTTACTTTGAAATCAATCCTATGTATGATATCCTTTTTTTGGTGAATAAATGCATAATTTTTGAAACAAGTGCTAGTAATTTACTTTGAAATCAATCCAATGTATGTTACAAGCCGTAATCCTCATGTGGGGGTCTCGAATGAGATGGCATTGTGGATTGAACTTTTGAAAATAGATCCAAGTTACAAAGGAGATGATGTCTGATTTCTTCTCGAATTAAAAGATGTAACACTATAGTAAATAAATGACTCAATCTCTAAACATAATATTTGATCTATGTTAGGTTGTTAGTTTTTGTTGTAATTTTTGACATCGATAACAAGGGGAGGGAGTCGTTGACACCTGCCTTCCCAAAAATGCCAACTCTGACCGGTTTGTGTTTCTTGAATGGTGATAGGTAAGAGGTTTCCTCCTTGCGATTACGGCGACAACTGCAACAATAACATATGATCACCCATTGTCCACTTATTCATATAATTGATTGATAGCCCTTGTATATTCTTCTTTGATAATTTCATATAGTGACAAAGCAAACTGTATATGTCAAATGTCTAGTCTATATGTTGATTTTAGTCTTATCTTTATCAATTTTAAAAGAGTACTTCTTATCGAGTTCTACCAAACATCGAGCGAACTTATCCGAGCAAGCTCAAAACCAAGAAAAGTTATTAAGTGTGTTTCTAAAGTATAAGTATAGTTCTTTTTTAGAAGTATCTTTCTCTCTCTCTCTCTCTCTCTCTCTCTCTCTCTCTCTCTCTCTATTACATGGTCTAGAAAATTATGGACCCTTATCTTTAAAATTGTGCTGACTTGCCTAGTTTGTACCACAAAGTTTGATAGAATTTTTGCCAGTCTTAGGTAGAAGGTCCTTTCTATTATATAGTAGGTGATGATATGCACTATTGTTGTATCTTGCTCACAAGAAAGATGAATGGATACAACGAAGAAAGAAAAATTTTGTGTCCTTTCATCCCCAATGTTGAAGCCAATACTGAGTGTGTGTGTGTGTGTGTGTGTGTGTGTGTGTGTGTGTGTGTGTGAGAGAGAGAGAGAGAGAGAGAGAGAGCTCTTTTTGGCTTACCTTGGGCTTGCAATGCTACCAAGATCAATGGTACACATTGGGTCAACATGATGTGAAAAGATGAGGGCATAAAATAGTCAATGTAACAATTGTTGCTGAGAGTGAAGTGGGTCTCTTGCCCATTAGATTTAAATTATTGCCAGATCCATAAAAAATGAGGGCTCCCACCAAATCAATATTTGCATGCAAAAACTCTTTTACAATGTTTTACATACAATCAATTCTGTAAGAATCTATGAAGGGGAAATGTCATGCATCACTTTCATAAATGCAATGAACACTATACATGTAGAAAGAAATAATTGATATACATTCTACCTTGAAGGGAAGATAGCATTACAAGAATAGTGGCAATGTTTTCTTTGGCCATAGCATAGAAGTATCTCAAACGTGAAATTCCAAAGAATACAAAAAAATCAACATAATTGTATTAAATTTTTAGTATATTTTTAAAACATGTTTTATATAAAGAAATGTTTAAAGGTCATATCTTGTAAACACAAATGAAGATAGTGGGAACAAGGGTGCCAGTACAACCATTAGGAATTGGTAGTTATCGGATAGATTTACCACAATTACTCTACAGTGAGTAGTCAATCAGAGCCCAATTTTGGTACATATAAATTGGACCCATTACTTCATTTCATGGGCTAGTCAGTGTGGAGTCTATAATTACTCTTTTGTACTTACTGAACATTTGTTATGAGCAACACTTAGCTCTTTTGTAGCTCTATCCAGTGCCAGATGAAAGCATGGTTTGGTGGTACAAAAAGGACTATCCTTGACACAACATAGGCTTGGTGGTTCATGTGTGTAAAAATAGAGGACCTTTTAATTGGAATTGGGGAGGGCCAATATATTTCTTTGTTTTTAAAGACATTTCTAACTTTTGAAACATGCCACTCTCAAGAAGAGGTGGGGGGTGATGGTGGGACCAAGGGGATTACGATTCCAACCTCTCTCTCTCTCTCTCTCTCTCTCTCACACACACACACACACACACACACACACACACACACACACACACACACACACACACACACACACACACACACACACACACACACAATTTAACATCTTGCACCTTGCGTGCTCCATAGCCATCAAATTTGTTGTGGTCTCTCTCTCCTCTCCTCTCTCTCTCTCTCTCTCTCTCTCTCTCTCTTTTCATGGTCAAAGACAGCCACACCCAGTAAGCAGCAAGATCCATAGCAATAGCCAGGAAGCTCCATAGCCATTGTCATCTCTCTCTCTCTCTCTCTCTCTCTCTCTCTCTCTCTCTCTCTCTCTCTCTCTCATTTGCTCCTTGCCAATGGTCAATACTACTAGAGATTACCGCTCGAGTGATCCACAATTGCTCTCTTTCAACGAGCTGAAAGGTGGTTTGAGCATGGATGAATAGATAAAAAGACATCCCATTACCACTTCCATTCACACGTGTCTCACTAATCAAGATTTTCTTCGTAACTATTGGGCTACAAAGAAACGCAAATATAAAAGCAAAGAAAGAAATCATTCTTCTACTCTTGGATTACCAAAAGTTAGGATAAGGAAGAACAATTTCCTAATGGTGGCATGATGTTGATGCAAGCAAACACTAGGACTATCAAGGAATGAATAAAAGGAAATATTCTTGCAACTCTTGGACCACCAACATTTTTCGAGCTGCAAAATCAAATTTTAGCAATGTCAAAATGACCGTTCTATCGGGTGTGCGTGACACTTTGACTCAAATTAAGGTCCCACACTCAACAAGTGAACCTTTTGTGAAGAGAACCTCTTTGACAACAATCTTCAACAATAGTACATGTGTGACCTCAGTAAACCAGTCTAAAATTGCTAGTGTCCTGGGTATCCATTGAAGAAATACAGTTGCTGTAAGTTCAAGGATGGAAGTGTTGCCATTGAGTGCATGTTAGAGAAAATTTCCTCGAGGAACCATTATCACCAATGAAATAAGAGATTTGGTGTATGCCTTTTGGACATCAGAGAATAGAGTTTCACCTAACAAGAAGGACATACAAAAAAAGAGAATTGGAAGGAAAAGTTTCATCAAACATCCTATGCATCTACTCAATGACTCTCAGGTACCTACATCTCTTAGCAATTGTAAGTTATTTGGTAATCCTTAAGGCTGATTTGGTCAAGACAATACCAAATTTGGTAGTCTGCTATACACACTGGGTGTGTAAAATAATTTACAAAGGTTATATACAATACCAATGCATTCCTATGGTACTCTCTTGCATGCCAATGGTTGTACATAGTACCAAAAGCCTAAAGACAATACCAAAAACTATCTAATTTGGTACTCTCTTGCATGCCAATAGTTGTACATAGTACCAAAAGCCTAAAGACGGTACCAAATATGGAAATAGTCTGTTATAAGAACGAAGGTTGCATGAATAGAACCCAAGCATCTTTGAACTACCCAATTTGGCTTGTGTATTGGTTCTATATTGTACCAAAAAAGGTAGAAATGAATCATTTGGTTAACCAACATGACATTTTGGTACTATGGATTTTAAAAGTTTGGTAGACTACCAAAGATGGTTCTATAATACCATATTTGGTACTGTCTACAACCAGTTTTGACACTACTACACGAGTGGCATTTTACCATCTGCATGAAGTTGGAATTTTTTAACCTTCTTTGTTTTGGTGCCAAAGGTTGAGCTACACCAAAGATTCAAGAAGGCTCACCCTACAGTGGGAGTGTCCCTTAGATTCTTTGAGATATTAAAACCATACTTTGCTCAAAAGTTGAAACAGCAGTATACTTAGGCTACTGTGTATCCCATGTGCAGATGCTCTATTTAAAAGAGGCTTTTAATTAGATGCAAACAAACAAGTTTGGGCATCACAAGAAAGGTCGCATTTGCATTTGCTCCATATGTTGTAGAAGTGATGATATAGGAGAGTGTTTTGCAAACTAAGTAGTATGTCAGCACATCACTGGTATGTGGGAATCCATCATGTGTCTAAAGACTCCAAATAGTGAATACCATGCCAAAAAATGCTTGATGGGGGACTGCTCCCAATGTGGTGTACAAAAATTGACATTTTGTACTAATGAGATAGTAGAGGATAGAAGGGAGGTGTATGTGAAGGTTTTCATGGATGTTGGAACGGGACAGGTTGATGCAAGTGAGAGTGACAAGAAGAGAAAGAACTTGATTGTGCAACGAATGAAAAGTGTGGCTTTTCTTAGCCTATTTTTATCCCACCTCACAAGCTTCATCAAGCACAACTTTGTATTTTGCTGGAAAGCCCTAAAATTCAAGGATTGTTTGCTCAAGTTTTCTAGCAACGTTGTTGTACCAATTGATAACTTTGTAGAGAATCATTCTTTTGAAATTCAGATTGAGATTCAGTTAATGCATTCGTGGTCTACTCAAGTCACAATACTTGTGCACATCACTTATGTAAGAAATGCAGGAGGTGATGTTCAAAAGACACTACACTTTTACATATTAGATGAGAGGCATCATGATACATTGTTTGTACAAAATTGTTTCATGCTTCATGAAAAGTGGAGGAAACAGCATGGACACTGTTTGCAGCACCATTGGGTGTGGTGAGATGGTGTTGCTTCACAATTCAAAGTCCATAGAACTTACTATTTTGTGGCTAGGTACTATCAGATGACATGCTTGCACATGATGCATAACTTTTCAGCATCCGGCCATGGAAAAGAAGAGCATGATGGGGCAGGGGTAGTCATCAAGAGAACCTTGCAGCATGAGGAATTGAAACCAGATGGCTGGCCTATGAAGTGTGTGGATGATGTGGTCAAGTTTTGAATGCAACTTTTCAGCCAAGAGAACAATATCACAAGTGTAATACACAGAGAGTCTTCTACTTATTGGCACAGATGATGTGCAATGTAATCTCCAGTGGGACCATGAGCGCATTGTGGGCTCTTGATTATTTCATTGTGCTTATGGGTATTCAAAGGACAATCCGTGCATCATACACTTTTGAACACTTTCATGCTTTTGTGATCCATGTATGAGTGGGCTATGGAGAATGATGAAAAAATAGAATGCACATAGAAGAATGGAAATATGTTTCCATCAAACCACTACCAGAGTATGGTAATATAGGAAGGGATGGAAAAGAGGACAATGAGGATGATGATGTACTTAAATTCTATGCCAATAAGTCAAGTTTCTAACCTACCACTGTATGAAGGATGCCCTGAAATGTTATGTGGAATGCTGTCCATTGGTGATAACTTTGGAGTCAAAGTAGCCGAGTCTAAAGAGGACTTCAACCTTATCAAATGCACAAAAGTGTTGTACTATATGGTAGGAGAACAGAAGGATAAGTGTCATAACAAGATCTTAGAGGAGGGAAGGTTGTTGAAGGCTTCTACTATGGCCAAGTCAAAGAAGAAGCTAATACATATAGCCTATTGGATCAAACATCTCTAGTCATGATCTACTCACATCTTGTAAGATCCATACGTTTCTCGATGGAGCCTATTGCAAGAGTCCTTAATAAATTCAAGTTATCTACTAAATTATATAGGAACATAACAATAGCATGCCATATGATGATGATGGTGCATCCATGTTACTTGAAACACAATTCCAGAACTGCTAAGTGGGCAAGTAAATGCTTTTTCTCCTAGATAGAATAAATCTTTTTCTCCTAATGATTTACCATTTTTCTTGTTATTCTTCACTTCCTCTGTTCAACATTTGAGCTTGTTGTACATTAACCATCAAGATTTATACCAACTTTCCCCTAACTAGTACCAAAATAATACTAACCAGTACCGAAAGGGAGGTAACCACAACACCAAAGTGATGACAAGCAGTACCAAATTTTTAATGTACCACTCTTTGCATAAGCTCATGTATCAAAAGGGAGCTAATTAGTACCAAAAGGGAGCTAACTAGTACCAAAGTGATGACAAGCAGTATCAAGTTTGGTACTTCATAGCTCTAGTTTGGTACTGAATAGCACCAAGTTTGGTATTGCAGAGCACCAATTTTGTTCTCAATAGCACCAAGTTTGGTACTATGCTTTCACACACATCACTACCACATGTATATGGTAACAAATCCCCCCTGGAGTGATGCGGTGAACGAGAGCTGGCACATGAGTAAAGGGAAGTGCCATGCCCTGAGGACATGATCAGTCCACAAAGGGGAGTAAGCCCAAAGCTTTGCGGAAAGCTTCAAGCTTCTCACGAGACAATGCCTTTGTGAAAGGATCTGCAAGGTTGTCCTGTGTTGGCACATAAGCCAAGCTTATCTCTCCTGCTGAGAGCCTCTCCCTGACATAGTGGTAATGCACCTCAATGTGCTTTGTGTGAGCATGAAAAATTGGGTTCCTTGCAACTGCCAATGCACTCTGACTGTTAGTGTAGATAGTGTTGGTAGTGTCCTGTCCAACATTCAAATCATCCATAAGGCGTCTGAGCCATACACACTCAACCGTAGCTGTGAAGACTGCCTTGTACTCAGCCTCACAACTTGGAGTGGCCACAATAGGTTTCTTCTTGCTCAACCATGATATACATGAACTGCCAAGCATGAAACAAAAACCACTTGTGGACACTCGCGTGTCAAAACAACCAGCCCAATATGAGTCCGAAAAAGCATGTAAGTCTAGCGGCAATGATCCCCCCTTGGGATAAAACAAGCCAAGATGTAAAGTGCCACTAAGGTAGCGGAAAATCCTCTTGACAACCTGCCAATGCTTAGACCCTGGGCTATGCATAAATCTGCTGACCTGTGAGACTACAAACTGAATATCCGACCTCGTGTTGCATACATAAATGAGGCAGCCAACAGTCGTTTGGTAAAGAATGACATCAGTAGGATCACTAGCTATTAGAAGTTGGACACACCCTTCGGAAAATGACGGCTCGGCAGATTATCATTCTTTTTGTAATTATTCATTTATTAAGAAAACTCGACATTTCACCTTGTAAATATTGGGGCTTACAGAAGTTTTCAGATTGTATCTCAGTTTTGACATTTAGATTGAGTAGATGGTTGATTTGTAGCTTTAGGGTTTGAGAATTGTAAGGTATTTATACCACTTTTTGACCTTAATAAAAGGACCTTTTTGTCATTTAAAAAAAGTTTTGGAAGTCTGTGAGTGAGCGTATAGTGTACGAGAGAGAGTGTGAGCTTCATCTTGATGCTACTTGTGCACCGGTGGTCAGAATCGAGTGCGGAGAAGTGCAACGTGTTGCCCCCAACGAGAGCTACGCACTGATACCTACATTGCTCGCGTACGGTCCGGTTTTGCGAGCTCCATCTACAAGCTTCAACTGGTGATTCGGTGAGCATACGTTGTTTGATTTTGCATTGCAGCATATCCACGCATTGACATTGAGTAGAGCTACACATTAGGCACTTCAGATTTCGAAAACGAAGACCTGCAAATTTTGGTCAAACATCCTACGTGATTTTGCACCGAGTGTTTTGGGTTGGGGTTTTGGTTCATAGACCTTAGGGAGAGTGACCTATTGGTGTTAGTAGGGTCTCCTTCAAGTTCTGTGGTGTTTCGAGATTATTTAATGGATGTTCGGCTCTAGAAAGTGTTGTAGGAAGTTTACTCTTATGCACTCCTGAAGGCTGTGACTTAGACATTGGGTAGATACCTCTGTAGGAATTAGTTAGGAGTCGGTCGAGTGTAGGTTGACACCCTATGCTTGCTTCCACGCGCCTGCGGGTCGAGCTTCGTCCTTAGCTGACACATCTTGTTAGGTGAGTTCTCGCTGTGCTGACATCCATCGCGGCGTATCCCTCCAACATTGGCACCGCTGCCGGGGACGAAAACCTTAGGTAGGTGACCGAGACTAGTCCTTGAGGATAGGGATTTTATTGCTTGCCAAGAGTCTCGTTTTACATTTAGATAGGATAAGAGGGTGGAGGACTCTCTAGGTCTTAGAGGGAGTCTAGGGAGCGTGTGTCTGGCCTAGATCCTTCGACTTAGGTAGGTTTAGGTAGACTGGGATAGTTTTAGATATTAGTTGAGTTCTAGAGTAGGAGTTGGAGTGGTAGAAGCGGTGAGAGGAGAGCTTGAGAGTTCAGAGAGGCCAAGAAGCAACCAAACACCATTATCACCATTTCATATGATGAGTAGGAGTAGAGTAAGTAGGACATCATGATTCAGGATCTAGAGCACTTCATGCATGTATACTTGCTTGGTAGATTCATCACAAGGTTGTAAAAGACTCAAAAAGACGCAAAAGTGTGCTTGAAAGATGAAGTGAAATCCAAAAGTTACTGTGAGTGTTTCTGATAGAGCTGCAGAGCATTAGGAGTATTTCTGTCAGGAAAAAATTTAATTTTAAGCCAGGAGACATCCTATGCGTAGGATGTCTATAGGCTAATGTGGTGGGAATTTTGGGATTTTGAGTTGACCAGTGTGTTCAGAAGGTGGGGTTTACCCTACTTTCACCTGGAAAGTGGAAATTTGACCATGTCTTGACAGGATAAGGCTAGATAGACTGAAATTGCCAGACATCCTACCCAAATTATGAAAAAGCATTATTTTAAGACCAAAACCATAGGATGGCTGCATGAACACGATCTGCATGATATATTGAGTGACTGAGAGAGGTTTCATCTCATTTGGGTGAAAAAATTGGGTTCTAAGCAGACTTTAGCACTTTTGACTGAAAAAGGCTAGAACAACTAAAATTGGGGACTTTTGAAATCCAAACCAAAATTTAAGCATACCACTAGGTTGCTCAGATCAAGGGGAAGCTGCGGGTCAAGTCTGGGGTCAAACAAGCCAAAAAGACATCCTACACGTAGGATGTCATCTGCGTGATTTTGCACTCCAAACTTGACTGTGAGCGTACCAAAGTGATCAGCACCTCAAGGGGAGCCTGTGATTTGAATTTGAAGCCATTCTAATGAAAAAGACATCCTACGCGTAGGATGTCTAAAGCAAGAAATTGAAGCTAGATACTGACTGGGGGCATAGCAAGGTGTTGTATAGCCTGAGGCAAGCCTCCTAGTCAATTTTGGTCCAAATTGGAGTTGATTAGACTGATCAAGACCAGCAACAGGCTGTCAGAACAGATTTTTGATCCATTGACCAACTTATAGGTGTCCAAATAAAAAAGTGAAAACAACTGTGGGCTCAGTACATCAAGTGGAATCCATAGTGCAAAAATCCAGGCAAAATAGAGCGTGAGACATCCTACGTGTAGGATGTCTACTGGGACCTACTGAAGAGAAAATTTGACTGGGCTTAGACAGTGAGGTTCCATTTGGCTTAAGGGTTCCAGAAATTTTTTCAGAAGTGAATTTGGATCTTGTTTGTCCATTTGACGGAGCAAAGATTGAATTCAGACTTTTTCACATAAAATTGACCATCATCCGAGGGAAGTACAATTCCAGATTAGCAGACCTAATCCAGAACATCGGCCGTGTATAAAATATAGTAGTGGTTGAGATTAACTCTCCAGTTATACCAATCATTACTAAGATAACCTCTAGCAGTTAAATGCTTTGGTCCGATTGCCGAAATTAAACGCTTGTGTACAGGTATATTCAGCAGCAAAGCAAGAAGTTATGCGGAGATTGATCCTTTGCTAGGTGAGTGGTTGGATTTGTGATAAATTGCATTGATAAGTTTGATGAATTTAAGATCAGGAAGATACATTTTTAGAGACCAGAAGGTGGCAGGTGACCAAGGTAGCTTAGTGTCCACCAAGGAGAGTGTAACTCAGGCAAGGCTAGATTCACTAGCACCGATTATTGAGGAAGGTAGTGATACTGACACTTCGTCAGACAAATCTTTCTTCATGATGGGTACTCAATAGCCAGGAGGTTTTACCTATGACGGACCAATGCAAGGAGGAAACACTTCCCTAAATCCTTTGAATGATGCCAAGTTCACTGTGATCTTCTTAGAAGGAACAAACTCGAGGGGAGCCCTAGTCTATTCTAACTATCGAGGACGCAAGTGCATTTGTATTGAAGAAAGGCCGGCTTAGAGATTGGAGATAATTCGAGTCTATGATGATGGAGATAGATTCCGAGACGAAAAGGGGAACCACTATTTGATAGTTAGTAACCCTGAAGATTACAACAGATATGGAGATAACGTGGTGAAAGGGAAAATGGTTTCAGAAGCTCAAGAACCGCCACCAAACATTGATCGACTTGGAGCAATTTTTATGTATGATAAGAAAACAACCAGGGTTTCAACTTATAATAAGAACGTGGGAATCTACAAGCATGAGAGTGAGGGAATAGTCGCTTACTTTCGCTGCAAAGAACCATACTTAATCGAGTTAAGCAAAGACAAGGTTCTTTACTTATTCTCCTATGAAACTGCAATAGAGAAGGATATTGTTTTTGTTGATAGATACGGGCAAGAATACCAACGCATTCTCCCAAAGGAGGTAGAAAAGGCAACAGTTCCAGGAGCATCAACATATGCCCCCGACAAAGTGCCAAGAGCCACCTACACCCCTAGCAAGTCGACAAATCCCTTTTCAGAGGAGTATGACGCTACCTCACATTCTACCCGACCACAGACATTCAACAATCAAAACCAACCAGCAACTCGGCCATCATTGCAGGCATGGCTTTGACAGAGTGCAACATTGGAGCAAGACCAAAATCGAGATGGTTATCAAGCTGCACGAGGGCTAAGGGATTTGCAAGAACCACCACTCTATTCAAGGTATCAAGGAGAGAGTAAAACAAAAACTCAAGGGTCAACGGAGCCTGGAAGACCACCCATAGAACGAGTTCGAAGAGATGAACCATCTCTTGCAAGAACTGTTAGAAATTATGGCTGAGGAGCACCATTGGGAGAGGAATCGGCTTACTACAGAAGACCAGAGGAGGTATATCGATTGGGATGTGGAGATCCAATGATGAGGTTTGTAGACCATCGTAGAATTAGATCTTCTCAAGTGCAAAAATGGGTAAACAAGAAATACACAGGAAACAAAGATCCAAGAGATCATGTAGCAGCCTTTGTGCGTGTAATTAGAGCTGAAGAGGTGTTAGATTTCCCTACCCAATTTGCAGGGTTTGGACTAACCCTCGAGGATGACGTTGCTACTTGGTTGACTCTGTGGAGCGTAGAGACTTTGAGTCTGTATAGGAGGTGTTTGATGAGTTTATCAAGGAATTCTCACAAAGGGGGATAACTCATAATACCGTCTCACAAATCCATAAATTCAAACAGAAAGACGGAGAATCTGTGCAAAAGACAGCCCTAAGACTAAAAAGGTATGTTAAGTTCCGCCCTGTGGAAGAACTGCCAACTCAGTCCAGACTTATGCTTATATTCATCCAAGGACTAAGGAATGCAGATCTCGAGAAGGACTTACATATGAAATGGAGCACGACGTTGAATGAGTTGACCAAGGAGTCTCTTTACCTTGTGCACAATTGTGCGGTCTACAAAGAGGGTGAGTTCAAGGATCTTGACGACGATTCATCTTCACAACGAAGCGGAGGCAAGTCTTCTAAGACAACACCGAAAGGAAAAGTGGCTGTAAACCAGGAGCAGTTTGTAGAGGAAGTGCTAAAAAGATTAATTTGTATGCCAAACCCCAGGCTAAACAGCCAAAGTGGTGTGCTATCGGACAAAAATGGACAAACCATGGGATGGAGGAATGTTATTATAACAAGGGATATGTGAGTGAGAGACCTTACACTCCTCAAGCTCAGGTAGCTTCTCCTCAAGTTCCACCGATGCCTAGGTATCAAGCAGGCAACCTACCAGGACCTGTAGGTGTAGAAAGACCACAACCAGTGTTGGGGCAACAACCACCCCTACCGGGATTACGACCAGTCGGCATAAGATACACACCAACCGTAACCGAATCAAAAGAGAAGGCTTTGGTACCTATGCATGCATATTATGAAGATCCCAATGGATATGCGGCAAACCCTGTCTATTATCCACCAGAAGAACCCTCGACACCAGAACCATGGAGCATGATAGGAAATACAGGACCACCAATAGCTACACAGGAAGCAAGAGAAGGAAGATATAGCTTAGATGAACGAACATTGTTGTTCATAGCCAACGGAGGCATGGGTGGACAGAGACATACATACCAACAAAGAGGAGCTCAAGGAGCACCTCAACAACCCAAGGGACCCTGCTACAAGTGTGGTGGAGACCATTGGCTAAGAGACTGCCCTCATGATGAAATCATTAGAGTCAACACATATTGCACCGAGTGTGGAGTTACTCATTTGATTCCTGATTGCCCTAAGAACTCGAGCAATGGAGCAAAAACTACTTTGAACATACTAGAAACCGTGTCTTCCAGTGGAGGGTCAGAAAATGAAACAATCATACCTATTCAGGCGGTGACACGAGCCCAAGCTCAAAGAATGATGAACGAACCCATCATTGAAGAACCAAAAACTGATGCCCGAAGTTCAGAAATGAAAAATTGGAGAAGCACTTGCAAGGCTAGAAAGACGCGTATGAAAGCCAGGAAAGAATGAGAGCAAACAGCTCTATCCGAGGAGTTAAAACACACAAAGGATAGATTAGAGCGGGTAGAGGATCTAGCTAGCCTAAGCTCATACACCACGGCAACCATAGCACCAAATAGCAGAACCCAAAAGTGCAGGATCAGGAGGATCAGCACTGGCAGACAAGGTAAATGAGCAGTTGGATGCACTTCTAAAAGCTTATGAAGCCAGACTAAAAAAGAACCAAACCCAAGAGCAAAGATGGATGACTTATCCATATGCTGAAATAGAAAAACAGAGGTTGGAAATGTGTAGAAAGATGATTGAAACAGCTCAATCTTTGATGGAAAACCCGCTTGGTAAACTTGCAAATGGGCAAGAAGAACCAGCTCCAACCCCTATCCAACCAACTTTAGAGGAACAAATAGAAACGAAGGAAAGACTCACGAATGCCTATGAGTCTAGGGGAGAGCCTATCATAGTGCCAAATACAACAGATAAGGCAAGTGATGAGTTCCAGCTTAAAACATTGGCAAAAATGGGTAAGGATTGTAACGGTCTAGATGACCTATGGAGACAAATCCATGAGGCCAACGAGCCTAACAGGGTGAGTAACCACATGAAAAGCACGAGAAAAGAGAAACACGAGATCTTACCTCCTATTGAAGAATTTGAGGCAAGGTCACAAATGAACTTTGATATACATTCACAAGGGGGAGACCAGGGATCAATTAGTTCGGAGCACAGCCAACCAGACTCGCTGAAAACTCTACCCTCTTACCTAGGAGAGTATGAAGCCAAGTATAAAGTGAGAGCAATCCCATCTCAAAGACTTTCTTCTAACAAAGTGATGGACTCACAAGGGTTGATTGAGTTATTGTCCACCCCGGTGGCATGCACAATCACATTAGCCAAACTCCTAAGGTTACGACCAAACATGTGGACCACAATAGGCAAATGCCTAGAAAAATTTAGAGTGAAAGACCCACCTCAAAGCTTCAGGAAGGGATCAGAGAATTGGACATGCCTCAACTAAATACTAGGCCAGTACCTTTAAACAAGGTTGGAGAGTATTGCAAGGGAGACGATGGAAACACCACGCTACCAGTAGAATTCCAAGGAGTAGTTTCCAAAGCCATTCTTGAAAGTGGAGCGGGAGTTGCCATCGCCACCAAGGAAATCTGGAAAAATTGGGAAAAACCAGCTTTAAGAGCTACCAGGATGAAATTGCAATTGGCAGATGGGTTCATGGAGAAGCCTCTAGGACTCTTAGAAAAAGTGATTGTCACTTCATGCGGAATCGAGTATGAGTATACATTTGCAATAGTCGATTTCGACAAAAAGAACAATTATGAGATCATCTTGGGAAGACCATTCATGTGACAATTGAAGATGGTCCAAGATTGGGGTTACGACCACATATACCTCAGACATGGTGAGACAACAACCAAAATACACCTAAAAGACCATAGTTACAAGGATGTGAACCAGACACCAGTGGAAGAGTTTGATTCGGCTACAGTCGCAGGATCGGAACTCCCAGCATGGTTAGGGCAACAAAAAGAGCTATGGATGTGCAGAGCTTCACATTGTGGAAGCCTAAAAAGAGAGGAATGCGTCTTAGAAAGAGCTATTGAGGACAAGGAGTATATTCCAGAACCTTTTCTTGAAGATGCCTTGGAACTTCTAGAATGGGAGCACATACTAGCAACATTGGATGTCTGTACCATTACATATAGTCCAACAACAAAATTTTGCGACAAGGATGGCTATGATGTGCTACCCTACTACATGGTAAGCATTATACCAGGAGGAGATGAGACGATAGAATCACCAGAACAAGAAGAGTTTTATAACTCCTCTGAACATCTGGAGGTCAATAATGATGCAGATAATGAGTGTCCAAACAACTCAAGCGAGTGTGGGGAGAAAACAGAAAATATCAAGTTTTATGATTTTGCTAATCAGCACCCTAGACGCCAGGAACGCTATAGGAGAAAACAAGCAGGAAACAAAGAGAGAGAGAGAACCTGATGCCCAGGATAAAAGGTAAAACTCACTATCTGATGCTTGTAAAAGTAGAGGATCGTGTAAAAGATCAAATATCAGGAGATTCTCAAAAGTTTGAAGGGAAAGAACGCTAGAGGAAAAAACACAAGTACGAAAAGCTAAAACGGAAACAAAAACACAAAAATAAAAAAAATCAAGGAAAGAAACAACAAAAGACCAAGAGTGGACCAAACTGGAGCGTAAACAAAAATACCAAGAACTAAAATGGTCCTTACGAGAGATATGGACTACAGAGCAAGATAGTGATGGTAAAGGGGAGTCAGAGAAGGGAAACAGGAATGTACCATCGCACTATCGAAAATTCACCATCCAGGACATAAAAATCATAATGACATCACCAGTCAGGGAAAGAACCAACCAGGAATCTTACGATGGGCCAGAAAATGCAAAAAGAATAGACCTCGCGGAACCAGGTGAAAAGCCTCAGCCAGTCTATATAGCAATCGATTTAGAGCCTGAAGAAGAAGAACGGCTAACACAACTTCTCAAGAAGTATAAAGATGTGTTTGCATGGTTCTACAAAGACCTAGCAAACAGCGTCCTTATACATATAATGACACATTTGCTAAACGAATCAAAAGAGGAGATTGTCAAACTAATGGAAGCTGAATTCATCTATGAAATCGAACATACAGATTGGGTGTCACCCATTGTGGTAGTCCCCAAAAAGAACGGAAAACTACGAGTGTGTGTAAACCTCAAAAAGGTAAATGCAGCCACCATAAGGGACAATTATCCTTTGCTAATCACATAACATGTACTTAAGAGGGTGGCCGGGAAACGGGCTTATTCCTTTCTGGATGGGTTTTCAGGGTACAACCAACTGGCATGGAGGATCAGCACAAAACAACGTTTGCCACAGAATGGGGAATTTATGCGTATCAAGTTATGCCATTTGGCTTAACTAATGCCCCAGCTACCTTTCAAAGGTTAATGACGCACGCGTTCAAAGAATACTTGAGAATATTCTTAGAAATATACATGGATGATCTTTGTGTACACTCTCTACTACAAGAGGAACATATTGACCATTTGCAAAAGGTATTTGAAAAATGCAGGACATATCGAATCTGTCTTAACCCGGAAAAGTGTATTTTTATGGTTAAGCAAGGCCGCATCTTAGGACACATTGTCTCAAGAAATGGCATAACCACAGACCTAGACAAAGTCAAAGTCATAGTAGACCTACCTAGGCCTACTAATGCAAAACAAGTGCAATCCTTCATGGGACACTGTGGGTATTATCAAAGATTCATATATATGTATGCACTCATCGCACAACCCCTGTATTGTTTGCTAGTCAATTTCGACTGGACCGAGGAGTGTGAAACTTCATTCCAAAGCTGAAGGAAAACCTTGTATCAGCACCTGTACTTAAAGCACCGGAGTGGGAAAAGATATTCCATGTTCACATTGATGCTTTTGCATATGCAATCGTGAGTATTCTGTCTCAACCTGGAGACGAAACAATGGATTTTCCAGTTTGTTATGCAAGCCGACAGTGAAACAGTGCAGAAAAGAACTACACAACCACCGAAAGAGAGGGGTTAGGAATGATTTATGCTGTAAAGAAATTTTGACATTATTTGCTCGCAAACAAATTTGTATTCTTCACAGATCATCAAGCTCTTTTGTATCTGGTGAATAAACCATGCAATACAGGGAGAATTGTACGCTGGTTTATTATATTGCTAGAGTTTGATTTCACAGTGGTGGTCAAAAAGGGTAAAACCCATCTACGAGCGGATCATCTTTCAAGGATACACAATGGGGAAGCTCCTGAAGGAGTAGATGATGACATACCAGATGCTTATCTTTTCAATATTGAAATGATACCCAAATGGTCTTAGGAAATTGTTAGCATTCTTTCCTTTGGAGGTAGGTTTGATAACATGGAATACAGATCCAAACAACAAACAATTAGAAAAACAAAAAACTTTCAGTTGATTGCAGGATGGCTGTATCATCTAGGATCATACCAAATTCTACAATTATGTATAAATCCGGAGGATTTCGAGTGTTACCTAGAAGAGGCGCATGTCTAGGATTGTGCATTTCATTGTTCAACGGTGAAAACACACCAGAGACTGAAATAGTTAGGGGTTTATTGGCCAACTATGTATGCGGACACACATTCTTATGTTACTAATCGTACTATATATAGTTCCAAACGACCAGTGGATCACGGGACATTGTTTCAGGTAAACATTGCATCTGCATGGAGTCAATATATCATTGATTTCTTAATCACCAGGACGTTTCCTGAAAACATAACAAGAGCACGAAAAAGGGCTATAGAGCTGGAGGCTCGTGACTTTCAGTTAATTGGGAACCAACTCTATAAGCGAGGAAAGGACAATCAACTTAGAATCTGTGCAAGTGAAAGTGAATACCTGTTGATTCTAGAACATGCACATAGAGGAATAAGTGGAGGAAATTTTTCAGGCGATAATACAACAAAAATTGTCTTAACCGCACGAATATGGTGGCCTACATTGCATATGGATGTTGAAGAGTTTGTAAAGCGTTGTGACACATGTCAGCGCACTTAGGTGCTGATAAAGAGAGATGAGATGCCACTACGGCCAATAATGGAAGCAAGGGCATTTGCAAAATGGGACATTGATTTTGTGGGACCTATTTCACCTCCTGCATATCGCACCCATACCCAATATATCATTGTGGCTACGGACTATCTCACAAAATGGGCGGAAGCCAAGGCAACACAAAAAGCAGATGCACGGACCACTGCACAATTTTTGTATGAGAATGTTTTTGTACGATACGGTTTACCAATAGAAATTGTCAGTGATCGTGGAACACATTTTCTTAATGAAGTCATTGAATATCTGCTAGAGGAATTCATGGTCATACATAGGAAATCTGCTCCATACCATCCACCACACGCAAATGGACAAGCTGAGGCCACAAATAAAACACTATGCACAGTTCTCACTAAAATTGTGTCAGAGTCAAGAACAGATTGGGATCAGCAGCTACACTCAACACTATGGGCATACAGGGTAGCTTACAAAACATCGATTGGAAAGACACCGTACAACATGGTGTTTGGCCTAAATGCTATATTACCCATAGAGTTTTTAATTCCAACTCTACGAGTAGCGAAACTCTTAGAATGGACAGGGCATGAGCTCTCTTCAAGAATAGATGACCTTGAAAAGATAGATGAACTTCGCTTGAGAGCTGTAGCTTCGATCTATGCTAAAAAGAGAAGACAAAAAGAGTTTTTTGACAAGCATGTGCACACGAAAGAGTTCAAAACTGGTGATTATGTACTTGTTTATACTTTGAAGCAACATGCCAAGAAACTTAAAAAGCGAGGGATGGGACCCTTTGTGATTAGTGATCTATCACAAAGTGGAGCGGTCAAGCTTGCTACATTAGCAGATGAAGAAATGCCAAATTAGATTAGTGGGTGTCGATTGAAGAAATATCATCTACCACTAACGCAGGATATGCTTCAACAAACCCATCAAGGAAAACAACGAATGATGGAGAAGCAGAGGGTACGAGAAGAAGCTCAAGCAGAAGCACAAGAACGCATTGCAAAAAGAAGACTTCTGCGACAACAACAAAAATGTGGAGCACCATTGCGAATCAATGCCATCCGACTAACGAAGTTTGATGAAGACACAGTGGAGCCAATAATTGTGGTCAAAGTGGGTAGCAATCAAGTTGAATCGACGGCATTGCTTGATTATGGAGCTCAAGCAAATTTGATTTCTTACAGATTATACAAACAGCTCAAGTCCACCGGTCAACTTCATCCTACTCCACAAGTGCTGGAAAGTAGTACATCACATTCGTTGAAAACATGGGGCTGGACTATATTGCATGTACAAGTACATCAATATATTTACCCACAAAAATTTTATGTAGTCAAGGATGAAAGCACACAACACCCCATGTTGTTGAGACAATCTTGGCAAAAAGAGTACAATGTGCAGAAAGATTGGAATGTGAATGTAGTCAAAATTTAGCATGCACAAGAACAATAGGTAATAGCCTTTTCTCAGCAACCCCGCAATAATCAACTGTCAGCAATGCAATCACTGGAAAAAGAGCCAAAAGCAAGGGTGCCACCAAAGAACAACATGATACCCAAGGCTAACAAACAGGTAAAAGCCAACCATGCTCACTACATACATACGAAGTCACCGACCGCAGTGCAAAGATCTAGGTTACCAAAACAAGTATGGATGCGAAAGGATAGAAATGACATGGCAGACCAAAAACAATACAACGGAAGAATTCAACCGAAGCAGATAGTTCAACCAAAAACGAAGGGCTTAAAACAGATATGGATCCCAAAGAAAATGATCTGCAACAACTCAAATGCAACTCGCATTTGGATACCGAAACCGAAGCAAAAGGAACTCCCTTCAGTACAAGCAACATTGGAAGGCAGACAACAGCATTTGCAACCGGCAAACCGACTTATGTGGATGTCAATAAGCAACAAAACAGTGGCAACCACTACAGTAGCAATAAACCCTAAACCGGAAAAAACAAGCTACCAATGGAAAGCAAAAGAGATAAGGTCTACTGCCATTCCGGCCAAGCCAATTCTCTCCAAAGGGATAACTATGGCCATATCAACAGTAGCGGCAAAGCAAGCGACTTTTGCAAGAAAGACAATCAAACAAAGAGCAGTAGAAATATAGTTGTTACTTGCAAAGAAAACAGGAAGCCTCGACGGCGAATGCCAATAAGCATCTTGCTTATACCCTTCTCTTGCACGGCATTAATTTTTTCATGCATTGACCTAGTATGCATAAAATAGGGCCACATTACACGGCCAAGCATTAGAACAATTTTTTCAACCTATGCACGGCACATACTCAGAGGTGATACCTTGTCGTCCGAGAGGACTCCAGCTAGGAGGGGGGGAGGCATTCTCAAATGCGGACCCAATGGCAGAAAGAGCAAAAAAGAGCATGTTTTTCGACTAATTTTAAGGGTTGTTGTTTGATTGCAAAATTTTCTGGACTAACCCAAGTACATATGCCCTTATACAGCATGAATCTACATGTATATGGGGCCAAATGCCAAATCAAGCCCCTAGGTGTGTGTGTATAAGTAGAAATAGCCATTTTTCGGGCAAAATATTGGTAAAACGGAGAAATTCGGCCATAAAAATTGCATGTGAGTGTATATAATGTTTTGTGGTGATGTTTTTGATTTATTATGCTTTTTGGGGATTTTTTGGGTTTGATTTGCTATTTTCCTTTTAGTTTTGCTAATTTTCAGCAAAAAAACTTCAAAAATACAAAAAGTAGGTGAAAAATGGTCGTAATGAAAAACAAAAAAATATGGGGATGATCAGTGACTATAGGACAACCTATGGTATAGTGGGGGTGCAATTATGAGACTGGAGCGGAAAGCGTGTTTTTGCCAGATTTTGACCGAAATGCCAAATCTCTGGTAAACAAGGCAAATGGAGTCCACATCAAGAAATTTTTGAGCCTAAACTGCATCTCGCAAGAAGTTGGGAGCACATGTCAAATTTCATGAAAAGTGGTTCGAGCACCCTCATTATAAAAAATTTTCACTTCATTTTTAGCTCATTTTCACTATTGTCCTTTGAGAGAGAGCTTCTGCCACCTAGAGCGAGTGGAACTTCTAGAAGCTTCTACGACGCGCACGACTACCTGACGGGCTTCAGACATGAGAGGTAGGCTCACCACCTTGAGATTTTGGCACATGTTTGTCATTTTGTCGCGAAAACTAGTGTAGGGTTCACACACAAAGCGGGCAGTAGAGACCTACAAGTAGAAGCGGCCACCTAACGGCTAACCCAAAAGCAACGAGACTCCATCGGCAGCTTACCCTAGCAAAGGAGACCAGTCTTGGATGTCCAAAGGTAGTAGAAAACCATCGGGAAAAACCCTAATTCATGGTGATTGTTCATGGCGATGCATGGCTTTCACGGAAGCTCGGTCTCTCTCTCGCTTTCTCTCTCTCTCTCTCTCTCTCTCTCTCTCTCTCTCTCTCTCTCTCTCTCTCTCTCTCTCTCTCAGAGCAAGACTATGGTGTGCTCAAGGATTGGTCTTCTTCTCTCTCAATCTCTCTCTCTCTCTCGCCTTGAGGAAGCATGAAGTTGTGGTGGGCTGCATGAAAGCATGCAAAGGACGAGCAACCTCTTCCATGGCGTTTTTGAGGAGCTTGGTTGTGGCTCTTGCTCGGGTAACAAACTTCAAAAGGGTCATGGCGGTCATGAAAGGCCGGCAAGGAGAAGCGTCATGGGAGAAGCTTCTTGCAAGGAGCGGCCGAGCCTCGACAGGAGAAGCGTTGCGGGCACAGGCCCTTACACACACAAGTGGCCGAGCCTCGACCTGCATAAAAGCGTGCCAAAATTGTCTTGCTGGGTTCGCCCTGTGCCAAGGGTGACAACTTGTTAAATGGCTAGGGCGGGATAATCCCTGCAGAGCCCGTCATCATCCCACGACTCTCTGCGCAAACAACCTCACGCTGCCATCCCTGAGTTTTTTTTTTCTCAATGGCCTTCACACTTGGCCAAGGGCCAAGGACTTTGGGTTTAATTGATTAAGAACCCATTCACCCACAACACGGCCGAGCCTCGATGTTTTCAAGCTAGTTCGAAGCAGGGGCTTCAGAGTGCATGAGCATCTCTTCAACAAATTTTCCTGTGTATTCGATTTGCTGCAGTTTCTGAATTTTTTGAAAATTTTTCCCGTGAATCTACACAGGTCCGACTATTTCATGCCATCTCAGTACCACGACAGCCTAGTTTTGACAAGGCCTCAACTGGTCAAGGCATGCAAGAGATGCGAGTAACACGACATCTACCACACTCATTTGGACCGGAAGGAATTAGCATCATGCCGATGGCAAACAACAATCGGCACAGCAAGGGCCTCAAGCATGGCTACTAGCACGGCCATATTATACGGCATGCTCAGCACAATCGAGAGGAAGCGAAGCAAAGTGCTTCCGCATCCTTGGAAAGAGATTTGCCAGGGTTTTTTTGTCCCAAAATCATCGATGATTTCACTTCGATCAAGGATTGCACTGGGCAACACAAAGTGTTAGCCAACTTTCACGAAAAAACTCGACCAATAGCATGTTCTAATGATGCTCCAAGGGATGTGCTAGTGGTTTGACTGGACCAAGATTCAACAAGAGCACAAGGATTCAGACTAATCCACAGGTTTGAGGTTTCATGTTTTTAAGGTTTTCTCGTGTTATGTATGATGTCAATTGCAGGGGATATTCTAGATATTTGCACAAGTTAATTCTTGCTTCAAGAATTATTCTTGTCCAATCAAGGTAGCCGTGAATGATGATGCACCACTGGTTGCTACCAATTGATATTGTTATTCAATTGCATTCAGGAAAGTACATGCAATGCCTGCAAGGGGTATGGTATGGATGTTGGCATGGCCAACTAATTCTTTTTTTTATTGCCAAGGTATGCAATAGCTTTTGTTTTGGTTTGATTATGCTTTCAAACATGCTATGTAGCTCTTGCATGCAGGCACACACACAGATTGTGACAAGTTCTGTACGCAGTCAACTTTTTTCCACTGCTTGGTTTGCAAAGAGCCATTGTTTGGTTGAGAGATCAACATCGAGCAGGGATTGACTACACAATATTCAAGCCATGCAAAAGGAACTGATACTTACAGGGATCGGCATGGCCGATAATTCTTATTGCTCAAGGGTACAAAGTTGGTTGGCAGGTGTATAGGATATACGACAACGTCTGTGCAGATATGGCTATAAGGCATCTTTGGAATGAGTTTTTCCTTCCAAATTTCATGACAACTGGTTACAACAACGACCAGGTTAGCCAAGTTTACGTTTTTTCCTGTTCAAACTTTACTTGGCAATTACTGTCATTGTGCAAAGCAAAGTGCTTTGGCAATTTTATAGGAAGCACGGCTTCAGGGAACTAGCAACATAGGGATCTCAGCTCACAGAATCCCTGCCAGTTTAAATTGTGCAAGATACTTACAGTTTTGGTTCTCACGGTTGAGGCCATCACTCTGCGCAAGGGCTTACCAGTCTTTATGGGGGCATGCTAGTGACATGAATTCAATTCAGCCGCTTCATGCATTACGCTTTTGCTAACACAATCACCACTCTGTCACAGACAGAGTACGGATGGATTGTTGGTTGCTAACAACACTCAACAATACTAAAAAGAACCTAAAATTTCATCTAGATTCATCGGCAAGGTGCCCCTTTCAAGTCATCCTCCTACAGTCACGACCCTACACGGTAGTTGATCAACATTTAACTTGTGCTTTCTGTTGTCTCTCTCGATAAGAGCATCATACAGACAGATTGTGGAATGCTTATAAGATAAGCTACAATTCAGGCATAATATGTCTATGAGCACACATTCTGGGCACACACTCGTTAAGGAAAGTTCCTCAGCCCAGCATGCTCTTCTTTTCTCTCTCTTTCTTATTTCTTTCGAGAATAACGAAATTCTTCTAAGAAGATTTCGATACATATTCTGCTCGTGAGTCAACTTGAGCCAAGGTGCTCTAACTCACAGCTAGCACGTGGCTAAGATGCTACTCAAATTAGTCTTCATCGGTTTATCGATTGAAAACTATTTTACATAAGGTCTTTGAGCCAAACAGGCTAAGAGCCAGTGTTAAACCTAGGATAAGATCCACTTGTTGGTATTCCTTGGACGATTGTTCTCAAGATCGAATAGCACTACCAGTGGAGTACACATGGACGTTAATTGACAAGCAAGCGTCTTGTCATTACGGATGTCATTACGGATGCTTAGGGTGTCATTTCTGCACTACATGTTTTCAATGCGACACACAAGTTGAGTTTTTGCTAATCTTCAACTCACAGCAATTGATCTCTACAAGAAAGTATAGATGCAGCAATCAGTTGTGATAGCATGGCTATTCATAAGAGCTTTCGTCACTTGTGTGGGTCTCCTGCTCTCTCTATAGCACTAGGGAGTGTCTATGGACATACTGTTTTGGGGCAAGGCCCAACGGGTGATTGATACATCACCCCATAGGCATTAAGGATCACAGTCTGATCTGCATTGAGGATCACAGTTGATCTCTCGCAGTTATACTTTCAAGGAAAGAATTCTGCAATCTACCAAACGTGGTAGCAGACGGACACACTTTTCAAGTTGATTCCAATCATTCTGAACACGGACGAATATGTTGGTTACCGTTATCTGCTAGTTGAGCAGTTTCTACAAAGAGTCTTACCAAGGGGTTCTGACTACGTAGATTCTAATCCAAGGGCTGGGATTGCAAAGGCAACATCCAGTCTTCCCAGTGCAATGCTGTTTTTTTTTCAGGTAGGGGACGTGCCCCTCTCCATTTGAATACAGGTAAGTGAACATTACGTTCAAATCTCCAGGTATGCATCTATTGATTTGGTGTGATTCCATTTTTAGTATGCTTTGCTTGGTTTTTCAAGACGTATAAGTACGCTTGAATGTTACAGAGTCATGCCAAGGGCATGTCGGCACAAAGTATTTTGGGCCAAGTATCCAATCTATTTTTCTGCATTATGCTGTTACGAACCTACTTGTAGGGTTCAATTTGGCACATGTTGTCACACGGGATACAACATGGTCTAGGAACTCAAGGAGTTCGGTTTGGCCAGTGTGGAGCAATGAATGAGGGTCCCTCTCACTCTTGTCGTAAAGTGTTTAGAGCTACCTCCACACACAAGTACATCTTGTACTTGAATAATGTTCCTTTTTACACATCCTTACATGAGACATATTCCACATGTGGAGAATATGAGTCTCTGGACTGACATTGGCGCCATTATTTCAATTATGTGTCACGACAGAGTCCCTAGGTGCTGGTCACATCTGTTTTCTCGACCATTTTTTTAGCACGACGTATTAGGAGCAATTTCGTGGCCAGAAATTGTCGGATACTCTGATTGACTTGTTAAGGTACAAGTACTGCTAAACAACATTACAGATGGTTGTTTATACGAATAGCAAGGCTATAAGTTGTTAAATGAAAAAGTTTCATTGTCTGTACCAAGAAGTGATCAATGTTTTACCTTCTATTATGGTTTAGACATTTCAGCAAGGCTTGCAAAAAGATTGCAACTGAAAGTGTTTACTTTCTTTTCAGAACTATTTACATTCTTTTTTAATGTGTGCTACGTGCATCACATTTTGCCAATAGTATTGGAAAGGCTCATTATGGATATACAGGTTCCGGTTAGTTTTTGCTAAATGCATGCACACTAGGTGTTATGGGCCCTGGTGTTTAGCAAACGTTGATTTGGAATGGCATGCATATTCCTTAGGTTGTTGCTTATGAAGCATTTTGCACTCTATGTGCACTATCTCTATGAGATTACTTTTGAGTCTACTAATCACCAATAGAGGTCATGGCTCGTTTTGGGTGTTTGTGGTTTTTTTTAAAAGTTAACCACGATGGTTATTTTGCACATTGTTGATTCCTCAACAATGTTATACGCTATTGTGATTTCCCGTTTACCAGTCGACTGGAAAGACTGTCTGTAAACCATGGGGGAAACACACCTCAGTACTGTCAGTATCTAAGGGGATTGACAGATTACAGAGTGTAATCTTGGGCTACAGGATATGCAAAGTGCGTACATTAGCACCAAGCAAACAAATTCATAAGAATTTATTGCTCTTTTTGGAGTTTACGCATGTTGCGACTAGGTAGTCTCTTCATGTATAACTCAGGTTCTCAACCTTGAACACTCGTTAGGGTGGGGTTGTTTACTAATGATGAAAAAGAGGGCCAAGTCAAGGACTTAAAAATTGGCTGATGAGTTATGTCAGCAAGTTACTTTCATGGAAAGTAACAAAAGGTACTCTTTTTGGTACATCTTTGTTGTGATAAACTCGTTTACCATGCTCATGAGCATTCTAAATGGAGTCTACACACTATGTTTGGATAGGAACCGGTACCATCAGATGGTTACAAATGGACAACAGTGTAGAAAATCAAGATGTTACTCTTGGTTTCATTGAACCTCCTACTAAACCGGGTTCCACTCAAATGAACCGTTGGATCCATGTGGGATGTTAACGTAGAAAACATTAGTGTTCTTATGAAGATACCATCACTTGTGTTTTTGCGGACGAAACGCTTCTCTAAGGGGGGAGTAATGTCAGGACAAGGGTAGAACCAGTCCGGGCCAAGGGCCAGGACGGACATGCAGTCAAGGGGGTCCCTATATTTAGCAGGCCAAGGGCCTATATAGGGCATGGTTGGGTGGAGATTAGCTTGTCAATTCACCTGTCCTTACATCGAAAACATGTAAATGCAACCATGGGTGCTTCTAGAGTGACAAACTACCAAATGGAGCTCCGGTGAAGCCAAAGTCGACAAAAACCATACGGAAAGAATCCCCAAGGGATCTGGAAGCTATGGAGACCAACATAAAAAAATTTCATCGCCCGAAAAGCACTCCAAAAGTCAAAAAACGGCCTGGAGGCTCTGAAATCCACACAATGAGTTATTTTCTATCCATTTCATTTGACTTTTTTGTTGACATTAGGCTTAAAAGGGACTCAGGGGGACTAAGGGCAGGCACTAGTGACAGTTTCCATGAAAAAAATCATCAGGAGACATCCTACACGTAGGATGTCTCAAGGGCATTTCTGGGCACAGAACCCAACATTTTTCATCACACACATTTTCTGAATAGCCTTTACATGCTACCCACCAAGTTTCATCACATTGGGACCAACATTGACCTCATATGCATGAAAAAACGCAAAGTTAGGGCATAGAGGCAATAATGGGCCATGGACCTACCAAATCTTGTCCAAATCACATGAAACTTGCACAACACTTTCATGAGCACATAGCCAACCAACCTGTGTGGTCACCTGCAAGAAATGATGAAGTAGACATCATACGCGTAGGATGTCTATTTGACATTTTTGGCCTACAGAGGGTGTTTGTCCATTCTAGATCTTTTCTTATCATCTTCAAGAGCTCATATATCAAGTTTGAAGCCATTCTAAGAAATTTTGACCCCCCAACACCTTCAAGATACACTTTTTGAGCCCAAAAACACTAATCAAGGTCTTACCAATATCAATTCTTGTCCAAATCAAAATCCAAGAGCATGGCCATGTTCCACATGCCAAGGACTACCCACAGAACAAATCCCAAGCCATTTTGATGAAATAGACATCCTACGTGTAGGATGTCTCCAGCATGTTTTTGACCTTCTGTGCAAAGAATGACATCATGGGAGCCATTACCATGGTGCAAGGAGCCCATATATCAATTTTCAACCCATTTGGACATCAATTGCTACCATTTGTGGACTTTCTACCCAAATTGTGACCTAAAGCCTGAATCAACCCAAAAATCCACTTTTTGATGCCCAAATCCAAATCCAAGCACATAGCCATGTTGTACAGGCCAAGAACCACCAACATGTCAAGTATCACCCAAATATGATGAAAAAGACATCCTACGCGTAGGATGTCTAACTGAAAATTTTTGGACAGAATTGTACTGTGAGCACATGCACAGTTTCACAAGTTCCTTTTAAGATTCAGTTTCTCAGCTAATATGGAAAAAACGCTAGCTTTGGACTACTGAGTGCAACAGGATCTATGGCAGCCGCAAAGTTACCGGCAAAGAAGAAAAGGATGACCATAAAAGATTACCTAGAAGAGGTAGAGCCCTTCGTCATACCAGAAGGAACTCTAAAACCAACCAGCACCTGGATCGAAGAAGATCTGCTAGAGTCCAATGATCTAAATATTTACCAAGGCGTGTTCAAAGACACCGAAGGAAACGTGACAGAGCTACCAATGCTACCGCGGGAACTCAATGAGTTCTTCAAAAGCAAGATGGCAGAGTATCTGGAGAAGATTGATCTCCACAATTATTTTGAAGCGGTGCCGGAAGGTATTGACATAAAAAGAGTATGGAAATTTGTGACAACAATAAAAGAAGATGGAGTGGCCCGAGTTACAGATCTGTAGGGCAAGCCAGGCACAGAGATTCTAATCACAGAAAGAGTAGTGGTAGCTGCACTAGACCTCTCCAACAAAGGGGATAGTGTAACCAAAAGAAGATCATCAATTATGCAGCTTATGTACATGATAATCTGGTGAAGATGGGCAACAAGAACCCCACATACATCGTGCCAGGTGAGCTAATCACGAAGGTGATTTATGGGGCATTGCATGCCAAGGGAAGATGGCCCGACCCTCCATCAAAAAACGATTGGCTGAGGCTCAAGGAAGATAAGGAAGACGAACAGCCCAAAGCACCAAGGGTGGCAACCCGTTTGAAACACCGGTTAGAAACCGTGAAAGAAGAGCATCCAGAGCTAAAGATGGCAAAGAAGGAATCTGCCCAAGTGCCAGTAAAAGAGATGAAATCACAGAAAGCAGCACGGCTAGAGCGGCTGATGGAAAGCTTCAAGGCAGAAAGAGCCCTCAAAGGAGATTTAGACGATCTATGGAAGCCGTCTCTAGAGGCAATGTCGGGATCATCCCGAAAGGGTGCATAGAGACAGATTCGATGATTACATTAAGAATTTTCAGATTCTGGATGCCACAACAGAGAATATCCCACATGTACCCTTTACAGAAGAGGAAGTGGAGCAAGTTTGACGGAAACTGCTAGAAGAGCAAGAAGGCCAAGAGAGAGAAAGGAAGACAAAGGCGGATAGAGATTTCAAGAAAAAGCCGACAACTCCACCGCCCAACCCTAAGTCAAGCCCATCGCCCTCACCACCTCCTCGTAGCCTTCCACAAGAAGAGAAAGAGGAGCAAGACAAACCAGAAGACCAAGAAGAGTCAAAGCAAGAACAAAGCCAAGAGAGAGAACCGAAGTAAGAGGCTAATCCTAAGAGTGAGCAACCAGAGCCAATAACAAGGTACAACACATTTCTAGACCTGCTAGCTGCCAGATATACAAAAGAAGAGGCTGCCACAGTCGCATTTGACTTGGCAAGCACGGGGCCCAAAGAGAAAATGCAGAGCCTGCGGTTAGTGGAGCTTAAAGAAATGGCCACTGATACAGTGGACCTACACCCGCCCACCAATGATTGGGATGTGGTGATGACAAAACTAACCGGGCTAAGAGCACAGTCAATGGCCTCAGAAAGTGAAATGGCAACTCTTAGATCCACTGAAGTGCAGATAAAGCTTAAGGTTGACACTTTACAAAAACAAAGCCAAAGGCAGATAGAGAGAGAGAGAAGCAGAGCTGCAAGCCAGTCTAGCAAAGGCATTGCAAAGATTCCAAGAAATGGAAAGAGAAAATCTGAAAGCAGCTCAAAGAATGCAAGGAGCCGAAGAGAAGTATAGACAACTCAGCAAGTCATTTTGACAGATGCAGAGAGGGAAAGGGATAACCTAACCCTACAACTTGCTGAGGATTCCAAGGAAGTTAAGGCCATGCGAAATGCCAAAGAGAAGGCGGAAATAGACCAGGAGGCTAGCGAGGATGAGGTCCTTGAGCTCAAGGACCAGCTTAAAGTTAAAGATCAAACCATCCAGTGGCTACGAGCATCTCCTGCTAGAGTTAGGGCTACTAGCTCGACTCACACCACTACAGAGAGCCAGATCTATGAAGAACAGATGAAGGAGCTCCAGAAAGAGTTGACCTTACAGAAGAAGCAAAGGTTGATGATGGCAGAAGGGTCGGTGGTTATGCAAACATGCATGGAAGAAGAGCAGAAAGCAATGCAAGATGAGCTAGAAAATATCAATAGAAAGCTCGAGGAGGCGGAGAAGATAAACGCCGAGTTGAACAACCTCCTCGTGAACATGGGAGAAGAAGCTAAAGCAGAGAAACAGACACTCCTAAAGAAGATAGAAGAGCTGAGAGCAGGCAGGCACATGGCCAGCAGCCATGGAAGGCATAGATTTAGAGGATGTGGAAGATCCTGTGTGGACACACCCATGCAAGAGGAAATCCTAGTAGGAACCTCTCAAGAGCCACAAGATCTGACACAAGAAGAGGAAGAGAAGCTGCAAAAGGCCATAGAGGCAAAAATCAGAGAAACAGCCAAGGAAGCCTTTGAATGGGAGTAGAGGGTTTTTAAATCCATGACCATTCAGAAGATAAACGCCAGCAACCTCCGGCGTGAATGGCTATAGCCCTCTCTCCCATATCCTTTGCTAAAGTACGAAGCCACCACCATCAACAAGAGGATCAGAGAAGAGCCGATAGTGTCACTCTACACAGTAGATATCTCCCAGCATGAAGGGGCGAAGCTGGTAGTCGACTCCCAGCCCAGGTGGAGAAAGGCATGGCTAACAAAGTATCCACATTACCTAATCCATTTGGTAGAGGCACCCAAAATCATCAGAGATAACCTAAGCTTCTGCCCTCTACCAAGGATGCGGACGTGGAAGGCCCAGGAGATACTACAAAGAAGCCAACCCGCTTGGTTGAACTATCCGAAGCTGCCAGGCTTAAAGGCAGGCGAGAGAATAAGTGTTCAATACATGGTGAAAACCCTAACGCGCGCCATCAAATTGTTCACTGGCTTGCCTGACCTTTCTTGCATAATAATGAGGAAGATTTGCAAAACTCTTTTGACAGTCTTTGAGACGTTCAAACCAGGCTAGGTGACAGATAGTATCTTCTTCTTTCAAGATACTTACAGATGTGCCTATGATCTGTCTGGTCAGCCTTCCAAGGAGGTGATACATGCATTGTATCAAAGGATCATGTTTCTGCCATCCTATCACCTCCAGGCCTTTGAAGAATCTTTCTACACCGGCTTCTTCACCATCAACACTGATATATTCGGCCCAACACTACTGGATTTACATGCAAGATACGAGTCGCTGCTCAAGATGCGCGAAACCATAAGATGAAGAAGCAGCTCAACAGCCATGTCGGGGATGACATGAGCAAGGAGGGGGGGAGTGCTAGAAGCTGGACACACCCTACAGAAAATGACAGCTCGGTAGATTATCATTCTTTTTGAAATTATTCATTTATTAAGAAAACCCGACATTTCACCTTGTAAATATTGGGGCTTACAGAAGTTTCCAGATTGTATCTCAGTTTTGACATTTAGGTTGAGTAGATGGTTGATTTGTAACTTTAGGTTTTGAGAATTGTAAGGTATTTATACAACTTTTTGACCTTAATAAAAGGACCTTTTGGTCATTTTAAAAAAGTTTTGGAAGTCTGTGAGTGAGCGTACTGTGTACGAGAGAGTGTGTGAGCTTCATCTTAACACTACGTGTGCACCGGTGGTCAGAATCGAGTGCGGAGAAGTGCAGAGTGTTGCCCCTGAAGAGAGCTACGCGCCGATACCTACATTGCTTGTGTACGGTCCGGTTTTGCGAGCTCCATCTACGAGATTCAATTGGTGATTCGGTGAGCATACGTTGTCCGATTTTGCATTGCAGCATATCCATGCGTTCATATTGAGTAGAGATACACATTAGGCACTTTAGATTTCGGAAACAAAGACCTGCAAATTTTGGCCAGACATCCTACGTGATTTTGCACCAGGTGTTTTGGGTTGGGGTTTTGGTTCATAGACCTTAGGGAGAGTGACCTATTGGTGTTAGTAGGGTCTCCTTCAAGTTCTGTGGTGTTTCGAGATTATTTGATGGATGTTCGGCTCTAGAAAGTGTTGTAGGAAGTTTACTCTTATGCACTCCTGAAGGCTGTGACTTAGACATTGGGTAGAGACCTCTGTAGGAATTAGTTAGGAGTCGGTCGAGTGTAGGTTGACACCCTATGCTTGATTCCACGCGCTTGCGGGTTGAGCTTCTTCCTTAGCTGACTAATCTTGTTAGGTGAGTTCTCGCTGTGCTGACGTTCATTGCGGCGTATCCGTCCAGCACCAGCATCATGTAGACTCAACTTCAAACCTGTTTCCATGGGAGTGGCAATAGGTTTGCAATCCTCAAGTCCAAACTTACATAGCAATGTCTCTATATAACTTTTCTTACACAAGGAAATACCACCATCACACTACGTAAACTGTATACCCAAGTAATGATGCAGCAACCCCAAATCTTTCATCTTGAAAGTAGCATTTAAATCAGCCCAGCAATATGTCTCTCATTTGGTCCAGTGATTAGTAAATCATCGACATAAAGAACCACAATGAGAAGTACATCGCCCTCACGCTTTATATACAATGTGCTTTCTGTTGGACTATTACAAAGGCCTCGTTTGACAAAATGAGTGTCAGCTTTCTCATACCAAGCACGAGGAGATTGCTTCAACCCATACAAAGACTTCTTACATCTGCACACTTTGTCCTCTTGTCCTTTTATGAAAAAACCGCGAGGCTGCGTTACATAAACTTCCTCAAATATGTCACCATTCAAGAAAGCAGTAACAATGTCTGATTGATATACATCCCAACCAAAATTAGCTGCCAATGCACATAGAAAATGCACAGTAGTCATACAACAAGTGGGAGAAAAAGTCTCTTCATAATCTAGTCCTTTTTGTTGTGCATAACCCATTGCAACAAGTCGAGCCTTATGGCGATCGATCTCACCATCCGGCTTGCGTTTCATTTTGTAAACCCACTTTGTACCAATGGCCTTTTTGCCAGGAGGCAAATTACATAAAATCCATGTGTCATTTTTTGTAAGTGCATCACATTCTGATTGCATGGCAACCATCCAATTTTTTGTATGATGTGCTCCATCAATAGAACAGAGGTTCCTCAACATCATGTAAGCTAGACACAGCCAAATCATAACAATCTGATGCATAAGATGCATGGCGAGAGCCTGAACAAGTACGATTAGAAAAAGGTGCATCCAATTTACTATCATGCAAAGTGTGCACGAGCCATTTTAGCATACCTCTATCCTGCTTATTTTCAGCCCTTTCCGCATCAAGTACATCATGCAAAATCTTCCTCAAAAATACATCCAGTGAAACCAGAATACGTTTTGTTGCGGATGATACAACCTATAACCTTTGCTTTCAACACTATAACCAGCAAAAATACATCTGACACCCTTGTCATCCAATTTTCTACGCTGTGTTTGTGGCACCAAAGCATATGCCAAACATCCAAAAACACGCATGTGCTCAATAGAAGGCTTTCTATCATTCCATGCTTCATATGGAGTAATAGACTGCAAAGCTTTCGTAGGACACCTGTTTAGTACATAAGTGGCACACATGATGGACTCAAGCCAAAAAGAATGCGGCAAAGCTTGACTTTTGACCATACATCGTGCCTTTTACGTAAGTGACCTGTTTTCCTCTCAGCAACACCATTTTGCTGAGGTGTATTCATAAGGCACTCTACATTGGTGTTTTATCCCATGACTAGCCAGAAATGCATTGTAGCCGGAAATGCATTGTACGTAAGTGAACTATTTTTCCTCTCAGCAACACCATTTTGTTGAGGTGTATAAGGCATGTACATTGGTGTTTTATCCCACGACTAGCCAGAAATGCATTGTTCTCCCCCCCTCGATCGTAATGGAGGGTGCCCATAGTACATTTTTACATTTTCAGCCATAGCCAAAAATTGTTTGAAGCACATAAAAACTTCGGACTTTACTTTAAGCGGAAATACCCTTGCATGGCTGGAGTAATCATCAATGAAAGTCACAAAGTAAAGGTAATTGCCCAAGGACGGAGTTTGCATAGGCCCACAAACATCACTATGCACAAGCTGCAACGTGCATGTGGCCCGAACTGAACCATCCTTTGGAAACTTAGAACGCTGCATCTTACCCAAAATACAGCCTTCACAAACATGTTTGACAGGTGCTTCAAGAGGTGGCAAAGAAACAACCATATCAGATTTCTGCAAACGCAGCAAAATGGCAAAATTCAGATGACCAAAACGTGCATGCCAAAGTTTTGCATCTGAAATAGCCCTTGAATCTGCAACTACATTCGAAACTTGTCGTACAAAGTAAGCTTATATAGCCCACGGCACAAAATCCCATATGCAATGATTTCATCACCAAAACTGAGATCATGAACTGTACATCTTTCATCCACAAATTTGACTACAAGTCCAAGTCTAGCAAGTGCGGATACAGCCAAAAGATTCTTCTTGATCCTAGGTACATAAAGTGCATCAACAAGTGTGAAAGAACTGACCTTAGCAGCAGTAAGCACAATCTTTCTAACTCCTTGAACCAGATAAGAGGCATTGTTGGCACAAGTGACTAAATTCCCATGAGGGACAAACTCGAGAGAGGTGAACAATTCACGATGTGAGGCACCACTGTCGAAATACCACACATGTGAATCTGCAGCATCTGACAAGCATGCATCATTGACAGCAGGATTGTAAGTGCCCCCTGCGCTAAAAGCCCATTCTGCATCAACATCAGCAACATAGTCTCCTTTCACACAAGACTCAACAATGGCTGCATTTGTAGTGGAACCAGCATTTGCAGTGGAACCACCCTCTTTCTTCTTAGCCTCTTTGGCCTTCAACTTAAGACACGACTTGATCAAGTGATCATTAGCTTTACAATAATGGCAATGCATTTTCTTTTTGCCATTATCACTAGAATTTCCAGATGAATTGTTGCCAGAAGAAGCATTAGGAACATAATTTTTTCCACTCGCAGCAGAACAATAAGAAGTGGCTGTATTGCTGTTACCACCCTTTCTCTGAGAAGCATTAAAATCCTGTTCAACTGCACGCTGCCTAGTCCTGTTTTTTCTAGAAAGTGACTCTTGCAACAACAATGTGCATAATGCATCAAACTTGACAACTTCAGGATTTCCTTGGGTCATAAGTCTCCAAGTACTAGCAAAAGTCTAGTAAGAATTTGGTAAGGCATCAAGAACAGTCTGCACAAGGGAACTGTCTGAAATGACTTCACCTGCAGAAATAAGTTGCTCATTGATATCCTTCACACTAGCAAGGAAAGTGTCATAGATCTTCCTCATGCGTAATTTCGACTCAGCTCTTTACGCAGCAAAGCAATTTTAGTCTCATTGTGGCTTGCATAAAGACTTGCTAGAATTCCAAGAGTGTTTTGCAGATTTTGATGAATGGATGTGAGGAACAAATGGTGTGCTTCACAGACACGCAATTAATGCATGAGCCTGCGCATCATTTACATCCCAACAAGCTTGTTTTATCGTAAGCAAAATAAGCTTGCATAAAGACTTGCTAGAATATCCCAAGAGTGTTTTGCAGATTTTGATGAATGGATGTGAGGAACAATGGTGTGCTTCACAGACAACGCAATTAATGCATGAGCCTGCGCATCCTTTACATCCCAACAAGCTTGTTCTATCGTAAGCAAAATAAGTGTAATAGCAGCAATCCTTGCAGCAAGACGTTCAACATCCTCAACATCGCTTGCATCCTCAGAACCAGGACGTACATCAATGCCCTGCACAATATTCCAAACGCCTTTTGACCCAAGAACATGTTGCATCATGTAAGCCACATAGGGTAACTATCCCCATCCAACCTGTCCTCAGTAGCAAACATTTTAAAGACATCTATGTTGTTGTCAGCAATGGTAAATCCTGCATCTAATGTGAAAACTGCCCAAAAATAGGAGAAATGGAGCAGGAACAACACGTGCTATATAGCACAAACCGTAGAAGACTGAAAGGCACCTGTTATGCAAAAATCGGCACTCACAGAAATTCTGCACAAAATGACAAAATTGCCTATGGAGACCTGCTTGTAGTGGAAACGAAGGCCGAAATGAGCCCGGATCAAAAATCTGTGCAGAGTAGGCTCTGCGAGCATACCCTAAATTTTTGTCGACCTGCGAACGCTCACCAAACCTCATTGTAATCAGAGAACGTGAGCAAGCGTGTGCTAGAGCAGCTGGAGACCAAGCCCGGGAGGACGTAACCTGCTCTGATACCAATTGTTGGAATTAGGGTTGCAGAGAAACGCACACAGCTTGGAGAAGATGAAGGAAGCTCAAGGCACACAATAGAGAGTGTGTTACTTAGTGTGCAATGGAAAGATGGATAGCCCTAGAGTGATGGGCTTATATACAATGCTCATTGGGAAAAAACTCCTAAAGAGGAAAAAAATGCCTCGGCAGTCCTAGTGTGTTCACACACATCACTACGACATGTACATGGTAACACACGCATCCTCATTCTTGGATTCCACACCCTGCTTGTCCTCTTTCCCTGCACACCTGTAGTTCCTTCCACTCCCTTCTTGCATGTTGCACCTTCCCCTTGTATGTTCCTCATCCTTGCTAGTGATTTGATCTCCAGGCTTCGTGTCAGCAGCACCCAGCTCCACTATGTGAGGGACTTTACCTCCCACATTGTATTTAGTCTTTTTAGCATCTTTGTCCTTGAAGTCACCGTTTCCTTCATTTTCCCCCATGGTATCAGAGTGCTATCCCTTCTCAGTCTCTTTCCCTTCCACACTACCATACTTTAAATTATGGAGAACATCCCATATCTCTTTAGTAACCTCATCCTCCTCCCATAGAGTACTTGCAACAGACTTTGTGGCACCTTACCCATCCTTGACTCTGTCTCCATTTCTTCCACTAGGCCCAGCCGCAATATCCTCTTCCTTTGCAAAAACAAAGAAAGATAGCACGTGCTTACAAACAACCTCACATTTGGTGCAAGTAAGCATATGATATGCAAAACATGCGCAGACTTACTCTTCACAACATGATGCCCACTAACCTAGGACTTTGCCACCTCAAAGATCACATGTAACAAAGCACTGAAGCAAAGGGGGTGATACTAATGTAGACACTCAAGCATAAAGGTTCCAACAACCCCTGCAGACTCCAACAACTCACTACATGCAACACACACGCCAAACACGTGGATCATACCCACCAAATCAACAACTTGAACCTCTTCCCTATCTTAACATCAGAAATCATCTGCTTCACAAAGAGGGTGTGGCCTTGTGTTTCCTTCCATGTTGCCTCCAGCATATCAAACTCAGCCTATTGCCAACTAATAGCAATACAAGCAATCCCAAATTAGTACCCAAAAGCTAGCAAGCAATGTTGAAGGCATCATACTACCAAGTAGTACCAAAAACTACCAAAAGTACCAAAAACTACCAAGTCATCAATGACAGAAGACAACCATGAACTACCAAAACTAGAACCAAATCAGAATCATGAATTACCAACTAGTAGCAGAAACATAAGAAGAGAAACAAAAAACCCTAACAGCCACCAAAACAACATTGTCAAAAGCTACCATAACTACCTAAAACCACCAATACCACCAAAACATTGTTAATAGAAAACAACCATAAACCACCAAAGGGGAAACTAGAATAGTACCAAAAGCTACCAGTTTGTACCAAAAGCATTATAAATACACCCAAGGCAAAAATAAACTACCTAAAAATAACCAAAACAACCTTGTTAGATCCATGCCATAAACTACCAAAGCATAACAAAAAACTACCAAAAGCTTTTAGTAAGGGTTTAGAGGTACTAGCAACACAACCAAAACTACTACAACTACCATTGCCTCCAAAACTTCCAAAACAAAAAAATTGCTAGACTACCAACCGTGTAAAAACAATATGATAGAAGATATTGAAACAAGAAAGTAGATCCAAAAAGACCCAAAAAATAGCAATATGAACAAAAACTACCAAAATAGCATAGAAAAAATTCAAAAAACCTACTTGAAGCTACCAATCTACCTAAAATATGCAACTACCATATTGAAGCAAGAGGACCAAACACTGACAAAACTACCAAAGCATGAGTTAAAAATACTAAAAAAAAACCAAGAGCTTTCAAGAATACGACAAACTAACAAAAAATTTTAGAATTGCATGTCTGAGACACTCTCTCAACAATACTTTCTAGGTCTGTAACATAGTCAAGTGTCCACACGTGATGTTGAGGGGGGTCTATCTTTGCATAAGGCAAGGCTTCTTAATAGATGATGGATGGCCTCGGTGGGAGACACCATTTTCCCTTTGCTAAGTTTCAACCTTTCGCTCCAACCCTCCCAGGCAACTGGCACACATATTGAGCACACTCTCTCCAAACCTCGCCCATGAGACCTTATGGCGCGTAGGATCCTTTGTTGCTGCATGGAATTTTTTGAAAGCAAAGCAATGCACAAACTTTGAAGTGATCTCCCCACAAGATGGAGGGGCTTGGTTTACCTTGTGGAACAAGAACCTGCAATTGTCAACCAGACTTGGCTGCACATGATTGAAGAGAATCTTTGCATTCTTTTGCTAGCATTGCTTGAAAAAAAACATCCACTGGTCATCAGGGAGCTTCTTCTGTAAGATCCAGAATACCCTCCATACTCAAACCATACTCCTCATGAAGCTCTTCGGCTGTATAACAAAACTTGGTCTAAAGAGGGTATTTCTCCATTTTGTTTTTTCTTGCAATGTGGAAACACGAAGCTCATTAGACGTGCCCTCACTCTATCAAACCAAATACCTAAGCATGCTTCCTATATGCCTTTATTTTGGAGACATTTTAGTAATGTAAAACTCAACACAGAGATTCTAAACTTCTCTTTATCACATGGATGACCTTGCCACTACAAAATTTGGTACTGTAAAGTGCCCCATTTTATATGTTAATCTTTATTGACCTACAAAGATTTAAATTTGTGTTTGGCTCATAGCACATATACTTGCATGCATGCAATGCAAAAAAAAAAAATGTAGAGCTCTCAAGATAAAGAGCATGCAATTTAAGAAGAATAAAGATAGGGCTCAAAAACTTAAAACCTTCAAATGACAATAGCTACCTTTCATGAAAGAAAATCAAAACTAGTGACACAACACAACACTGTACACATGCAAGGAGGAACATCAACCTCTGGATTTTGTAGATGATCGAGTTTCATCTTCGCCAAAAACCGCTCTAGACTTAGTTGATTTCTCTATAGAGAAGCTCCCCTTGCTAGCTCTTGTGTTTGGGGTGTTGATACTCTAAGGAGATTTTTTACCTAGGAGGGGGGACCTTGCATCCATGGTCCTGGGCTTCTTCCCCTTGTCTAGTGACTCCCTGGTTGTAGCCTGCCTCGCATGAATGCGCATAGTGGGGATGGTGCACAGTCGAAGACCTCACTAGATGGTGGTGCAAAGCCTTTTCTGCTTGTGAGAGAGGTGCAAATACTCTTCTAAAAAAGGCTTGACACAGGTGTTGTCTTTGAGAGCGGTGCAAATCCATTGACGTGGGACAGATAGTGACAGCCTCAACCACACAAATTAAATGTGCAACTCCCATCCATAATTGCCCCACCCATGTTTTCTTTCAAAGGAGTGGTGTTTTAATTTTTAATACATTCCCTCCTAGAGTGACTAAATTTAGAGGACAAAAAAGGCTCCCTCCAAAACGACCTAGACATATGTAGAAGTACCACCTAGGTAGAAACAAAAAAGGTCCTTTTTTTGTATCATAAATGCATTCTTTTAGCCTGCCAGTTGTATACTTACGAGTATCAAAATACATATCAGTTCCAGTCTCTTGTCTTCATGTTTCCATTTTAGTCCTTGTCTGGTTTGTCCGCTATCTGAAGTTTAAACGTGAAGTTCGATTGTCTAATTTGATCCAATTAAATCCAAATCTCTACCCTAGAATAATGTTAGAAGTGACTAGATCATTCCATTTTGGTAATTCATGGTGGTGAGCTAACGCTCTTGATAGAGAACCTATCTCCTAGTTGGAGTGTGGGGTTAGTTGCAGTTCAACAATTCTACCCAGAAGAGTCAGCCGTAGAAGGCAAACACGAAGTTCATGGAGGAGCAAGATCATGTTAGCACAGTTATTGAGGAGTTATAGGGAGACTTTGGCACTAATTATGATACCAAAATGATACGGAGGTGCACCTTGACCTGAGGGAATCCAAGGAACTTTGGGGTTCTTAGCATTCCCCTCAGTCTTAGGAGAAGGCATTCAAAGTGAGCGGAGAGGCACTCTTAGTCACATAGATCTCAGAGAATAGATAAGGGTAAAGGTATGGAGGATAGTGATGAGAGTAGACAAAGTTGAAGATTGGCTTACATCAAGCATTGGCCCAAAGAGGAAAAGTCAAATTCGAAGGAAAAACCTAGGCATGATGACCATGATACACAGACACACATCATCACCAAAATAGACACACTAAGCATTCAATTGATCTAAAAATTACCTTTTGAATCTTCAAAGGTGGGAAAAGGATGAACCAGATGTTCATATCTAGGCATTTGAGTAGTATACTGAGTTGAAGGATATTGACAAAGATGAGTGGGGAGAATACTTTCCACAAACCTTAAAGGATGAAACACGAAAGTGGTATTGCCACTACCCAACATGCAAGCTTTGAACATATAGCAAACTAATCAAATATTTTTGTCTATAATATATAGATAATAAAGGTGATAATGACATCCTAGGTGAGCTGGATAGAATCAAGTAGGGGAAATCTTTCAGACATGAGCTATGTAGGCAAGATCAAGGAACTCACTAGACAATTGAATGAGCCTTAATCAAAGAAAAGAATGCGTCCCTGGTTTCTCAGTGGTTTCAAAAGTAAAAATCTTAGGGAATAGGAGGTTCTAGCACCGAGAAAGAAGTTTAATGATCTAGTCTAGACAACACTGAAGCTCAAGAAATAGGTTAAGAAATAATGGGGACATAAGGGACAAAGAGACTCCAATGATATTGAAACATTAACTAAGGAGTCAGAGTCTAGCTCCAACTCCAATTTATTTGGTAGTGACTCAGATGATCAGATCATAGAGAAGAAGAAAGGTTCATGGACAAGAAAGATTGAGGCAATGTCAAAGCACATTGCAGAAATGTCCAAGACCACACCTTATGTAGGAAAGGTCAAGACTTGGTGTTCAAAATGCAGAGCCAAAGATCATAGGTCTAATGAATTCTCTGAATTTACATATTGTAAGGCACTTGGCCATGTTTGGAATAATTGCAAAATTAGGATACATCATTTCAAGAAGGGGAAGAATCTATCTATGATTGTATTAATGAACCTGGAGGTGCCGAAGATAGATAGAGCATTTGGTTCTAAAGAGAATGAGGCCAATACCATTATTGGGAGTGGAAGAGGAAGACATCAGGGAATGATATCCATCACAATCGATATACAAAAATATAAAAAGAGCATAAATTCCATAATTTCCAAAGCTCCATACTAAAGGCTATAGTGTGAATAATTAAGAATTTTGCTTATACTTCCAAAGTCCAATAGTCTTTGAAAATGTCATTTGACAAAAACAAATTGATGACCCTTTATCAACATTGCATGCAAATGGAGTAGATGGAAGTCTAGAACCTCCTCTATCACCTCATCTCCATCTAGTTTTTAATTTATGTTGTCCTTTAGACTAGAGTCATGTAGGAGCACCAGCTTCATTGAGGCCTCTTCATGCTCACTTATATCTTTAACCTCCCTATCTCTCCTCATGCTTTTTCCTTTGTTCTTATCCCTCTCCATTTCCTTAAGCACTAGAAAAGCTAGGCCGATGTCCCAATTAAGAAATTGGATATATACCTATACATCCCATGCCCAAGTCGATGAGGCCATTGTGATCATCTACCTTGTAATCCCTCTTAGCGAGCCCTTTAACAAATTTCAATAGGCAATATAAAAAATTCTTGTTAGATTTGTACACATGCTTTAGAAAATCAATCGACAATCATACGGTGTTTAAAACAAGTTCATATTCACACTTGTGTGCCTCTAGGTAGTACTACTTAGAATTCACTTAATTACTAAAAATTGAGTTTTAAATTAATTTTTGTGGAGAAGATAAATAGAGAACTAAATTTTCACTTGCAAAATAGTACAACTCTTGGATTCCATTTTCTAAGACTTAATTACTTTTAATGTTGAAATGCTCAGAACTCAAAATATCCATGAAATACCAAAATAATCATACGTATAAAATTGAATGAAAGATAAAAAGAACTTAAATTAAACTTTACAATCAATAGTTATGCATATAGTTGGGATATAAAACAAAATTTTCATTAAGATAAGGCCCTGTGTTTGAGCTTTTACAATGATACATCACGGGAATGAGATGTCCCCACAAGTAAAACTCTTCTCTTCTCTAGACATTACAATTTTGCTATCCACACAAAAAGAATGCTATTCATGGGTTGACGTACTTTCTAAGATTGCTAATGTTCTAGTGATCTTTGACACAACTATTGGGAAGAATGTTAGTGTGGGGGAATATTTGAAGGTCCATAATCTCTTGAAAAAAAATATTGGAGTCGAGCGCCTCCCATACTCCCATTGTTCGCTTCCATCTTCTGTATGGAAATTTCATTGACAAGCCTTGCTTTGCAATATGGTTTTTGCATACCAATTTTCACCAATAAATAGATCATTTGATGTGGCATAAGCGTGGCCATAGAGGAATATCTCTTGTGAGGGAATCTCTCAAGATAAAAACTCTGCATATAAAAACTTGCCAGTGTCCACATAAATAGCTTCAAAGATTCCTGTAAAAGATTCCATTGACTCTCACTCTGCAAAATTATATGGAAAAATATATGAAAGGAAAATACACCAAATTATGCATATATTGAAGCAACCTAAGAGGTAAAAGTATAAATGGTACAATCCAAAACATTTAAATAGAAGGAGAACATGTACAATTTCCAAGAAACCTAGGCTGAGGCAAAGACATGTCAAGCACCAATAGAGAAGCTATATACATATGTTGTACCTTTGGTAGACGCTTGCCATCTTGAGTTTCTTGAAATCCATGATCTTCCCATTCCAATGATGTGTCTGAGAAGCCATACGTTTTCTTGATACCTTGTGTAAACAACATGAACTTAGCCACATTTTCACCCACATAAATAATTTGTAATCATGATAGCAAGTGAAGAACTGCTATCGTCTTGCACATTGGTGCAACTTATTGAGTCAATAAAACTCCCACGTTGATGAGCACCTAAAGAATCCATGAAAGCAATGCAACACATGCTTTGACAAAAATGAAGATTAGTTCATATACATAGTTTTTATTAGTGTGGCATAATGAGAAAGTCTAAGATGTATACAAAGATAGACAATGGCACTACTACAAATCTCTACATGAAAGATGGAAACAAAAATCAGCATGGTGAGTGAGCAAAGATACAAGAACATTGGAGGTAGGACTGAAGATCATTGTCCTTACCAATGCATAAGCCTAATAATCTTACCCAACAATGCCCCTATGCCAAACCTCCAAAATGATGTGGGTGAGTGAGGAGAGATCATTTCAGAGCTAGATTACGAACAAGGACCGAGTAAGGTGTTGATGAAGATATTCAAGAAGCAGTTACTGCTTCAGATCTATACCTTCATGTAGAGGTTTGAAGGTGAGGTTGAGTGATTAACCTCACCTTCACACCTAGATGAGGAAGAAGGGACAAATAAGGTGTTGATGAAGATACTCCAGAAGTAGTCGTGTTGTAGATCTGCAACTTTCCATAGAGGTGTGAATGTGAGACTACATTATCAATGGAGAAGAGAGGTGTTTAAAAAGATACCTTAGAAGTATCCAATGTTGTAGATCTACCACTTTCTTTAGAGGTGTGAAGGTAAGGCTGAGTGATCAATGGAGAAGGGAGGTTTCAAACCTCTGTTGCAAGAGGTATTTGGAGGGAAAAGTGGGCTTGAAAAAGAAGATGTAGGTTTCATAGCTAAAGGGGGGAGAGAGTAGTTGTAGCAGCCTTAGAGAGAGTAAAGAGGAGAGAGAGAATGTCAACACGTTTTTTGAAAGACCCCTTTTTAGGGAGGGAGGGGGGGGGAGTCAATAGCCTCTAGAGAGAGAAAGAGTGGGTTTTTATGCCAGCTTTATGGAAAAAGGTTCAAATTTTCTTATTTTCTCATTTTATGAATAAAGAAAATACCCCTCCACCTCTAGGCCTATAAGTTTGACCACTCAATTTTAGAGCCTGCCACACCCACCATTTCAATCCACATGGAAGTCCCCCATTTGGTCATTCCTTAATCTCATTTTTAATCCCATGGAAAATAAAGAGGCCCTTCTATACCCCAATCCCTTTCTAATGAATGCAATCAATCAAATGATGGAAGCTCAAGGATCCATTCAAACTTTTGATCTGAGTCGTCTTGATACAGAATTGCAATGGCCTTGGAGTCAAACTAAAGAGTGTAAACAAGAAAACCTGCACCTAAAAGATTTGGTATTGAAAGTACAAATTGAGCAAGAAAAATACGAGCACATCATGCAAATTCAACAAAAGAATTTGGACAAGCTGAGTGCACAAAACTCACTGCTTGCCAGGAAGAGAAAGTAGATTTGCTCATAAAGCTAACAATGGCCAAAGGATTGTGCTAAAGTAGAAAGTAGTAGCATTGTTAGTATGAAAGCTATCCACAACACCCTTAAAAAATCTATTTTGGGCAAGTACACTTATCGATCATTGGTGGAAATCTTTGATCCAGATAGTAATATAACAAGTCTGACTTTGAGGAGAAGTCAAAGGAGTACATTGTTACATTAGTCAGAAAAATGTTAATGGAGCATCTCAAGGACTAAGAGGATGATGAGTTTGAGGAAACAGAGCAAGGAACGAGGATGGGGATGGAACAAGTAATCATAGAGATGATGGTGATGACAATGGTCAACCTCCTCCTCCTCTAGCACCTTGCTTAGGTATATGTGGGCAACAAAATGGAGACACACAAGGGGTAAAGAGAATAGATTGATAGTCTATAGACTAAAATCATTAGCAAATAGATAAAACTCAATAGTAGACACAACAAGGGTCAATAGTACAACAACAAGCTCAGATGGTTAGAAGGCTGAGTAAGGGTAAAGCCATACCGGTAGATCTTGATTCTGACATAGAGCCTGATTATTCTATTGAATGCTTAAGTTTGAGCAAGAGATTACGAAAGGAGAAGAAACTTCAAATACAAGAATATTTGAATGATGATGATGCTTGCTCAGATCTTGAACAATTCCAAATGTTGTATGTGGGGGTCAAGTGTATGATTGTTCAATGGAAGATGGTCAGCTTTCATGAGAAAACCACTTGCCAATTTCCTCATCATCCCAACACAATCCAACTATTGGAATGAGTGCCAAAATATCTACTCACTGATGATGATGTACTGGTAAATCCTTAGGTGTAGCAATTGTCTACTATGAACATTCAAATCTTAGGGATCCCATTGGAAATGTTTCTTGGCAATCAACCTACATACGATGCATGAAAGATATCAGATTAGAAATGTAAGCCATCAAGCTACAGATTGGCCCGAGAATATTGGTTCAAAAAGTGAAGATCTCGCTAGAGAATAATGCATGCAATAGCAAGGTACCAAATACTAGGATGAGTTTAAGGAAATGGGAGATAACTTTAAAGAGTCTTTTTCAATTGGTAAGGATTTTCAGGAAAATGCTAATTCAAGAGAAACAAGTGGTGATGAAGTTTATAGAGCTGGTTCTTGACTCCCCAATCCTCATGTATACCTTACCTATGAAAGATGATGAATTACCCAAATTTTACCTTGCTTTGTATCCAAAGTATAATGAGCCAGTAGACCAGCAAAGGTATTTATACATTGTCAATCAGTTGAGAGAATGGTATGAGCATAATAAAGCAGAGTTGGTGGCTTGGAAGAATGTGCTAAATGACACTGAATAGAAACCATAGTATCAATACTAAAGGAGGATCTACACAGCTTTTGAGGTATAATGATCTAGTGGAGGGACCAAATTTGCACATTGATTAGGTGTACCAATGAGCTCCTCCAATTGTCAGTAGAAGCCTCCAAGACCCATAAAAGGATCCATCAAACAAAGCAGCATCCAAGACATAGTTCAGAGAAATGGAGAAGATTTTGTTTGAAGCTTGGATCAAGGCCAACTAACCACTTCTAATGGGTTGGATCCACACAACATCAATATATCACAAATTGGCTAGAGCCAATCTCACTAGGGGAAGGCGCACTTTGTATGATGTTTAAACAAAGAGCTAGAATGTTTTGACACCATACAAAGTCAAGATGATCGCTAATTGCAGGGAGCAGATGGAGCAAGAAGCCGTCTATTGGCTTACTCGGAAGGACAATGCTGATCCCAATGCTCAAGGAATGAGTCAACATTTGGTGATACAAGATCCACCTCAGACCATTCAAAAGACAACACGAAAGAAGGCCCCATATAAGAGGAAACAGTGACACCCCAAAGATTGTGCATAAAAAGCCCAAGAGCCAGGGTGTGACACATTTACAATTTTAGATAAGCCTAAGGCCTATTGCAGAGGAGCAAGTTGAAAGGAACTTGGGTGGATTCATACCACCTATCCTCGAGGATATCAATCATTTTCAGAAGAAAACCTAGATATTTTTTAATATGCCAAAATTCAAAGAAAAGGGGGAGGAATGTAGATGGTGGGAATAGGCCTTAGTCGGGCACCAACAAAATCATTAGGAACTGGCAGTTATTGGATAGATATATCATAGTAAATGCATAGTGTACAGCCAATCAGAGCCCAATTTTGTTGGTGCCTTAGTCGGGCACCAACAAAATCATTAGGAACTGGCAGTTATTGGATAGATATATCATAGTAATTGCATAGTGTACAACCAATCAGAGCCCAATTTGAACACCTATGAATAGGACCCATTACTTCATTTCATTTTGAACATTTTCTCTAAGCATCACTTAGCTCTATCGAGTTTACAGCCAATCAGATCCCAATTTGGGCACCTATGAATAGGACCCATTACTTCATTTCATTTTGAACATTTTCTCTAAGCATCACTTAGCTCTATCAAGTGCTAGTTGTATATTTTCTAGCATTTGAATACATATCAGTTCCACTCTCTTGTCTTCATGTTTCCATTTCAATCTTTGTCTAGTTTTTCTACTATCTGAAGTTTGATTGCCTAATCCGATCTGATTAAATCCAAATCTCTAACTTGGAATAGCTGTCAGAAGTGACTAACTCATTCCACAACTTTTAAAAAAAATGCAAGTTTCACCATAAAACAATTTGTTTGATTATGTGATATTGTCAAAAAAGGAGGAAGCTCAACAAATTATAAAAAAATACTTTCAAACATTCAAATGGCATGTCTGGTACAATGCATATGCTTCCTCACTTGTCCCCTAGTCTCCCTCTCATGTGTTTCGATCTCCCCAAGTGTCTCCCACTTATGCACATACTCTCACATGAATGCCTTTGGCCGTTTGCTTGCTCATCATGAATGGGAGCATTTGATCAAATGTATTAACTAGATGCATGTGAAAACCCCCGCGATCCCCCCCCCCCCAAACACCAAAACCAACCAACACACGCACACATACACACACCACATATTTTCTTTCAAAACAATTACCAAACTTGTGAATCATTTTTGTTGAAAGCTATACCAGAATTTCATTTTTAATGTCTACTAATTATATTCCAAATTGCAAGACATGGAAACTTGGATTTTAAAATTGAATCCATATAAGCTTGTCAATCCAAAGTGAAAGAACATGGAAGCTTGTATAATAGAATACAAGAAAATTTTGAACCTTGAATCTCCAAATGTAAAGAAATGTATTTATGTGGCAATCAAAGAACAAACATGCACAAAAAATGTTTGTTTTAAAAAAAAACATGGACAAGATTTTGTTGCTCAATTTCACAATATTTAAGGATTTCTCTACTTTTCGTAGAAAATGAAAATTTGAACAAAACTACAAAACTGAAAAATCTAACAAAATAACTTTAATCTTTATAGAATTTGTCCATTTCATCTCGTTTAGGTTTTACACATGAGTTGTATTTGATGACTTGATTTGATAGTTTTAAATGAAATATACAAAAATTCAGAAAAATATTGTTGAGGAAAACCAAAATATACATAGAGTTCTCTATTTTTCATCCTCCACCATGCCAAAGCCCCTCCAAGGTCACCAAAAGATGCAGTAGAAAGAGCAGACCCCATCAAAGAAACCCACCACCATGAGTGTGGAGGTGCCACCAATATCTTTTGTTGTCACCAAAAGACCACATGCCTCCACACCACGGGCAATCGAACGCCCCTACAAATCCTCCCCAACCAAAACATGACACCAACCTCCTCCCCTAAATATCCTCCAAGTTATACCTTGCGAATGATTTGCCCTTGCATGAAAGGCGGGTAGCTGCCCAACCTGGGTACAAAAAAGGGCTCTTTTTTGAGTCATCCCTACTTGCCAAGGTGGGCACGAGTCTCCATCCCCGCAGCTTCCCTGATCTCTAACCCAAAGTACCCTCACTCAGGCCCTAAACTTGCAAGATGCTTCCCTACCAACAAATCCCGATTCCCCATGCTTGTATTTCAAAAGACAACTTGCATTAAAGGTTGTATTCTAGAATACAACTCTGAGAAATTGTTTTTAGCGATAGATAAGTTGCTCAAGCAAGGGTGGATGTGTGTAGGTGGCAGTTGGGGTTTTTTCTTGGGGGGGGGGGGGGGGGGGGGGTTGTGGGGCAAGCCTAGAGGTGTAGGTTGAGCAAGGGAGGGGCGCAATTGCATCCAAGGGTGTGGTAGGCCGAGTGAAGTTTTATTATCACTACAAAAGTTTATGTGTACTTGAGACGGCTGTAGCAACAAAACTACAATGGTTTTTTTAACCCCCCGGCATCACTAAAAGCGTCGCAACGGGGACATCGCTATGAGCGTCGCTATTAGCGACGCTATATGCATCTCTAGATACCGATGCTTATAGCGACGCATATAGTGATGCATGCAGTCCTTATTTAGCGACATATATACCGATGTTGCAAAACCTTATATAAAGACGCCTATAGGAACGCCCAAGAATAAATTTTTTTGGGTGGCAGGGCATTCACCCATCAACTATATTGAACATTGTTTCCAGAATAAAGATGCAAAATTGACGAGAGTATTTTGACAAAAGTGAATTGACAAAAGTAATACAAGACAAAATTATACACATCATAGGCAAAATCACTTGTTTGTTAAGTTTTTACCAAAATGTAATAGTTACAACACAATTGTCATTATTGAGAAAATACATCATTGACTAATAGTTACAAAAAAGACGTACACACGTCATCTCATTATACATGCTATGACAAAAGAAAACTAGTGCTATCTGGCTACGGCTAGATTGACACCAAAGTGAATTGACAAAAGTAATACAAGACAAAATTATACACATCATAGGCAAAATCACTTGTTCGTTAAGTTTTTACCAAAATGTAATAGTTACAACACAATTGTCATTATTGAGAAAATACATCGTTGACTAATAGTTACAAAAAAGACGTACACACGTCATCTCATTATACATGCTATGACAAAAGAAAACTAGTGCTATCTGGCTACGGCTAGATTGACACCGTCTAATCAGACGTCTCATCTCGTCTAAGCGACGTATCTATTGGATTCTACAAAAAAACAATAAGACTTTCTGTAAGTATACACATATAATTGCAAAACAATCTATTTTCTTATCTTATCATTAAAATACAACAAATGTAAGAGAGTAAAGTGAAATACTAACCATGCAGGTGCGAGAACTGAAAATGTCCATAAGGGCGTTTAAGCCTTTTTTGCCCGCATACTCGCGCTCGTATGGTGCGGGTCACGTCCTGTCATGGATCACTATTCAAAACATACAAATAATACGTTATGTTAGAATTTAAAAGTACAATTATCCATAACTACCAAACCTAAAGGGAAATGCAAAAACACTTATACAAAATTGGCCTCAAATGATGCCCACCCGCCGCTCCCCAAGTGGTGCAAGCTCCCTGCCTCTACTCGTGCTTTGGCTGCCTCCTTTTGTTGCTTCCACTTGTCAGGATTCTCACGCACTTCTTGCTTTGCGTTCTTCCAATATTCTTTGGCCAGCCAATAATCTGGCATGGTCCGCCCATGCTTTATTGCTTTTTGCACTTCAGAATGCTTGTGCTTGCAGTATTCGCGCATCCACACCTTCATCAGGGCTTCATTGAAGCGCTCATCCCAACTTGACATGTGAAACTCGTCATACAGCATGGTGATGACTCTGTCTTTTGATTCATTTGGAACTTCACTCCAGGTGTTTAGTATGTAGTGTCAAAACACCTGAGAGCAAAGGCCGTGCATGCGCGACATCACCTTCTTGCCATCATCATCCAAGATGATGCCGTTGCTGATGTTGATCGAGTACGATAAACACTCTCGGTGATGCGTGAACCTGGGTGTCTTGGCAGGGGTCTTGAGTGGCATCTCGATGAGGGAACGGACGACAGGTGTCTCTACTGGAGTCTGGGCCCCGAATCAAGGAGTGTCGATTGGGGTGACTCCCGTAGGAGTAGCGAGTGGTGTGTAGCCAAGAACGACCGATAGTCGTGCAAAACCTCGAGTATATGGTGATGTCATGGTTGGCATGGGGGCGGGCAAAGAAGGGAAGGTAAGGTGCCTCGTCGACTAGGAGGTGGTGCCGAAGCATCAGCGGTGTCATCTCAACAGCAACCACCACCACCACCACTAGAGCGTCGGTGCCTAGAAGAGTGTGTAGATCGTCTAGTCGACCCCGATCTCTCGGAGTGCTGATTACCACCTCCTCTACTCAGGTGACAAGGAAGAAAGAAACTGATCATCATCCATACCTGCATTAAACACACAAACATTAAATCTTAATGATGAATGGAGAAGAAAATCTAAACAAGTTATAATTTGATTAAACACAATTTAAATTTCTCAAGTATAGCATATAGACAAGAATGGATAACACTCCACGTGAATACAATATATATTACAAAAAGGAGCAAAATTGCTCAAATACAATGTTTATGGCTTTAAGAGGTCTCTCTCTCATCCTCGCATAACTCAACATAACTCTCTATGTCTATATAGAGCTCTCTATGTCTGCATAGAGCTCTCCGTTTAGGCAGATGTCCTCCATTTCATTTTGTAGATCCTCCACATGCATTCCATAGAGAGTAGTAGCACTAGGCTCATCTGGCACCACCTCAGCGGCTTTCGACTCAGCATCCTCTCCGATCTCCTCCATTGATGCCGCTGTGATTGGCACATGGTAGCCCTCATACGTCCATGCACTACGAGGGGCTACCTCTATGACATACCACCAATTTGATGCAGACTTTTTCCCTCTTTAGGAGTTTTTTCCCCCCGTGCATTGTATATACGCCCATCACTCTATGGCTATCTATCTTTCCATTGCACACTAAGTAACATACTCTCAGTTGTGTGCCTTGAGCTTCCTTCATCTTCTCCAAGTTGTGTGAGTTTCTCTGCAACCCTAATTCCAACAATTGGTATCATAGCAGGTTGCATCCTCTTGGGCTTAGTTGCCAGCAGCTCCAGCACACGCCTTCTCACTTTCTCCAATTTCTGTGAGCTTTGGTGAGCATTCACAAGTCGACAAAAATTTAGGGAAGACTCGTAGAGCTCAGTCTACTCAGATTTCAGATTTGGGCTCATTTCGACCTTACACAGGCAATTTTGTCATTTCGTGCATAATTTTTGTCAGTGCCAATTACTACATAACAGATCCCATACAGCCTAATGCGGGTTGTACTATATAACACGTGCTGGTCTCACTCAGTTTCTCTTCATTTCGGATAGTTTTCACATCAAGTGCGGGCATATTCCATGGCTGACAACAACACAGATGTGTTTAAGATGTTTGCTACTGAGGACAGATTGGATGGGGACAATTACCCTATGTGGGCTTACATGATGGAACATGTTCTTGTGTCAAAGGCGTTTGGAATATTGTGCAGGGCATTGATGTACGTCCTGGTTCTGAGGAGGTAGGCAATGTTGAGGATGTTGCAGGTCTTGCTACAAGGATTGCTGCTATTAGAGTTGTTTTGCCTACGGCAGAACAAGCTCATTGGGATGTAAAGGATGCGCAGGCTCATGCGTTGATTACGTTGTCTGTGAAGCATACCATTACTTCTCACATTTGTTCAACGAAATCTGCAAAACATGCTTGGGATATTCTAGCAGGTCTTTATGCAAGCCGCAATGAGGCTAAAATCACTTTGCTGCTTAAAGAGCTGAAATCGAAGATTATGCATGAGGAAGATGATATGGAAACTTTCCTTGATGGTGTCAAGGATATCAATGAGCAACTTATTTTTGCAGGTGAAGTCATTCCAGACAGTTCCCTCGTGCAGACTGTTCTTGATGCCTTACCAGATTCTTACCAGACTTTTGCTAGTACTTGGAGAGTTATGACCCAAGATAATCCTGAAGTTGTCAAGTTTGATGCATTATGCACATTGCTGTTGCAAGAGTTACTTTCCAAAAAAAACAAAACTAGGTACCGTGCAGTTGAACAAGCTTTTATTACTTCTCAAAGAAAGGGTGGTAATAGCAATGCGACCACTTCTTATGGTTCTACTATGAGTAAAAAAACTTATGTTCCTAATGCTTTTGCTGGCAGCAATTTTGTCTGGAATTCTGATGATAAGGGGCAAAAGAAGATGCGTTTCCATTATTGTAAAGCTAATGATCACTTGATCAAGCAGTGTCCTAAGTTGAAGGCCAAAGAGGCTAAGAAGAAAGAGGGTGGTTCCACTGCAAATGCTGGTTCCATTACAAAATGCAGCCATTGTTGAGTATTCTGTGAAAGGAGACTGTGATGATGATGTTGATTCAGGATGGGCTTTTAGTGCAGAGTGCACTTGCAATCATGTTGTCCATGATGCATGCATGTCAGCTGCTACAGATTCACATGTGTGGTATTTTGACAGTGGTGATACAAAGCACATTACCTCACATCGTGGATTGTTCACCTCTCGATCTATGAATCAATCAATTGGAACAAATGGTACTTGACTTTATGCAAGAAGAATGCATTAAAGAGGTCACTATTTGCAATGCGTTAATCATGTTTTTGTTGTATGTGGATGATGTAATGCTTCTAGCACACACTTTAGAAGATGCACAAAAGCTTATGGTTGTCCTTGAGAAATTTTTCTTGCATAGTCGGTTGATTGTGAATGAATCCAAATCAAAGGTTATGCTTGTGAAAACCAACCATAAGGAGAAGCCATGCATTGTGTACAACATTGAGACACTTGAAGTTGTTGAGAGCTTTAAGTACCTTGGCCTTGAGGTTCCGTCCAATCACAAGTGGCATGAATGTTCTATGCGTCATTTGGAAGCGGGAAAGAGAGCATATTATGCATTTGAGAACATGTGTAATGCGGGAAACATCAAGTGTTGGGTTCTCAAGAAGTACCTTTTTGATGCATTGGTGACACCGGTTCTTATTTAGGGAGTTGAAATGTGGAGCAAGAGCATCTCAAAGTCTACCTTGGCCTTGAGGTTTCGTCCAATCACAAGTGGCATGAATGTGCTATGTGTCGTTTGGAAGCGGAAAAGAGAGCATATTATGCATTTGAGAACATGTGTAATTCAGGAAACATCAAGTGTTGGGTTCTCAAGAAGTACCTTTTTGATGCATTGGTGACACCGGTCCTTCTTTATGGAGTTGAAGTTTGGGGCAGGAGCATCTCAAAGTCTACTTGAAAAGAGTTTAAAAATGTCCAAAAGTGTTTTTCTACAAAATTTCTCCACATTAAGACACAAACACCATATATGCTCCTACTTTTTGAGTCGGGATCCAATTGAGGTTATGGGCATGGAAAGCGTTGTGGAGTACATGATAAAGATGCGTCAAAACCCCTCACATCAACTTCCTAAAATTTCATGGGAAGCAAGCAAAAAAGTTCAAAAGATGCATAAAGGCAAGATCTTGAGCACGGGATGGATGCAAGACATAAAGAAGTGGTTTGGGAGATGGGATGCATTACACTTGCTACATGATGCTTCAATTGACTCCCAAGTGAATGAAGCTTTTCTACCAATGTATTACAGCTTCGGAGAAATCCAATGGGTCACGCTTTGTACATTACACCACCCATATTGCCCCCAACTACAAAACCATGTTCTTCGTTGAAAGAGGAAAACGTACTCACACTTACATGCTTGAGCCTATCCCCTTGTCGATGATACACACTATCGCAGCCATTTGGCTTAGCTCCTATTCCCTTCGATGCGAGATAGGGCATTGGGGAAATGGAGAATAGTCAAATTGAATGTGCACATTATGCTCACTGCAGGTTCGAGAGTCTGAGTACCACACACTACTAGAGTGCTCAGTTTCTGGTCACATCTTGCTTCTCTCACATTTTCAGCCATGACTTAGACCTACACACTTTCCTCTCCCACCCACAATGTGGGCTCTCCATTGCGACTCTCATTGCCACAGTTTTGGAGCATTGAGAGTCACTTATATGCCATACACATACTACATCACATGTAACTTTGGTCCCATAGGTCATATTTGACCTCCGAGGATGATAATAAAATCTCTCTCTCTCTCTCTCTCTCTCTCTCTCTCTCTCTCTCTCTCTCTCTCTCTCTCTCTCTCTCTCTCTCTCTCTCTCTCTCTCTCTCTCTCTCTGGAATATTTTTGAATTTTGCTTATCGGATTCCAAAAAAACGCTTTCCATGAAATGCTCACAAAAAAAAACCCTAGTTTTGGACCTTCTACCACTTCACAAGTAGCACAAGTTCGGTCCAGATATCTATCATTTAGACAATTCACAGTTGGCTCTTCAATGAATTCCATCGAACAATCATCAATTTTAAACATGTAAAGTGACTGTAGGGATCTATATAGATCTTTGTCCCAAACTGGTTGTCAAATTGGTATACTAAGGTCATGTTGTAATCCAACACCTTCAGTGGCACTCTACTAGAGCTAGCTATCTCAGGTCCTTTCTCACATAGATCAAAATCCATTTTGTAGAAACTAGAAGACTCTGAAGTCATATCAGACACATTGTCCTCAATGATAGGTCCTGGGACTTCTATAGGCTCTGCTATAATTTCCTGATTGATGCTCTTGTCTAACAAGCCTCTACTCTCGGTTTGACCTAGCCCTTGAATTGTAAAGGTTCCCATATCTTAAAAGCATGAAATAAAAAACAAATTGAGTGTTTTCATCAACCCAATTTGTTACCTATTAATACTCTCTCCAAAACAAGTTGTTGAACTCCTTTGAATCATGTGTTCTTATCTAGCACCTATGTGAAATTTGTGTATACTCACAAACAAAATTTTTAGCCAACCCACCAAATCAGCTCTTCATTCAAGTTGCAGTTGTCACTGTAATGGAAATGGCCTATGAACTTTGAGAGTAGCGGAATTAGGAAATTAGATGAACTAGTTTTGTGAGATTACTTTGTGAGCATAGAGGGTGAACTTAATTGATGGTAGCAACATGAACATGGTACTTAGTTAACTTGGCATGAAGAATACTTTTACAAGAGAGAGAGTTTAGAGAACATGACAATAGTTGAGGACCGGATTCATATGGAGCCGGTCTCCCCTCCAATAGGCATTTGTATTATAGTTTCTCCCATCAAGAGAGTCTTGGTACAATACAATCTTTGTGTTCCTTGTGACCTAGGTGATGCAATGAAGATGGAAAGCTTCATGCATCACAAACATAGCATAAACTTTGTAAAAAATATTAACTATCCCAAGCCTCAGTCCCAAGGCATCAAACACCTTTGAAGGTGGAGAGAGCTAGCGGGGAATGAGGGTAGGGAACAGAAAGAAGAAACATTCCATAGGAGAAAAGAAATAGTTCCCCACTTATCATCACTCTTCTTGCTAGCATACATAATAGCATAGTAATGAAGATGGAGAAGATGGTAAGCTTAAGCATTGAAGCATGGCTCTTGGTTGGATTTGCATTCCATAGCCAAGAGTGTTGGTGTAGGCTCTCATTTCTCACAAGCTTGGAGAAGGAGGTGGAGTTCCTCAACTTTCACCAAGTGAGAATGAATACACAAAATGAGTGATTGTGTGTGTGTGGTGTATATCTCCCAAGCACCACTCTTGCTTGCTTGGGGTGAGTTGTAGCTTTTACACATGTTTCAATCTCATTGGACCCCTCTCCCCCCTAGCCAATCACATGCTCAGCATGCATTCAAGTACATGGGTAGTCTGTGGACAAGTGTCCTCCTTACCCCTTAGAGACAGAGAGAGAGCTTGAAAATATCTAGATATTTGTTGGATGGAGCTAGAACCTCATTGGACCCCTCTTTAGCCCAACCAATAGCATTCAAGCACACCATGTGGTTAAGCATAGGGAGAGTCTGACATGTGTCCCATGTGCCTTTTGAAAAAGGGGTGCCCTTTGGGTGAGTGGAGAGTTAAGTCAAAGATTTCGATAACTTTGGGACTTTCATGCATAGGAAGATTCTCAAGCACCTTCTACTCATTAAGTTTGTAGGGTCTCTTTTTGACTCAAGCACCTTACCCCCCATGTATGGGAAGCTTCTCAAGCACCTTCCTCATTAAGTTTGTAGGGTCTCTTTTTGACTCAAGCACCTTACCCCCCATGTATGGGAAGCTTCTCAAGCACCTTCCTCATTAAGTTTGTAGGGTCTCTTTTTTACTCAAGTACCTTACCCCCCATTAAGTATGACAAGCACCTCAAGTACCTTAGTCATCAAGCATCACAAGCACCTCAAGCACCTTAGTCATCAAACATGCACCTTAGCCATCAAGCACGCACCTTAGTCATCAAGCACAACAAGCACCTCAAGATTAGGTCGGGTTCCCACCTCAAGCTCAGCCCTAGCTTGCCTAAGGTCAAAGGACTGTTAACACTAACCATTGGATGTCGTTAATGAAGCTAACCCTAAGGTCTTTTAAGCTCCATTAGATGCACATTTCTCTTTGATAGACTACCTCCTTTTGGACCCTTATTGAGATGTAACCATCTCTCCTCTTGGTCCCCTGCTGAGGTAAGTCTAGAAGCACTTATTGCACATTGCTCTTTGATAGACCATCTCCGTTTGGACCCCTATTGAGGTGCAACCAGCTCTCCTTCTGGTCCCCTGTTGAGATAGGTCTAGAAGCACATGTCTCTATTCTAACTCTTGTTCCCGTTTATTCTCCCACATTAAATGATCGGTTTAATATGAGAAAATCATTTGGTAAAGCTAGATATTATATTTATGACATTACCTCTCTCTTGAAATCATAGTTATCCTTGACTATGAGGTAGAGAAGATAAAGCCTAGTCATTATTCCATGTTACTTAGCGGGTAGAGGATCCCTTTTCACCCTTCGACATCATTCCAAGATGGATGACTAATCCATTTGGTGCTTGGGACCCGCTTGGGAGACGTAGCTGCCGCAATCATGTTTGCTCTTTAGTCCATATCATACTTCCAAAGTAGAGTGACAAGTTCTATTTGGTGTTTGGGAGACATCGTCACCACGAACTTGATTTTAAGCATGCACACTTCTTAGATTTGTGCATAATAAAAAGAGAACTAGTCTAATAAGACAAATACATTTTTCATTTAAAATGCATTTTCATATGCTTACTCTAGTGCAACATTGTAAGCAATTGCAAGGTTCATATTATCCTTAAGCTAGGTTCTTTGCATCCATCTAGCATCGTTAAAAGAATAATTCTTAAACTTAATAAGATATCGTCAGATAATCTTACCGTTTCTTAATATTTTGTCTTCATGTCATAGGATGGACTCAGGTTGAAGTACTTCTTCTTGATCTTCAATTTTTGGAGGGTCTGCAACAACTGTTGCTTCTTTTGATGGCGCCCCTTTGTAAGGCTTACGTAGGCTCTCATGAAAAACATGGTGCATGAGCCAATGATTGGGCAACTTTAATTAGTACGCCATCTCATTGATTAGCTTAAGAATTTAAAAAGAACCATAATCTTTTTGCTAGTTTAGCATCATATTCTTGGTGTTCCATAGGACTCTTGCCCGTAGTATGTCTCAAATAAGCCTTGACAAACTTTACCAAAACCCAATCATTTTTCTTAAAGGCTAAGGCTCTTCTGTGCTTATTAGCAGCAACCCTTTTTGCCTTTTCTGAGATGGATATAACCCCTTTAATCTTTGAAAAATATTCTTGTAGGTCTCTGCTATATTCATCAACAACAAAGATCTTCCCATGTACTTTAAGTAGGAAGAGACTTTTGGATCTTACTACTTTAACCTAAAAAGGTACTTTCCCCATAGAAGTATGTACAATATCATTGTACGCATACTCTATAGGAGGTAGGTACTTCTATCATTGAGAACATTGATCTACTTCCATGACATAGGCTTTTAGTATATCAAGAATCGTTAGATTAGTTATTTCTCTTTGGTCATCTGTTTGTGGATGATAGGTCGAAAGAGAAATTTAATCTACTTCCTAGATTCTAAACGAGACCCTTCTAGAAATTACTGGTCATTTTAGGATCTTTGTCCGACACTATGGGTGTTGGAAATCCATGATGCTTGAAAATTTGAGATCTGAAGAGGATTGCCATTTGATGTGCCTTAATAGTCTTTTTGACAGGCCTATTGTTGTTTGGAAGATAACCATCCTTCAAGGTGAATATTACGTACTTAAAGTCACGGTCAGTAGCTGTAACATTTAATGGCCTAAAAACTTGTGTGTAGCGGAAATTAGCATGAACATAGTGGGCATTTCATTAGAATAGATTCCTAATGAGAATTACAAGAGTGCTTGGGTGGAGAGAGCAACAAAAATCATAACACCTAGTTAGATAGCATGAACAATACTTTCAAAAGAGAGAGAAATTAAGCTATTGACAACAGTTGAGGACCGGATTTGCATGGAGCCGGTCTCCCCTCCAAAAGGCTTTGTATTATGGTTTCTCCCATCAAGAGAGACATTGTACAATACAATTCTTTGTGTTCCTTCAAGACTAGCTAGTGCAATGAAGATGAAAGCTTCATGCACTAAGCAAAACACTTAACAAACACAACATTAATTATCCCCGGTCTCAGACCCAAGACCTCACACACCTTCGAAGATGGTGAGAGCTAGCAGGGCATGAGAGTAGATTGAGAGGAAGAAGAGTATCTTACGAGAAATATGTACATCTCCTCACATAATCACTCATATTAGCATAGCTTAGCTTAGTAATTAGCATGGTAGAGGAGATGAGCATGCATTGAAGCTTGGCTCTTGGTTGGATTTGCATCACAAATCCAAGAGTTGTTGGTGTAGGCCTCCCTTCTCACAAGCTTGGAGTAGGTGGTAAGCTTTCCATTAAAGCTTGAGAAGGAGAGAGAGTCTTATTTACTTCACACATGAGATTGTGTGAGTGTGTGTGTGATAATGCCTTGCAAAAATCAGCCCCCTCTATCTCTTGGGCAAGCCCCCTTGCTATTTGCTCTTGCTGTCCTCCCATTGGACCTCCCTATAGCTAGCCAATGACAATTAAGCAGCATAAGTGATAGCCTTGTGACATGTGTCCCCCTTTCCCCTTTTGTGAGAGCTTAAGGTAATTTAATAATTCAACTAAACTCTCATTGGACCCCTTTGCCTCCTGGCCAATAGGAATCAGGCAAGCCATTGGCCTACTGAATGCTCATTGGACCACTTGGGAGACTGTCCAATAGTCTTCTAGAGGACTTAATTCTCATTGGTTCTTTTATTAAGTGTTTTTTTAATTAATTAAACTAGATTTACTCTAGCCTAATTCTCATTGGTCCACCTCCAAGGCCATCCAATAGGAATTGGGTACACCTTGTGGGCATCAGGGCTAGGGAGATGACATGTGTCCCTCATTCCCTTTGTGTAAAGGGAGCCTCTGTGTGTGTGTGTGACTTTCTCTCTCATCCCCTACTCCCAAGGCTCGCCCCCTCCTATGTAGGGATTTGTAAATACTTTTTGGGTCACACACAAAGCATCCAATTCCCCTAGGGTTGACCTTTGGAAACAACCTTTGAATTTTGGAACCTTAGCATTTTGGAAGTCTTAATGGGCTGAACCTTAGGGTCTTTTTAGCCCATTGTTTCACATGGCTCTTTTGCAGATGGCCCCCCTTTTGGATCCCTATTTTCCCTCCTTTGGATCCCTACAGTGGCTGATCTGCTAGCTTAACCAATATTCTAGCTTTTTCTCCCCGGGCACTTCCCCACATTAAATGATCAATTTAATATGAGAAAATCATTTAGGAGAATTAGATATTGATTATTATGACATTACCTCTCTCTTGAAATCATAGTCGTCCTCGACTATGGTGTAGAGAAGATAAAGCATATTCATGAGTCCTTTTCTTAGCGGGTAGAGGATCCCTATGTTACCCTACGACATCATTCCACAATGGATGACTAGTCCATTTGGCGCTTGAGAGCCTAAGGATTCCGCAAGCATGTCTGCACATTAGTCCTATCAGTCTTCCGTAGTAGAGTGACAAGCTCTACTTGGTGTTTGGGAGACGTCGTCTCCGCAAACTTGATCTAAGCATGCATACTACTTCATTTTTGTGCACAATAAAGAAAAAGAGAGTCTTATAAGACAAAAAAAACTTTGTTCATTTTTAACATTTTGTACATCTTGCAGCAAAATAGCTCGAAGGCAATCACCACAAGCATCACATTGGACCTCAAATGTCGTCGAGCGATCTAATAGTGTGAGCACATGTTGAGAGACTTAAGATTCTTGCACTTTTGCAGTCCATGAATACTTAACGTTCTTTTTTGTTAAGTCATGTAATGGGCTTGCTATTAGCGAGATTTTTTTAAATGAAGCATCTATAGTATGCACACATACCTATGAAGCTTCGTACCTCCTCTAGATTCCTTGGATTAGGGCATCCTTTTATTATCTCTAACTTTGTTGGATCCATACAAGTGCCATCTTTAGAGATAATGTGACCTAAATATTGAATCTCTTGTAGGAAAAAATCCCATTTCTTTTGATTAATGAAAAGATTATTCTCTCTCACAACTTGAAAGATTACCTAGAGGTGTCTCTTGTACTCCTCAAGAGAATTTGAATGGCCTGAAGATTTTTATCCATCATGAGTTTGAATGCATTTGGAGCATATGTCAGGTCAAAAATTGTAAAGTATCAAATAGATCTTCTACCCACGGCACGGGAAATCTATTTTTTATAGTGATCTTATTTAGTGCTCTATAGTCGACACACATGTGATATGTGTCGTCTTTCTTTTGCACTAAAATGGAGAGGAGCTAGACCTCACCATCCCATTTTCCACCAATTCATGCACTTACCTCATGATCTCCTCTTGTTGAGCGTGTGAAACTCGATAAGGAGGCTTGTTAGGCACTGAGCTTCCTGGTAGGAGCTCAATTGCATGGTCATCATCCCTCATTTGATAGGTAGCTCACTAGGGATGTCATCAATGAAAACATCTTGGGATCCATTTAGGAACTTAGACAACTCTAAGTCCTCTTGATTCCCTTTATTGCAAGGATATGGTGTTCCCTGACTCATTAGCATCTATGTACATGCTCTTTTCCCTGTAGGTGAAGTAGATTCTCCTTTCAAGGAAATTCATGTTGGAAGCCATACGGTTAAACCATGGTGCACCAATGATAACATTCTCGTGCTTGAGAGGGGAGAGGAAGAAATCTTTTTTGTCCACATAGCTTTGGTCATGAAGCCTTAATTTTCCAACTAATGAAGTAACTGAAACGTCTTGTCCCTTGATAGATCCATTATCTTTCAATGCATCTCCCATCTCATGGGCTTGTATGCCTAGCTTGGTGGCAACTCCATGGATATGAAGTTGTGAGTTGAACCAGGGTCAAACAAAATAAAGGCATCATGCTCTTGCATCTTTACCCAAGCATACGAAATGAGAAATCCTTGTCAATGAGCATCCTCTTTTGGAGCTTCAAACATAGAGACTCTAAGAGTCTCATTACAGGCAATTCTCTTGGGGAAAGGATGATAACCATGGCCTTGCTCCCCACAGTTAAAACATTTGTGGTCCTTACTAAAAGCTTTTAGATCTTTAGGAAAGAGTTTATATTTACCTTTGAAAAACTCCCTTCTCCTTGGACCAATTGTTGTTGTTGTTGGAATAGCCTTGGTAAGAATTTTGGGCATTGGTTTTCCCCTTGGCATCACTTTTGTCTTTATTTTCCATGGGCTTGGCATTCCGTCTAGCCCCTTGTTGGAAATTGATGCGTGAAGCAACCATTGTGTGGTGGATTACTTTGGTGATAGAACCAAGGAGTTGAGAGTTGACATACTCGGCCATCTCTTTGGGTAATCCCGCACAGAATTGTTGCTTTTGCTCGGTAAAGTCTATCTTTTGAAAGATAGTAGCCTTGAGATGTAAAGCCCAAAACTTGTCCATATATTTGTGGATAGACTCATGAGAGAGAAGCTTTAAAGTTCACCATTTGGTAAGCACTTTGTCCTTTGCATCACTTGCAAGTAATTGCTTCATGATGGAAACTCGTAGAGTTTCCCATGTCTTTGGGCCTTCATCGTTGCCACGAAGGCTAGCCCACCATTGACAAGCCAATTTCTGGAAGTGCATAGCTACATGGTGTAGGTTGGAGGACTCCGTGAAGCGCTCGTCTCCAAAGGCCGCATCAAATTGTTGGATGCAGGCCAATACTTTGTCAGTAGCACCAAAGGTTCCATCATAGGTGAGAAAAGATATACTCTTTCCTCCCTCTTTGAACTTCTTTAGCCTTTTGTGACCTTCGCCATGTATGGTAAGATTTGTGATGTCCTCCCCTCTTGTATTCTCTAGGAGAATAGCCATAGCTTTCATTGATAGAGGAGGAAGGTGAAGAAGAAAGGAGAAGAGGGTGACCTCTTTCTTGCACTTTTCTTCCTTAATTTCCCCTCTTCCCTTTTGGAGTGACTAGGAGAAGGACTATGGGTTAACCGTTTCCTCTTAGGAGGAGTTGGTGATCGTTTAGTCTGCCTTCTTCGAGGAGCCACATCTTCGGAGGAATTTAGGGATTCATTACTTTCTTGATCTTTGGATTCCTCCTCTCGTATGGGAGAGAGTCTTCTCTTTTCGGGGTATCATCAAGAGGCCTCCTAAGATCTCTCTCCTCTTGGAGAGTAAAGGAAATCCCATAAGCACAAAGTTGTTGACTAACTTCGGCTTGCAAAGTGGGGTTGCCCATAGCTTGTTGCAACCTAGTAACAACATAGTTAACAAACATGGGAGCATCATCATTAGCCCCTTCATGTGCAAAATCAAAATTATCAATGTTCATTCTACTCTCCTGGTTATTGTCAGCCATGTTAATTAAACTTATGTGTTTACTTAGTGTATGCTTTGGCAATATAAAACCTTATTTGCTACTCCTCTTAGCCTTTGAAAATATACACTTAAGTATCTACACCCACGACTCGAATTGGTTAATTATAGAGAGTAGTGGAGTGAGTCTAACATAGCGAAGTTGCCGAGGGATAGCTCCTTTTGGACTTCTTATAGATCAATAATGGTAAAGCCATAGGCAAGTCTAAAAAGAATCCATTATTAAGACCTAAGCTCCTGAGGTGTGCACCATATCCCACATAGTGGGCTCAACAAAACCAATAATAGATGCCAGTCCCGCCTACCCTAATATAATTAACAAAATCAACCATTAATAGGCTACTTAAGGACCTCTCTTCTTAAGCAAGAAAAGAGAAACAAAATGATCACCAAATGCTCTGATACAAATGTAATGGAAATGGCCTATGAACTTTGAGAGTAGCGGCATTAGGAAATTAGGTGAAGCAGTTTTGTGAGATTACTTTGTGAGCATAGCGGGTGAACATAATTGATGTTAGCAACATAAACATGGTACTTAGTTAACTTGGCATTAACAATACTTTTACAAGAGAGAGATTTTAGAGAACATGACAATAGTTGAGGACCGGATTCATACGGAGCCAGTCCCCCCTCCAATAGGCATTTGTAGTATAGTTTCTCCCATCAAGAGAGACTTGGTACAATACAACCTTTGTGTTCCTTGTGACCTAGGTGATGCAATGAAGATGGAAAGATTCACAAACATAACATAAACTTTGTAGAAAATATTAACTATCCCAAGCCTTAGTCCCAAGGCCTCAAACACCTTCGAAGGTGGAGAGAGCTAGCAGGGAATGAGGGTAGGGAAGAGGAAGAAGAAACATTCCATAGGAGAAAGAAATAGTTCCCCACTTATCATCACTCTTCTTGCTAGCATAGTAATGAAGATGGAGAAGATGGTAAGCTTAAGCATTGAAGCATGGCTCTTGGTTGGATTTGCATTCCATAGCCAAGAGTGTTGGTGTAAGCTCTCACTTCTCACAAGCTTGGAGAAGGAGGTGGAGATCCTCAACTTTCACCAAGTGAGAATGAATCCACAAAATGAGTGTGTGTGTGTGTGTGTGTGTGTGTGTGTGTGTGTGTGTGTGTGTGTGTGTGTGTGTGTGTGTGTGGTGTATATCCCCCGAGCACCCCCCCTGCTTGCTTGGGGCGAGTTGTAGCTTTTACACATGTCTTGCTTGCTTGGGGCGTGTCATATTAATCAATATCTAATTCTCCTAAATGATTTTCTCATATTAAACTGATCATTTAATGTGGGGAAGGCCAGGGGAGAAAAAGCTAGAATATTGGTTAAGCTAGCAGACCGGCCACAGTAGGGATCCAAAGGAGGGAAAATAGGGATCCAAAGGGGGGGCCATCTGCAAAAGAGCCATGTGTAACAATGGGCTAAAAAGACCCTAAGGTTCAGCCCATTAAGACTTCCAAAATGCTAAGGTTCCAAAATTCAAAGGTTGTGTCCAAAGGTCAACCCTAGGGAAAATTGGATGCTTTGTGTGTGTCCTAAAAGTCTTTGCACATCCCTACATGGGAGGGGGCGAGCCCTAAAGGTAGGGGATGAGAGAGAAATCCACACACACACACACACACACACACACACACAGGCTCCCTTTACACAAAGGGAATGAGGGACACATGTCAGCTCCCTAGGCCAGATACCCACAAGGTGTGCCCAATTTCTATTGGATGACCCTTGAAGTGGACCAATGAGAATTAAGCTAGAGTAAATCTAGTTTAATTAATTTAAAAACATTTAAAAAAAGAAACCAATGAGAATTAAGTCTCCTAGAAGACTAGTGGGCAGTCTCCCAAGGGGTCCAATGAGCATTCAGGAGCCCCATGGCTTGCCTGATTCCTATTGGCCAGGAGGCAAAGGGGTCCAATGAGAGTTTAGTTTAATTATTTAATTACCTAAAGCTCTCACAAAAGGGGAAAGGGGGACACATGTCAGAAGGCTATCACTTATGCTGCTTAATTGTAATTGGCTTGACTTGGGGAGGGCCAATGAGGCTGCAGCAAGAGCAATTAGCAAGAGGGCTCTCCCAAGAGAGAGAGGGGGCTGATTTTTGCAAAGCATTATCACACACACACTCACACAAGCTCATGTGTGAAAAAAGAGAAGACTATCTCTTCCCAAGCTTTAATGGAGAACTCATCACCTACTCCAAGCTTGTGAGATAGAAGCCTACATCAACACTCTCTTGGCATGTGGATGCAAATCCAACCAAGATCCAAGCTTCAATGCATGCTCATCTCCTCTACCAAGCTAATTACTAAGCTAATCTATGCTATATATGAGTGATTATGTGAGGAGATGTACATCTTTCTCGTAAGATACTCCTTCTTCCTCTCAATCTACTCTCATACCCTGCTAGCTCTCCCCATCTTCGAAGGTGTGTGAGGTCTTGGGTCTGAGAACGGGGATAATTCAAGTTGTGTTTGTTAAGTGTTTTGCTTAGTGCATGAAGTTTCCATCTTCATTGCACTAGCTAGTCTTGAAGGAACACAAAGAATTGTATTGTACAATGTCTCTCTTGATGGGAGAAACCATAATACAAAGCCTTTTGGAGGGGGGACCGGCTCCATGAAAATCCGGTCCTCAACTGTTGTCAATAGCTTAATTTCTCTCTCTTTTGAAAGTATTGTCGATGCTATCTAACTAGGTGTTATGCTTTTTGTTGCTCTCTCCACCCAAGCACTCTTGTAATTCTCATTAGGAATCTATTCTAATGAAATGCCCACTATGTTCATGGTAATTTCCGCTACACATAAGTTATTAGGCCATTAAATGTTACATTGGTATCAGAGCTCAAGGTTTCTCTTTTCTTGCTCAAGAAGGGAGGTCCTCAAGCTAGCTACAAATGGTTGGTATTATTAATTGCCTGTGAGTAAGTAGAATAGGGATTTTTTTAGCCTTGCAGTGCGCCTGCCTTCGTGCAGTTAACGGGGCATCACCGTCGAGAGCTATGGTCTTAATAGTGGAGTCCTATGGGGCTTGCCTATGGCTTAACCACTATTGAGCTATTAGAAGCTTGACAGGAGCCGGTGCTGTTTTGGTGTCAAAAGACCCTCTCTTCTATTCCTTGCAATTAATGGTATTCAAGCCGCGGGTACAGTAGCTTGAGTGATTTTTCTAAAGGGGTAAAGATGAGTAGCAACTAGGGCTTTAAGTTCCAAAGTACACCTAAAAAGTTTGCACCTAAAAGTTGTTAGAATGGCTGACAATAGTAAAGAGAGTGAAATTAATGTTGATAACTTTGATTTTGCTCATGAGCAAGCTACTAATGATGCTTCAATGCTTGTTAACTATCTTGTTTCTAGGCTTCAACAAGCCATGGGCAATCCATCTCTCCAAAGTGAAGTGCAACGGCAGCTCCGTGCTCACGGGATTCTCCAAGCTCATCACCATGACGAGAGAACACCTAGGAAGCCTCCTTGTGAGACTACCAAAAGAGGTCTCTCTCCGATTCGGGAAGAAGAAGAGAATCCATATGAAGGGCTCAAGAATTTACTTCTTGATGATGCATCTCCTTCCCAAAGGAGAACTCAAGAGCCTCCACCGAAGGAACGAGAAAGAAGCGAGTCTCCCGCCACCTCGGCGGAGATGGCTCCACGAAGACGGAGGGCTAAACGCTCTCCATCACCACCAAAGCGGAGAAGACCATCACACTCTTCTCCACGCCATAATTCAAAGAGGGATGATAAAAAGCAAGAGAAGAAAAAGGCGAGAAAGAGGACACCCTCTTCTCCATCTTCTTCATCCTCTTTCTCTTATGAAAGCTATGGTGAAGACGACAAATATCAAGACAAGAAAAAGGCGAGAAAGAGGTCACCCTCTTCTCCACCTTCTTCAAATTCTTCACCTTCTAAAGAAAGTGATGGTGCAACCTTTGAACCATCAAAAAGAAGAGGCCATAGGAAATCCTATGCCGCATGGAAGAGGTCGTCCAAGTTGAAGAAATTCAAAGAGGGAGGAAAGAGCATCTCTTTCCTTACCTATGATGGTACCTTTGGTGCTACGGACAAAGTCTTGGCCTTTATCCAACAATTCGATGCGGTGTTTGGAGATGAGGGCTTCACGGAGTCCTCTAAGCTACTCCATGTAGCTATGCACTTTCAAAAGTCCGCCAGACAATGATGGTCTAGCCTATGAACCAACGGTGAAGCTCCACGAACATGGAAAGCTTTAAGAGCTTCCATTATGAAGCAGTTTTTGGCCACCGATGCCAAAGACAAAGTACTCACCGAATGGCGAAGGTTAAAGCTCTCTCCCAATGAATCTATCCACAAATATGTAGACAAGTTTTGGGACCTACAACTCAAAGCCACTGTCTTCAAAAAGTTGGATTTTGGAGAGCAAAAGCAACCATTTTGTGCGGGCTTAACCAAAGAAATGGCAGAGTATGTCAACTCCCAAAGACCACGTACCATATCGGCGGTAATACACCACACTATGGTCGCCTCTCGAATCAATTTCCAAACGGGGGCAAAAAGGAATAATAAGCCCCCGGAAAACAAGGGTTCCAATGAGCCTAAAGGGAAGGACAATGTCCAAAAGTCTCCTAAGGGCAACTCCAACAAAGCTAAAGACAAGGGAGTTTACAAAGGTAAGAATAAACTCTCTCCTGAAGAGCTTGAGCGTTATCGTAAGGATAACCGGTGTTTCAAGTGCGGCGAACAAGGGCATGCATACCGCGCTTGTCCCCAAAAGAACAACCACCAAGATCCTCCTAGAGCTTCCTTGCTTGAAATCCAAGAGGAGGAGACTCACCAAACTCACCACAAAGGATCTCCTCTATGTCGTGCTTGGGGAAAGGTAAGAGAACATGATTCTTTTATTCTCTTTGACCCTGGTTCTACTCACAATTTTATATCTATAGATTTGGCCACCAAGCTAGGAATACAATCCTACGAGATGGGAGATGTCCTACCCGCAGACAGTGCCTTCAAGGGGCAAGAAGCTTCAGTCACTCCCTTAATCGGGAAATTGAGGCTTCATGTCCAAGGCTATGTGGACAAAGAGGACTTCTTTATCTCTCCTCTCAAGCATGAGGATGTAATCCTAGGGGCACCATGGTTTGACCGCCTGGCTGCCGATGTTAAATTTCCTGAAAGGAGAATCTCCTTTAAGTTCAGGGAAAAAGACATGTATATAGATGCTAAGGAAATGGGTAACACCATCCCCATGGTACATACACAAGCTTTCAACAAGTCAATAAAGAGCTCTATTTCCATGTACATGATTTTTGTTAAAGACTCTCAAAATGAACCTAATGCTTTAGCAAAAGAAAATAAAAGCAACCAAAAGGAATTAGAGTTATCCAATTTTCTCAAGGGGTTTCAAGATGTTTTTATTGACGACATCCCTTGTGAGCTACCTCCTAAACGAGGTAATGATGACCATGCAATTGAACTTCTTCCAAGAATTTCACCGCCCAATAAACCTCCTTATAGAGTTTCTCAAGCTCAACAAGAGGAGATTATGCGGCAAGTGCATGAGTTAGTTGAGAAGGGTATGGTTAGGCCAAGCTCATCTCCATTTTGCTCACCTGTGCTATTAGTGCAAAAGAAAGACGGCACATATCGTATGTGTGTCGACTATAGAGCACTAAATAGGATCACTATCAAGAATAGGTTTCCCGTTCCATGGGTAGAAGATCTATTTGATAAGCTACAAGGATCGACCTACTTCAGTAGGGTTGACCTAAAAAGTGGCTATCATCAAATAAGGATAGTTGATCAAGACATTGTAAAGACCGCATTTCGTACTACATTTGGTCTTTACGAATACATTGTCATGCCTTTTGGCTTGACCAATGCACCAGCCACATTCAACCGCTTGATGGAGAAGCTATTCAGGCCTCATCAAACCTTCACTGGAGTGTTCTTTGATGATATTATCATCTACTCTAATTCATTGGAGGAACACAAACAACACCTCCAGGTAATATTTCAAGTTTTAAGAGAGAATAAACTTTATGTTAATCGAAAGAAAAGTGAATTTTTCTTGCAAGAGATTCAGTATTTAGGTCACATTATCTCTCAAGATGGCATCCAAATGGATCCATCTAAGTTAGAGGTAATAAAAGGATGGCCTAAACCAAGGAATCTTCATGAACTAAGAAGCTTCATAGGTATGTGTGCATACTATAGACGCTTCATAGAAAAGTTCTCACAAATTGCGGGACCATTACATGACCTAACAAAGAAAAGCGTTAGGTATACATGGTCTACTAAGGAGAACAATGCTTTCGAAAAGCTTAAAGAAAAGCTTATCTCTCAACATGTGCTTACACTACCGGATCTCTCAAAACCATTTGAGGTCCAATGTGATGCTTGTAGTGATTGCCTTGGAGCTGTTTTGCTCCAAGAAGGGCACGCCATAGGCTATGAGAGTCGAAGGCTTGACCCTGTTGAGCAAGCTCTAGGCATATACGAAAAGGAACTCCTTGCAGTTCTACATGCCTTAGACTCATGGAAGCACTATTTATTGGGGACTCCTTTCATTCTGCGAACGGATCACCAAAGTCTTAAGTACTTCATGACGCAAACCAAGCTCTCCGACAAACAAATGAGGTGGGAAAATTTCCTTTCGCAATTTCATTTTCATATTGCTCACATTGCTGGCAAGCATAATCAAGTACCTGATGCACTCTCAAGACGGCCGAGAGTGAATGCGGTTTCCATAGCAACTCACAATGATCTATCTTCAATGATAGATGAGTATGCTATTGATCCCGATTTTAGAGATGTGATTTCAGCCCTTGCATTAGGGAAGAAAGAAGAACCATTTACTTTACAAGATGGTTATCTTCTCTATGGCAGTAGACTATGCGTTACTAACTCACTACGTGAGAAAGTAATGTATGAATCTCATGATCCACCTTATGCGGGGCATAGAGGGATTCAGTCTACCTTAAAGGGAATTGAAACATATTTCTATTGGCCTACCATGAAAGTGAACATACAAGAGTATGTTTCCAAATGTGTGGTATGCCAAAAGACAAAATTTGATAGAGGGAAGCAACTTGGATTGCTTCAACCCTTGCCAATCCCTAATTCACCATGGGAGAGCATATCCATGGATTTTATCTTTGGATTGCCTAAGTCTATCCATGGGAATACGGGAATATGGACGATAGTAGACAGGTGTAGTAAACAAGCTCATTTTATACCTGTCAAAAAGACTATCAAAGCCCATCAAATGGCAACCCTCTTTATTTCACAAATTTTCAAGTACCATGGCTTGCCCATGTCCATAGTGTCGGATAGAGATCCTAGAATGACGAGTAATTTCTGGAAGGGTCTCTTTGAGAATTTAGGAACAAGGCTAAACTTCTCTTCGGCCTATCATCCACAAACTGATGGCCAAAGTGAAATAGCTAACCTAACCATTCTCGATCTACTAAAAGCCTATGTAGCGGAAGTAGATCAAAGATCCCAATGGAAGAAGTACTTACCCTTAGTGGAGTATGCTTACAATAACACTGTACATACTTCCACGGGAAAAGCACCTTTCGAGGTAATTGAAGGAAGATCAAAAAGTCCCTTGCTACTTAAGGCACATGGAAAGATCTTCGCTACAGATGAGTATAGCCGAGACCTACAAGAATCTTTCCAAAAGATTAAGGATGTTATTTCTATCTCATAGCAAAGGCAAAAGGCTGCTGCTGACAAGCACAGAAGAGCCCAAGCCTTTAAAGAAAACGATTGGGTCTTGTTAAAGTTTCCCAAGGCTCAATTAAGGCACACAACGGGCAAGAATCCTACGGGTCACCAAAAGTACTATGCTAAACTAGCAAAAAGGTACTATGGTCCCTTTCAGATTCTTAGGCCAATCAATGAGATGGCCTATCAACTCAAGTTGCACAATCATTGGCTCATACAAAATGCTTTTCATGTGAGCCTATTAAAGCCTTACAAAGGAGAGCCACCTCAAGAACCAACTATTGAAGACCCACCGGAGATCGAGGACCAAGAAGAGGTGCTACAGCCCGAGTCCATTATCCGACATGAAGACAAGGTACTAAGAGGTAGTAAGACTATCCGAGGATATCTTATTAAGTTTAAGAATTATCCTTTTGAAGATGCTAGATGGATGCAAGGCATACAATTAAAGGATAACCTAAATCTTGTCAATGCTTACAATGCTTCCCAAGAGTAAGCAAATGTACAAAATGTTAAAAATGAACAAAATTTTTGTCTTATAAGACTCTCTTTTTCTTTATTTGTGCACAAAAATGAAGTAGTATGCATGCTTAGATCAAGTTTATGGAGACGACGTCTTCCAAACACCAAGTAGAGCTTGTCACTCTACTATGGAAGACTGATAGGACTAATGTGCAAACATGCTTGCGGCAGCCTCAGGCTCTCAAGCGCCAAATGGACTAGTCATCCATTATGGAATGATGTCGTAGGGTAACATAGGGATCCTCTACCCGCTAAGAAAAGGACTCATGAACATGCTTTATCTTCTCTACACCATAGTCGAGGACGACTATGATTTCAAGAGAGAGGTAATGTCATAATAATCAATATCTAATTCTCCTAAATGATTTTCTCATATTAAACTGATCATTTAATGTGGGGAAGGCCAGGGGAGAAACAGCTAGAATATTGGTTAAGCTAGCAGACCGGCCACAGTAGGGATCCAAAGGAGGGAAAATAGGGATCCAAAGGGGGGGCCATCTGCAAAAGAGCCATGTGTAACAATGGGCTAAAAAGACCCTAAGGTTCAGCCCATTAAGACTTCCAAAATGCTAAGGTTCCAAAATTCAAAGGTTGTGTCCAAAGGTCAACCCTAGGGAAAATTGGATGCTTTGTGTGTGTCCTAAAAGTCTTTGCACATCCCTACATGAGAGGGGGCGAGCCCTAAAGGTAGGGGATGAGAGAGAAATCCACACACACACACACACACACACACACACACACACACACACACACAGGCTCCCTTTACACAAAGGGAATGAGGGACACATGTCAGCTCCCTAGGCCAGATACCCACAAGGTGTGCCCAATTTCTATTGGATGACCCTTGAAGTGGACCAATGAGAATTAAGCTAGAGTAAATCTAGTTTAATTAATTTAAAAACATTTAAAAAAAGAAACCAATGAGAATTAAGTCTCCTAGAAGACTAGTGGGCAGTCTCCCAAGGGGTCCAATGAGCATTCAGGAGCCCCATGGCTTGCCTGATTCCTATTGGCCAGGAGGCAAAGGGGTCCAATGAGAGTTTAGTTTAATTATTTAATTACCTAAAGCTCTCACAAAAGGGGAAAGGGGGACACATGTCAGAAGGCTATCACTTATGCTGCTTAATTGTAATTGGCTTGACTTGGGGAGGGCCAATGAGGCTGCAGCAAGAGAAATTAGCGAGAGGGCTCGCCCAAGAGAGAGAGGGGGCTGATTTTTGCAAAGCATTATCACACACACACTCACACAAGCTCATGTGTGAAAAAAGAGAAGACTATCTCTTCCCAAGCTTTAATGGAGAACTCATCACCTACTCCAAGCTTGTGAGATAGAAGCCTACATCAACACTCTCTTGGCATGTGGATGCAAATCCAACCAAGATCCAAGCTTCAATGCATGCTCATCTCCTCTACCAAGCTAATTACTAAGCTAATCTATGCTATATATGAGTGATTATGTGAGGAGATGTACATCTTTCTCGTAAGATACTCCTTCTTCCTCTCAATCTACTCTCATACCCTGCTAGCTCTCCCCATCTTCGAAGGTGTGTGAGGTCTTGGGTCTGAGAACGGGGATAATTCAAGTTGTGTTTGTTAAGTGTTTTTCTTAGTGCATGAAGTTTCCATCTTCATTGCATTAGCTAGTCTTGAAGGAACACAAAGAATTGTATTGTACAATGTCTCTCTTGATGGGAGAAACCATAATACAAAGCCTTTTGGAGGGGGGACCGGCTCCATGAAAATCCGGTCCTCAACTGTTGTCAATAGCTTAATTTCTCTCTCTTTTGAAAGTATTGTCGATGCTATCTAACTAGGTGTTATGCTTTTTGTTGCTCTCTCCACCCAAGCACTCTTGTAATTCTCATTAGGAATCTATTCTAATGAAATGCCCACTATGTTCATGGTAATTTCCGCTACACATAAGTTATTAGGCCATTAAATGTTACAGGGCGAGTTGTAGCTTTTACACATGTTTCAAGCTCATTGGACCCCTCTCCCCCCTAGCCAATTACATGCTCATCATGCATTCAAGTACATGGGTAGTCTTTGGACAAGTGTCCTCCTTACCCCTTAGAGACAGAGAGAGAGCTTGAAAATATCTAGATATTTGTTGGATGGAGCTAGAACCTCATTGGACCCCGCTTTAGCGCAACCAATAGCATTCAAGAACACCATGTGGTTAAGCATAGGGAGAGTCTGACATGTGTCCCATGTGCCCTTTGAAAAAGGGGTGCCCTTTGGGTGAGTGGAAAGTTAAGTCAAGGATTCCCCTAACTTTGGGACTTTTATGCATAGGAAGCTTCTAAAGCACCTTCCTCATTAAGTTTGTAGGGTCTCTTTTTGACTCAAGCACCTTACCTCCATGTATGAGAAGCTTCTCAATCACCTTCCTCATTAAGTTTGTAGGGTCTCTTTTTGACTCAAGCACCTTACCCCCCATTGAGTACGACAAGCACCTCAAGTACCTTAGTCATCAAGCATGACAAGCACCTCAAGCACCTTATTCATCAAGCACGCACCTTAGTCATTAAGCATGACAAGCACCTCAAGCTTAGGTTGAGTTCCCACCTCAAGCTCAGCCCTAGCTTGACTAAGGTCAAATTGGAGGTCTTTAATGAAGCTAACCCTAAGGTCTTTTAAGCTCCATTAGATGCACATTGCTCTTTGATAGACTACCGTTGTTTGGACCCTTATTGAGATGTAACCGTCTCTCCTCTTGGTCCCCTGCTGAGGTAATTCTAGAAGCACTTATTGCACATTTCTCTTTGATAGACCATATCCTTTTGGACCCCTATTAAGATGCAACCATCTCTCCTTTTGGTCCCTGTTGAGATAGGTCTAGATGCACATGTCTCTATTCTAACTCTTGTTCCCATTTATTCTCCCACATTAAATGATCAGTTTAATATGAGAAAATCATTTGGTAAAGTTAGATATTATATTTTATGATAGTCATCTTTTAAATGGTATGTTTCCATGCATTGTTATGTTGGAAATCCCAAATTTGCTTTGTTCCTAAGGTCTTATCTCACTTGTTCCAAGTAGTCAAGATTGAAGTTCAAAAATATGTCCAAAACTTTGACTGTTTTCTCTCAAAATTTCCAAAAAGCTAGTTTTAGACACCCCTAAACAGAAATGGAATTTTGAGGCCTTAAACAACGTTTTTTTCAAATTCTTAAACTAAAGAGTATGTGAAGGAATCCCTTTAAGTCAAGTGTTACTCTAAGATATGTGGAGCCGCTTCTAGGCTACATTTTGATTAAAAAAACTTTTAGAATCGGAGTGTGTATGTGGAAGTTATGACCTTTTTAGTGAAAACTAGTTTTCACTTGCAACACAAAACTGCTTGTAACTTATGTTCTACTGGGTATTTTGGCCCAAATTTAGTCATTGCAAAGTACAAGGCATACACAACATGGTCACCAAGTCTTGTCTCAATCTGATCACTTTTCACTTGTTAGAAGAAAATCGTGTTTTTTTCTCTCAAGGTGGTCCAATTTGATTTTATTAGTTTCACTAGATTTCTCACTCTCAATATACCTTGTTTGCCAAGTTTTATCAAGTTTTTCTCTTTTTTGGTTAAGGAAAATACAAATACTCATATTTTCAATCTGTCTATGTAGACTCTTTCTCTTGTATCTTGCACTCCCAATGTTCAATTGACACCAAATTTTGATAGTGTACTTAACACACCATTACAAGCACACCAAATTTTAGTACATACCCGAGAACCTCCATAGAAAAATGGTCAACATGCATTTTTTATTTCCAATTCCCTCAAGTTCAGTAGGGTTAGTTTACTCCACAATTCAAATTTCATCTAGTTTGGAGTTTTGCTTTGGTCACTGGGTCCAATTCTATATTGTTTTTTGTATGTTCTAGTACTAATATGCACACAACTTATTACTAAAATGTCCAAATTGAAATCTAAAAAGACAAATAAGCTTGTACTAAAGAGAAGAATGATCATCCCAAATTTAAGCTAATTCTAAAATACTTGAGGAAATATTGCGCTTTTTTTTCTTGAAGTATTTTTCTTGCAACTTTTTTTAGTTTTGCTGAGTTCAATGGGTTCTCCATTCTCTTTAGAGTCTTTTATCAGATTTTGTGAAATTTGGAGTCCAAAATGACCTTCTACTCTCATTGTAACACTTTAAAAACTTGAAAAGACACAGTTTTGATCATAAAAGCAACATAAAAAGTCCAAATTTGATCTAAAAAGACCATTGAGCTTGAAATGCAATCAATAATGAGCACATAAGATTTTACCTTTTTTGTAGGTACTACTTGGGAAAGAAATGGCATTTTTCTTCTCAAGATGCTTTCTTTTCAACTCTACGCAGGTGTTGTCATCGTACAACACAGGGCTTGGTTTTCGCTAATATCGAGCATGCAGTTTCTTCGCCAAACAAAATCCAACGACACAAACTACCGTAAGTGTAGCCACTGAAGTCTAAGAGACCTAGTGTGGCAAGACCCCTGAGGGCCATAGCCGATGCACTAGAAATTATGTAGGCTACATCTACTGCACTTATGTACATATACTGCACTTTTTTATGCATGACTACCATGTCATCTGTGAGGGTGACTACTACTGTAACATCAATGGCAATGCTACTTTGTGTGTGTGTGTGTGTGTGTGTGTGTGTGTGTGTGTGTGTGTGTGTGTGTGTGTGTGTGTGTGTGTGTGTGTGTGTGTGTGTGTGTGTTAAACCATTTAGATAATGGACTTTGCTAGAGGTGAAAAACCATTCAACACAGCCAAGTCCCCCACTAGAGAAGGTACTAAACTACTCATGACATGATGTGATGTGAAAGACTGCGTCCTCATCTAGCAACCAATGAGAATAAATGTCGCTTCTGCCAGACATATAAGCAAGAGGATCATTGAACATGATATCGCATATGAAGCCACTTCTTTATGGGTGGATGCATGAATAGGTGGTACACTAGCTACCCATTTTTGGGGGTGGTAGCAAGGGGGTGGGTTGGTTGGTAGCTAGGTGAGTAAACATTGAGAATCTTTTATAAGGTTTTATTTGAAAATTGTTCATCAAAAGGCTTGAGCAGCGAGTTGGATTTAAAAACTTTAAAAATTATCTTTTTCCGTTTCAACTATGTGTGTGAAAGTAGTGCGGGGGGGGCACCTTACTCCACAATCATGATGCCTGCTGCTCGTCAGCGGTTGCAGAGGGGGGGCAACTCAGGTGGCCAAGCAGCTCTTGCAGTTGAAGCAAAATCAACCACAATCACTGGGAGGCAGAAGAGGGCCCATCATTCATCTCCCTCGCCTGATCCACCCTCGGACTCCCCTGCTGGAAAGAGGAAGAAGAAGGTCTTGACTCCTTCACCAAAGCCCTGCACTCCTATAGCAAAGAAACATTCAAATATGGCAGATGTTGTAACCCCCAACATTGAGGTACTACTGCATCTTAGTGTTGCTGGCTGTCTCTGCACAATTTATTGTTGTAACTTGTTTCCAAGGTCCATGTAAGCTCTCTTAAGCTTGCTTTGAAGAAAACCTAAGTTAGAGGCTAGATGTTTGTAGATGCATTCAAGCTCCATAAGATAATGTGCATGCATTCAAGCTTGCATTGAAAACCCATGTAGAGGCATGCATGCATGCATTCAAGCTTGCATTGAAAACCTGTGTAGAGGCATGCATGCATTCAACCAGATATATTTGTGCATATTGCATTTTTTACTGAACTTCAATTGGCTGGTTGCACATGCATTCATGTCTTGTGCATAGTTGGGACCGTACTCGTATGGATTGCAAATCATAGTGCTATGAAGAAGCATGAATCGCTGATACTCTATCAGTGTGGTAGCTACCACCTGCAAGACTCATTTAATATAGGGAAAGTGCATCAGAGATCATCAAGATTGTAGCATTCAGCATTCTGCAAAAAACATAACAAGTTAGTAGCATTATGTTAGCCAACTACCACTCAAAAAGCTCATTGAGCAAAGAAATACCAAGGTGGTAGTTACATGGTAGCTATCTGTCTGGGACACAGGTAGTTGTACCACCTATTCATGCACATGCCCAGCCTGCTTCTGCTCCTGCTCAATGCAACAATTGATGTTTAATGTGAAAACTTTTGTAAAATTGTGATATTATAAATTCTCACCATGCATAAGTTATCTAAGTCTTCAGTAAATTTATGGCCGTGTATGTTTCAATCTTAAGTGTTGAACCATACTCCAATCATACTTCCATACCCATATGGAAACAACCATGGTCTTATGTTTTTCCCTGCATTTTACAGGGCAAAGGCCATTGGTGCACTCCATATGTTCCATTTGAAAGGAAGTTAGTTTTTTGCATGACAAAGCGTCAAGCACATGAAGTATACGACCTCCCCAACTCTAGAGTGGATGCTCGACTGCTGACTAAGGAAGATTTCACCAACAAAGATTGGTTGAAATGCTTTAAGGAGGTGCCGAAGAGGGCAAGCAAAGTAAAATGTAGAGATGTGAATCCAGAGCTCTGGAACAGGTTTTATGTATTGTTCACATCTGTGTATCAAGAACCTCCTGGCAATTATGGTATGGAGGTGACTAAAGTATTTGCTAGAGGCTTTATATATGAGCAATTGAAGGGACAGGTTGACTGGGCCTTGTTTTCAGAAAGTATTGTCACAAATATGGATCCAGGAAAATTACATGCAAAGAAACAGCGATGGGCAGCTTTCCATTCCTCCTCTACCCCTAACAGTTTGCGGCGAATGACGGGGACTCTAGATCATTTGGAGGCACCCCAGGAAACTTCGATCGATACAGTGGATGATGTGCAGAAAAAGAATTTATTTGGTCCACCGTCTCTTACAGAGTTAGATATTGTTTACAACATGGTTGTAAGCAAGCATTCTTTTGCATTGTCAGAGTATAATGAAGCTTTTAAGAAGCTGGAATTTCTTCAGGCTGATGTGCACCGAAATGAAGGTGCCAACCTCCTAGTGGAAAAGCTCACAGGCCAGTTGAAAGATGCAGAGGCTGCATTACTAAAGGCAGAAGGTAGCGTCAATGCTGTGGATGCAATGAAGGTGGAGAAGCTTAAAAATACTATCGCGGCAGGTTGTTGCTAACACTCCAAACATTGCAAGTGGTAGTTGAGGAGAAAGCACCACTTGATGTTGTGGATAGTGCTCTAAAGGAGAGAGATTTTACACAGGAATTGGAGGAGTGCGCACAGGCGCAGATGGATTTTGTGAAGACCATGCAGGTCAAAAGAACTACAATTTTGTTATCTGCACCTCCGCCGAAAGTTCCACCTGTGGATATGGGCACCTTGCCTTTGGACAAAGTTTGCAGTGCTTGTAGGTTGACGATGTACGATGATGATGCACTTGGCATGTTTTTGTTGCCTTGCAATCATGCCTTTCACATGTATTGTTTTGGCCATCTTGTTGCAAGCAAAGAAACATGCATGGAGATGGGATGCATGCAACCAATTTCGCATACCATGCGGTCTTCGGTGATCCTCGGCAGTACGAATGCCAATTTCCAAGGATTGCAATCAGACACCAAACCCTCATCAGTGCCCTTAAGCATGGACCATGGTATACACCCTGCTGCATTTTGTAGCATTGAGCTTAAATTTATCTGTTTTTTTGTGTTTCTGCTATCAAGGGAACCCTGCTAATTGTAGCTACTAATACAAGATTGGTAGCTACTAGTACAATACTGGTAGCTACCACTCTCATAGTGGCAGCTGTCATGCTAATCCTGGTACAACTAGCTACCAGTATCGATGTGGCTACCATTCTTCCATGAGCTACTATTCTCCCATGGAAGTCTTGTTGGTGGCAAGGTAGCTACCATTCTTCCATTAGCTATTGTTTTACCATGGAACTCCTGCTGGTGACAAGGAAGTTCTCATTGTCAACCCTGGTAGCTACCAATATAATAGTGGTAGCTACCATTCTGCCATGAGCTGCCATTCTGCCAAGGAAATCCTGCAATTGACAAGGTGGCTACCAGGATTGCATTGGTAGGTGCCATTCTACCATGAGCTGCCATTCTACCAAGGAAGTCCTGCAAGTGACAAGGTGGCTATCAGGATTGCATTGGTAGCTGCCATTCTGCCAAGGAAGTCTTGCAAGTGACAAGGTAGCTACCAGGATAACATTGGTAGTTACCATGATAGCATCTGTAGCTACCATGATGGCAGGGGTCAAGGTAGCTACTAGGATAGCATTTGGTAGTACCGGTAGCTTATTAGTGCTTGCCTGGTAGTTTCTATTGTCATGCTGACCCTGCATGTAACTTGAAAACTTGTTCTTAATTTTGTATTGTGAAGAACAGAATTCAAGGTGTTGGTACATGTTGAGAAGGAAGATGTTTTAGATAAAGGTTGTTTCCAGGCTTTTATTCTGTTAACCACCACTGTTGAATTGCTTACTACTAGGATAGCATTGGTGGACCCTATATCATCTTGGTAGCTCTCAGTCAGCCAGCTACCAGGATGGCATTGGTAGCTACCAGGATAGTGCTGGTAGCTATCAGTGCTTGCCTGGTAGCTTCCACTATCATGCCTGGTAGCTTCCACTGTCATGTTGTAGCTACATGTAACTTGAAATAGCAAGTTCCTAATTCCTTAATACTTTTCATGGGTGTAGAGGCTGAGCCAGAGACTGCAGAGGTTGAGCCAGAGACTACAGTTGAGAAGGAAGGTGTGTTAGAGAAGTATAGTCCTGAGAATGGAGATCAAGCAGAAAATGATCCTTCATCAATGAAGGACAATGAAGTGTTAGCCAGAGACACCAGTCCCTCCAATGGAGATCAAGCAGAAAATGCTCCTTCATCAATGAAGGACAATGAAGTGTAAGCCAGAGACACCAGTCCCTCCATCCTGCAGACCATACAAATGATGCAAAGGGAAAGAAAGAGAAAGATGACAGGTGTTATTTCTGGTTTTGTTTTTTTGTAAAGGTAGATAATATTGTTTAAGGTTCATTCTTGTTGATTGTTTCTTCTCTCTTGCAGATGAAGCTGCCAAAAAGCCTACAGAGGATGCAGAAGGGCAAACAAAGACATCAAAAAACCAATTAGCCATAGAGACTGGAGAAAATAGTAACATGGAATCTGGAAGAAACGGTGCTATAACAACCAGAGTCAGAAAAAGACTCCAAACATAGTCTCGATATTTTTGCTTTGTAGCCTATCCCCATTTTTGGCTCTTTTCCTAAATCCTGACGCCGTTTTTGGCTTTGTAACAATTCTCCATTTCCTATGACTTAAGAAAGCCAAAATACAAAAAAAATTGTCCTATCCATCATTGTTGTTTATCTCATTATTGTTTTTATGTTCAGATGCTGCCACTAGCAACATTGACAATCTTGATCACATAATAAGTATGATAGCACAGTCTACTATGGAAGACCCTCCTGATGTAGATGGTTCATTTAGAGTTGAGGGCCAAGTCCCATGTGGTAGCAGCATTGATGACCAAGAGGATAAAAACACAGAGTTTTTTGTCCTCAGTACAGGTGAGGACACGGAGATTATCATGAAAAAGTCTGAACCAGGAAGGGAAAATGGTGATGCATCTGTGGATGCAGGTGGTGATGCAAGTTGTGCAGTTGGTGATGCTGGTGCAGGTGATGACAGATTACAATTGATAAGTCTGAACCACCTCGGGAAGACAGTGACGCATCTGTGGATGCAGTGCAGGTGAAGACACACACATTATCATTGAAAATTCTGAGTCACCTTGGGAAGATGGTGATGCATTTGTGGATGCAGGTGGTGAAGCAAGTTGTGCAGGTGGAGCAGTTGGTGCAGGTGAGGACACGGAGATTACCAATGAAAAGTCTGAACCACCTCAGGAAGATGGTGATGCATCTGTGGATGCAGGTGGTGATGCAGGTTGTGCAGCTGGTGCAGTTGGTGCAGGTGGTACAGAATATGTAAGGCACGATGATGGGACGGTGTCTTGGCAAAGGGAGGATGGAGGAGGTGCAGGTGGTGTTGCAGATTATGTTAGGAACGATGATGGGATGGTGTCTCGTCCATGGAAGGATCCTAGGAACATATTGTTTGAGAGTAAGCCAGCTCTAATCCTTGATATTAATGGTGTCCTGCTGAATTCATTAGACAAGAGGTACCGTTCAGGGAAGCCTGCCTATTGGAATGATCTAGAAATTGTAGACATAGGAGGGGTGTCTGCTGGGTATAAAAGGGATGCACCTGCATTCTTGGACTGGTGCCTTGTGCACTTTGATGTATTTGTGTGGACCTTTTGCATGAAGACTAAAGCAAAAAACCTGTTGAGTGTCTGCTTTCCTGATCAGTTTCCCCAATTCAAGGAAATTCTTGCACAGCAAGATTGTGTAAGAGATGCTAGAATCAAGATAACTGGTGGAAATCTTGTATTTTACAAGAAGCTAAGTGACTTCTTGGAGAAAAGAGGTCAGTACACTGCTTCGTCCACAATTCTAGTGGATGACACATAGTACAAGCAGCTGTGGAATCCTCCAGGCACTTTTTGCATTGTGAAGAATATGGAAAACCAGAATCCCACTGAGATTCAAGGTTATCTTACAATTGAAGGGGATCGGGGAGCACCACAGACGGAGAGTGAGAGAGAGAGAAGTAGACACACACACGATGTGGGTGGGGAGACTCAAAGAGTGAGCAGCCCCCTATACACTTATGCTATGTATAAGGTATACAAATCAGTGGGCGCCCAGACTCTGGGCGGTCGGGCAAGGCACAGACGCCTATACCCCAACAACCTCCCACTTAAAGGCGACTGTGCCTTTAAGCAAGGGAACCTAGTCTAAAGACTACAAAAGGTGAGAGAAAACCGCTCTCAACCGATGCCCACTGTCTGGCTGTGATCGTGTGCATCCGACTGTCCTGCTCCCGTGTAAGTCCATACACCACCAGACGTACGGCACACGTACTGCAAGTATGTATGCAATACCTGCATATCTCCCTCATGCACTATGCCATCATCAGTCAACAAACGACTGACAACCCCAACTACAAATGCTCCCACTGCAGTTGCGATATCCGGTCTCAAGATCAACATCTCATACATGAGACCACCGAATGCCGATGCAATGCTAGTGGGCCCTACTAGCTCTACAGAACATGCATCAACATATATATCCCTGGCAATAGGCATCTCTGACTGACAAGGCGTGTCAGCCACATGCATCTCCTGACTGTCCGCAAAAGACGCATCAACCTATCGTGCAATCTCATAGCACACCAGCTGCTCTAGGTGTCTGCTGGAAGACATATCCTGCACAACTATATCCCCATGCTCACTGTCGAGCATAGAAAGAAATGACTGCATAATCGCTGACATCTCAGCCTCCTCTGCAATCATCCACTGCAAACATGACCACTCAATCTGCTGTGACTCACTAGAGCTCTCATGCTCTAACTCTGTATACATAAACTCTTGCACAACATCCTCCTGTCGTGACTCACTAGAGCAAGACCGCTCTACCTGTCTATCCTGCATAGAAGTATCTCGCACAACTGACTCTCAGCTTTGGTCAGTCACTAGCAAAGCATGCATGTCTGACTCTGTCACCTCTCTGTGTGACTGCTCAAGTCGTGCCCCAACTGTGTGCACAACGAGCTCACTACTCTGCACTCCATGCAAAGCACCCTGCAACCCATGAGCAAAAGAGACTCGCCTGCTCTCTCGCTGTCTACCTGGCTGCATGATCACAGAGACAACACCGTCTCTCGCGTGATCCACATGCAATGGGTAACCTGTACCATTCTTGGCACCTCTCGCAATCACTAGCGAACCCAAATGCATCACAAAATCTCGCTCTCGTAGCGAAATCTGACATCCACTATCCCGTAACTGTCTGACTGAGATCAAATCCCGTCTCAAATCTGGCACATAACGCACATAACGTAGGGTAAATCTCATACCACTGGGCAAGGACAAACATACGTCTCCTGCACCCTTAATGTCATACACAACACCATCAGCCATGTGCACACAACCAAGTCTCCCACTAGAAAACGTGCTAAACCACTCACGATGCGATGTGACATGGAATGTAGCATCTGAATCTAGTAACCAATGTGAAGACAATGTGCAATCCTATATGCAATCCATAGACATAAGATCATCTGAAGACAAGCTAGATGTAAATGTGACATCGCCGTCACAAGCATACTCAGTAACTACCGTACTGATCTCACTAGCATCTGTCATGCCCAAATCTGCATCACGCATCTGTCGCCTCCATTGTCTCAAACGCCTGAAACATCGACGCCTAATGTGCCCTCTATGTCCACAATGCCAACATGTCAAGTCTCTATGCCGTCGAGACTTGCGTGTGGGATCAATCTCTCCCATGGACATAGAAGTGGGACTAGACTTCCCTGTAGACATGGATGTCGCATACATAGCATGTAAACTCTGCCATAAAGCATGAGTTGTAGTCTCCCTCGAGACCTGCCAGTCAACAGACTCAACCAGATGCAAACGAATCGTAGACATTGCTAACTCATCAAGATCCTGCCAATCATCATCGCGCATAGACTTGGGCTTCGCCGATAAACCACACAAGGGTTTATCCTGCCCCAAATCCGCCAATGCAACAAGCATATGCTCCTTCCAAGCAACAAAATCTGCACCATCAAACTGTGTCAGACCATAACGCTGGAAGTCAAATGAAAAATCATCCATAATGCTCGCAAAAGAGCAACCAACAATGAGTAGAAAATGTCAACCAAATCAGCCCTAAACTGGCTCGAATCGCATCAACAAAAGTCTGCAAATATGGCTGTAAAATATGGCTGCAAATCAGCCCCAAAACAGCCCCAAAATTCAGCTCTTAAACAGCTGCATAAACAAGTCACAAATGTGTCCCAGATCAGCCTACAACTCAGCCATACATGGACACCTGCAAAGAGGAAACAATGGCTGAAAATTCAGCACCCAAATAAGCCCTCAAACCTGCCTGTAAACTTGTAAACCTGTAGCTGAAACCTGCTGAAAAACCTCAAGCCATTAGTGCTCGAATCCGACTACCTAGCTCGTAGCCACACAAGCATACATCACAACATTCACTCCTGTGAGTGTGCCAAGATAACTATACGCCTGTCAAACCGTGAGCGAATCACCAAGCCCACACTGTGTGGTATCGATGCATACACACGCACAAATCTCCCACCTGCAGAGAACATCGCACGCAAATGCTGAGTGCAACCCACAATCTCTACCTAGATCGCATAAATGATACGCATAAAACTCCTGGGAAAATTTCGCCAGAGTTTTGTCAGTAAAACGGTCACAAAACCAGTAACCAAAATGACTGCACGCTCAAAACCATGAGCAACCAAAGTGCATCAAACCGTACTCCAAATGCATGCACCAAATCTCCACACTTTGCATACATCATTGCAAACACCTGCAAATTTAGTACACAAATATCTGCTCTACCTGTGATTGCCAAAAACATGCTCGACGCATACATTGCCGAGCTCAAAATGCAATCACATTAGTCTCCCTGAGCATCAAACCACATAAGGCATACATCGTATCCTCCCACCTGTGAGGAAACTTGCAGCAAATATCACTCTCACATCTGAGAGCAAACCATGTGTGGAATCCTCGACACACAATAAACAACTGCTGCTGCAAAAATTTCATCGTTCAGAATTTTAAAATTCTGATATGACAAGCGCGTTTGGAGTGTGCCAAAACCCCAAGGTAGACTCCTGGATCACATGTATCCGGGTCCGGGTGTGAAAGCTATGCCAAAAAACCTCCGTTTCGACCCAAAAACGCAACATAAATTGCCAAAAGAGGGCTGAAAAATGCAGCTCCTCAACCGTAGCTCGAATGAGGTTTTTGATGGCTCGAATGGCTTCGAAAGGGGGGTAAAACGCCAGGACGTCCGATGGAAACGCTCTCGGAAAGCTGAATTTGCCGATGCCGAAGTCGAAACCCTGTTTGCACTCTTGAAAGTGCGCGCGCACGCGGACGCGATTTCGGGAATGAAACTGGCTCTCCGCTGTCGTCGTGACTGTGCACACACGCGCTCCCTCCGCACCTACGCTCTGATACCAATTGAAGGGGATCGGGGAGCACCACAAACAAAGAGTGAGAGAGAGAGAAGTAGACACACACACGATGTGGGTGGGGAGACTCAAAGAGTGAGTAGCCCCCTATACACTTATGCTATGTATAAGGTATACAAGTCAGTGGGCGCCCAGACTCTGGGCGGCCGGGCAAGGCACAGACGCCTATACCCCAACAACAATGACTGTAAGATCTTGGCTCACAGCTTGGCTTTGTGCGGAAGATCGCCTCAAGTATGCCGAGGACTGTGCACTGCCGAGACCGATCGATAACCTGAGCATTAGGATCTCAAAGCAATGGTGTCTAGAGTATTACGGGTAGATATATTATCCTGACATATAACCATGATAAGCAATGGAAACAGTCAACCATTTACTGACTTATGGAGTATTTTGCTCACTTGTAATGATGACACAATGTAGTAAAGCAGCTTCCAATGCTCAATGTAGTAAAGCAGCTTTTGTTAACTTGTACACTTGTTTACGTTTTCACATTGTTCATCACTACACCTCCACAGTTGCACAATTACAAGTACTTAACACAGCTTTCGATACCAGGAAATGTTAAGGGCAGCTACCAGTCTGCATAGTAGCTACTCTTGCAGCTACTTAGCTACACTTGTTTAATTTTTCTATGTCTGTTGTGGAGATGATTTATTTCTTATGGCTTAATGTACACGTGGGAGTACTGGTGGGAACTTGGGTTGGTTCTAGTGGTAATGATCATTCATGCATCAGATATATTCAGTATTTACTAGAGTCAGCTATCCATTGTCTCTTAGGACTCGCACATACAACCTCGAACGTTCGAAAAGTGCTGCCATGTTTGCACGTCCCTCCGCTTATTCTGAACGGATCCTTATCGCCCCCAACGTGACCCCCCCCCCCCCCCCCCCTCACGACGTTCAGCTATAACGGTGCCGATGGCGAAGGCGGGAGAGAAGCAGGAGCCTACAAAAGACTGCTAACACCTGCTTCTACACCTGCTGCTGCGGGCCTACAAAAGCTCACCTTATCCTCTATCAACACAATCATTGAGCAATCGCCTGCTGTGCATGTGCGAGATCCGTCATCGGTTGGCTGTCCGGTCAGGGGCATCGAACCCTTGAATGGCCGGCTGCATGTGCGAGTCTCATCTGGAGTTGCCCTCATCTCCTTTTTTAGGGAAAGTCTTTCGACAGAGTGTTCATGCTATCTGCATTAGGATATCACATAGGCATTTTAGACACGATTCAAGCAATTGCAAAACAGGGTGATGCTCAGCACAGAGATTACGGAGATTCCCCCAAAGGAAAAAAAAAAGATGTTGAAGTGCCATCAAAAGCAGCTTAGATTAGAACTAGGAATGCTATACATCAAAAGGAGTGCTATTGTAAATAGCCTCATATGTTTCTGAGGAAATTAAGAATTTTCTTGTACATCCCACTTTCTGCATTGGGAACTTAATAGTGTGACGACCCGGGAGTTGGGCCGTCAATGCGGAGAAGCGTGGTGGGCGCGTTTGCGGAGAAAAGGGCCTGGCTCGGACGGGACCGGCTCGAGTCAAGGTGCGTTTGTCTTCAAGGGGCCCGGCTCGGGTCATGGGGGTTTGCCTTCAAGGGGCCCGGCTCGGACGGGACCGGCTCGGGCGGAGTTGCCTTCAAAGAGGCCCGGCTCGGACGGGACCGGCTCGGGCGGAGTTGCCTTCAAGGGGCCCGGCTCGGACGGGACCGGCTCGGGCGGAGTTGCCTTCAAAGAGGCCCGGCTCGGACGGGACCGGCTCGGGCGAGTTGCCTTCAAGGGGCCCGGCTCAGACGGGACCGGCTCGGGCCGTGGGGGTAGCCTTCAAGAGGGCCCGGCTCGAACGGGACCGGCTCGGGTGGAGTTGCGTTCCGTGGGTCGACGGCCGTGGTGCGTTTCGCGGGTCTTGCGTTCCGGGTCCCTAGCCCCACGTAGCCTCAGGCTCCCCCGCACTCACGGAGGGTCATAGAGTGCCCTGGGGAACCTTGCGCGAAGTCCCCACGGTGCACGAGTGCGTGGAGTGAGGCTAGCGTGTCTAGGTGGGGGGTCCCCTCCCGTGGCCGTTTTCGGGAGGCTCATACCCCTTATATACACCCCCGGTTGAAGAAAGTTGGACGTCCTCGTCGAACGAAGGGAAAAGAGAGCTTGGCTATGCATGGGCTAAAGGTCTAAGGGGTGCATATAGTGCAAAGTGCGCGGAAAGTGTACCCTAATGCAAGTAGGTAGCATGCTTTGTTTTTGTAATTTTTGGAATAAAGTGTGTGTATTTTTGGATTTTTGGCAGAAGGCTGAAAAATGTATGCTTTGAATACCCAAGTAGAATTCCCCATACTTGAGCATTCCCCAAAACGTAACCCGGAGTGCGCGGAGCCACCTGCTGCGTTGGTCCGCATGGAGACTTCTTGAAAGTCAAATTGGAGGTAAAGTCCGTCGCAATGCAGCCCTTGCGAAGTTGCAAGAAAACTTACCGTCATTTTGACGCGCGTTGTAGACTTAGGCTGACACCAGCTTTGGTTTCCAATCGCTGAATCTTCAATCGCGCAAGGTTACTTGGCTAGATGCAGTCTTTGGGTTGAAGTAGCTTTGGTCGTCATGACACCATGAAGGCTTTGGCTGAATCTTCAATCTTCAAACTGATTCCTGTTGGTCCCTGTGTGGACGTCATTTGGAGGGCTAGCTCGGTGCCCTTTTGGTCTCTTGTAGACTTGAATGGGTCTTCAGCTCAGCATGGGCCACAAAAGTGGCCGGGCGCGACGAACTAAGTTGAGTTAGTCCATCACGTTTTTGTCTTTCTGATTTTGATATAAAGAGCCCTGTCTGGCTCGCATCTTTCCTTTGTGTTTGCAGAAGTGGTGACGGCCCGAGGGTTGGGAGCGTCACGGGGAGGGGAGCCTGGAGCTCTGGAACGGGGCCTGGAGCTCTGATACCAAGTGTGACGACCCGGGAGTTGGGCCGTCAATGCGGAGAAAAGGGCCCGGCTCGGACGGGACCGGCTCGGGTCAAGGTGTGTTTGTCTTCAAGGGGCCCGGCTCGGACGGGACCGGCTCGGGTCATGGGGGTTTGCCTTCAAGGGGCCCGGCTCGGGCGGAGTTGCCTTCAAAGAGGCCCGGCTCGGCCGGGACCGGCTCGGGCGGAGTTGCCTTCAAGGGGCCCGGCTATATAAGGGGTATGAGCCTCCCAAAAACGGCCACGGGAGGGGACCCCCCACCTAGACACGCTAGCCTCACTCCACGCACTCGTGCACCGTGGAGACTCCGCCCGAGCCGGTCCCGTCCGAGCCGGTCCCGTCCAAGCCGGGCCTCTTTGAAGGCAACTCCGCCCGAGCCGGTACCGTCCGAGCCGGGCCCCTTGAAGGCAAACCCCCATGACCCGAGCCGGTCCCGTCCGAGCCGGGCCCCTTGAAGACAAACGCACCTTGACCCGAGCCGGGCCCTTTTCTCCACAAACGCGCCCAGTCGTACAAGGTGGGATTGCAAGGTGGCTTCAGGCTCAGAATTTAATAGCTTGAACTCATAGGGATTTTATTTTTCTTGTTCGTACCAAACTCCTTTGACAACAAATGAGCCGGCATTGCAAACATTCCCCCATGCATCTCTTAGCAAAGCTTTAGTTTGAGTCTTTTCTGCTGTACATTTCAAGACATAGAAATCCACAAGCTCCTTATTGTCATGAGGAGCTATAACAGCAAAATTGTCACCAACATGAAGTGCATCACTCAACGCATCATGGTGTCCTTCATATGCAAACTCTTCAATCTCATCATCATCTTCGACATCATTTGTAGGTTCAAGGGTAACATAATTCTATGCAGAAACGTGTGATTTGTTCGAACACCTCCTCCAGCTGCCTTGCAAACAAGCACTACAAAAGCATGAGAATTGCCGATACCTAAGAAGTTTTCCAGTTGTTAAGGAGTAGCAAGTGACACAATGTAACCCACGTGCATTAGGCACATATTTACAATCCCGACGTTGGATTCTATCCAGATCACCTACTTTGACCTCCTAGAACAGTTGAGTAACTGGTCATACCTACGAAGAATACGTGGCTGTAGCACCATTGGACATGGTTTCTCTCAAAAATGGCACCACATCTGCTGCACCTTGTAATTTCACACAGTCTGGCTTTAGTTGCTCCTGAGTGAGATGCCTCTCAATAACAGCACCTGCACCATCATGTTCGCCCTTCCCATGACCTGAACCTGAAAAGTGATGTGTCATTTTCAAACATGTCAGAGTTCCATATCCAACAACAAAATAAAAAGGCCTCTTTGCTTTGAACTGCGAGGCTGCTCCATCTGACCAGACCCAATGTTCTTTGAGCGATATGCCTAGCTCTTTCAACCAACCATAATGGAGCATAAAGCAATGCTGGACAAAAAGAGTATCATGGCTTTTATCATCAAATATATAGAAATGATAGTATTCTTGGACACTACCTGAAACCCTCACATATGTAATGTGAACGAAGATTGTCACCTAGCTAGAAAACCAATGCATCAATTGGATCTCGTTCTGTTCTTTGAAAGTGTAATTTTCAGCAAAATCCACCACTGACACTACCACATCTTCAGGGAAGATACGTAGATAATCTTTAAACTGCTCGGCCTTCCATCTGTAAACAAAATTGTGCTTTATAAACTTGCTCAGATGATCCTTGAACAGTATGAAAATCTGCCCGCACTGCATCTCCTTGTGAGAAAGAACTTCTCTTTTCTTGTTTTTCCCTGAATCTATTTCGCCAACTTCAAGGTCTTCAAAAATCTTAACTATTACCATGCATGCACCATTTAACTCTTCAATCGGGCAAATTGGTAGCTTCTTTGAAGGCCCACATGAAGAGCATTCGCCAATCAAACACTTCAATGGAAAAAAAATTGACCCGCTAGCCTTCGAGCATAAAACTGACTCCCAAAGCTTTGTAAGGCTAGGGCACTGATTTGTCTGAGCACTACATTTCAAATCTACACCACAAATATCACATTGACAACTACACTCTTTCCCATGCACACCATAAGAAATCTGCCTTATATGGTTTACAGCATCCCTCAAGAATGACATTTGAATATGAGTGATGCAACAGCAGTTGTAGAGATCTCGAAGCTTGCGTACAAAATAAGGTTTCAGCTTTTCAAATGTCCTTTGGTGAATTTGTACCTCTGGGTGACTCTGTTTGAAGGCAAGAAAGACTTCTACCTACATTAAATAATGATATTCAGTACACTTATTGGCAAAAGCATAAGTTATTGTTGACATGAAAAACTGAGATCGATCTGGTGGGAGCTAGTATGAGAATGGTAACTAATACTTTTGTGATCAGTGGAAGGAGAAAAGTTACAAGAGCCTGAGTCTAATAGTAGAAAGCACTCTAAGACCTAGTTGTTATCAGACTACCTAAGGGTAGCTGCCAGGTTAACAGTGGTAGCTACCAGGTTGACAGTGTGACAGCTACAAGGTTGACAAAGATAGCTACCAATCCACCAGGATTGCCATGGCAAACTGGTAGCTTCCACCAAGGTTTCCATGGCAGACTGGTAGCTTCCACCAAGATTGCATGGAAAGGGTAGCTACCAGGTTGACATTGATAGCTACCATGTTGACAGTGATAGCTACCAATCCACCAGGATTGCCATGGCAAACTAGTAGCTTCCACCAAGATTGCGATGGCAGACTGGTAGCATCCACTAGGATTGCATGGCAGATTGGAAGCTATTACTCTCAGAGTGATAGCTCCAGCTAGCACTAGGATACTGATAGCTACCAAGTTGACAATAATAGCTGCCAGTACACCAATACTACCATGGAAATCTGGTAGAAAGCACTATCAGACTGGTGGCTACCTTATCATGACTATGAGACTGTAAACTAGCAGGTTGAACGTGGTAGCCAGCAAATTTACCAAGAACACCATGGCAGATTGGTAGCAACCCCTATCAGACTAGTAGCTACCTTTACCAAGGACAACATGGATGCTACCAAAGTCTGACAGTGGTAATTATAAGGATCACAGTGGTAGCTACCAGTCATGTATAGTAAGCTACCTATTTGGCAGTGGTAGTTACTAGGTCTAAACCAATGTGCAACAATAAGCAAACTATACAACAATCAATTGAAGTACAACCAAACCAGTGCCATAATTGTCAATGAGAATAAGCTTGTAGTTACTCAAGAAGTCAAAACAAACGTGGGGTTGCTCAAAAAGATGCACCGGTTGTTTATCGAATACTTTGCGTGCAATACGCTTTCGACACACATCCTTTTTGTTGGGCGATACGCGAGTATTGTGAGTCCAGAAGCTCACCACTGTGGCCTTCACTTCCTCTATAATTACACTATTTGTGTATGGTTGTCGCCCACACAAATGCAATGGCAGTTCTGTATGATTATGTTTCAATCAAGATCTAACTGCATAGAAGTTCCTTTCGATGGATACCAAGAAGCCTCGATGCAGCTGCTATATTTGGTTTTATGCTTGTGGAATTCATAACCATCATGATACTCGCCCGTTTAATAAACAACTTGGCCGAGCTTTTTGGTCTCTTGATTACCTTGAGAGTGTTGTGCATTCCATTAATCAATACCCTCTGCTCATCATTGGAAACATCACCTCCTGTAGATTGAATTTTCAGGTCTCTCAATGCTCAATGCTTGAGAATGCTCCTGATGATTTCCTCCTGTGCCTTGTTGTCAAGACCCTCTGTGCACTGCTTGAAAAACTTGATCACCTGTGCAGTAATTTTGCGGTGCTAAAATTCATTAATATTGACCTGTTTAATTCTAGCTTCCCTTTCTTTGATTCTCTCGCGATATGTGCGCTTTCGGTTTGCTTCATAATCCTTGATTACACTCTGTTTGCATGAGCTGCACTTGATTGAGTCACAACAAAGGCATGTGCTACTTGTTAAACTCACAACATCCTCAACTGAAATGATTTCCACCATCTTGTGAGTCTTTGAGAGGTGGAAAGAGGATGCCAAAGTGGGTACCCTGTCCAAAGCTAAGCCCTAAACACCAGCTAGGGATTCGCATGCAATGTGTGTGTGTGTGTGTGTGTGTGTGTGTGTGTGTGTGTGTGTGTGTGTGTGTGTGTGTGTGTGAGAGAGAGAGAGAGAGAGAGAGAGCAGTAATCGAGGAAGGCAAGCTACTTTGAGAGAGAGTGCGTGCTCAGCTATGGAGATGGGAACTGTAGCGAGAGAGAGAGAGAGAGAGAGAGAGAGAGAGAGAGAGAGAGAGAGAGCAGCTATGGAGGCTTTCAGCTTCAACACGGGGGGGGGGGGGAGAGAGAGAGAGAGAGAGAGAGAGAGAGAGAGAGAGAGAGAGAGTAACAAAAAGGCGTAACAACCTTCGATCGTGGTCTCTGTCACATTTTTTAAAATATCATTATTAAATTCACTCAAAAGTTTTCCTCCACCTTTAGATTTGGGAGGTAGCTACCAGGGTGCTAGTGTGTCCGGGACACAGGTAGTAAGTCCACCTATTCATGAATTCACCCCTATCCTATGTCAACCGTTTGCAAGCTTTAGGTGTTGCATCAATCACCATTGGAGCAATATGTTTAGATGATCGCACAGTGGAAGCAATTGGGGATTTTGAGTGGAGAGCTAATCAAAGCTTTGTCCCTTCCATTTGCAACAAAGAAGTGGCAATGTTGCCTTACAAAGCTCTTTTACAAAAAACAAATAGAAATAAGACTACATGAGCGAACTCAATACTAATACATGTTTTAGCCTAATTCAATGCATAGTACCATCTTTGAAGTCCATAGAGTGAATGCAACTTGATGCTTCATCACACATGATTTCTTGGTTGACATCGCCATTGTAAGATATCAATGAAGAGAAAGAAACACGCGTGCATGCACACGCACACACACACACACACACAAAGAGAGAGAGAGAGAGAGAGAGAGAGAGCGCTAGCTTTACTAGCAATCCACTCAAAGCAACTCTTCTACATAAGATCAAAGGATAAACAGTCAATTACAAATACTCAGCAAGTAGGTGTGGCCAATTTTGTTTGAGCTGCTTAATTAAGCGATATCTCAATAGATACCCTCATAAAACTAAAGTGAAAGGCCAATGCTACCGATGTGGAGAGAGAGAGAGAGAGAGAGAGAGAGAGAGAGAGATGTGTTGCCCTCGTCACTATATGGCACGGCTCTAGGCTCAGAGGGGATCTAGGGCCCAAATTTGGGGGGGCGAAGCGGCTTTAATCTTAATCGTCGGATAATGCAGTGAATTGGGGATGAACTGGGGGTGGGTGAACTAGAGGCGGGTAAATTAGGGTGTGATCATGTGTCATGACAACATGGGCAACGACACGCGCTAACGCGGTGGTAAGGCATTCGTGTGGCAACCGAAAGGACCCGAGTTTGAACTACACCTCACGAGGCGAGTGAACTAGGGGTAAACTCGAGGCGCCATTTTTTCCCAAGCTTCACCCTTAGTTCATTGAGTCGACGGACAGCTGAGATTGCATTGCGATTCCCCCTTCTCTTTCCAATCATAGATCCCCCTGGCTGGAGTCGTGCCATATAGTGAAGAGGATATGCTGCGCATTAGGACCAGACACTGAAGAGAGAGAAAGAGAGAGATCTTTTGGGTCTATGATGCATGAGGACGAGTGCAGGGACAGAGGGAGATCCCATGCGCGATGCTCTATGGGAGAGCAACCTCCGTGCTTCTCTCTCTCTCTCTCTCTCTAGCGTGGGCAATGATAGATTTGTTTGCGTCTGCTTTGATTGGAGCGATGCTTCAGGTCGGAACTTTTGATGTCCTGCATAGCCATGATAGGCATGCGAGTGAAGGCAAGGCTGAGCGTTATCGATGGCACGATATGTACCAAGTGACAGTGCAAAAAGGCCCAGAGCTTTCAAGTCTGGAGCTGCAGAGGGTGTTGGGCACACAAGGGCTGCAGAGGTGGCTGAGCCGGTAGATGGCGCGTACAGAGACGAACGGGGACAAGGAGAGATTGAAGAGGAGCGAACGATAGAAAGGACTCTCTGATAGCATGATTGGTGCCAATAATTTGCTTTGGAATTGAAAGGTTCCCTGAAATTTGATAGACAAATTAATTAGCTTTGTAGAATGGACCGAGCAAACCATCACCTTGTTATAATATCTAGAATGTACTAAATCAATGGTCAACAATCTATTGAAATCACCACAAAGAAAAAGAAAGAGATAGCCTATAATTGTCTCCCCCTCCCTCTCCATCTCTCTCAAGAAGGAAAATACACTTTCCCATGAGGCTTGATTATAATCGATGAAGAAGAACAAAGTTCCCTCCATGTGGAAAGAGTAACAAGGAGGCTTGATATTTTTAAAAGTGTGTTGGTGTGCCCCGCTCTTACAGAGTCGGATAGGTATTTTGTAAAGTGGTATATGTTATGTAGAAATGCTCCCACATAGAGATATTATCCAAGCAAAAACAAGAAACAAAACGCAAAGAGTTGCTTTGATGCCTCTCTCTCTCTCTCTCTCTCTCTCTCTCTCACACACACACACAAACACACACACTCTGTAACTGTTTAAATTTTAACTTAGCTTTATCAATTTAATGATTGAGTTCAATTTAACTCTATTTTCTTAGTTTTTAGAGGAAATTACCAAAATACCTCTATAATTTTTGGAAATTCCCAATATACCCCTCAAATTTCAAAAATTCCCAAAATACCCTTGTATCTATTTTCGTTGGATTTTCAAGATCTTCTAATCTTTATTCTTGTTTGACAATTGAGTTCGGTTTTTGAGTGCTTAGCATGTAATTTTTTGCAAATCACCTCCCAAAAAAAAGGTAATTTTTGTCTAAAAATAATGAAGAAATTCATCTCCAAAGCCTACATAACCAACTTAATTTTTAGTTTTAGCATCTTGTATGGTAGACAATCACTCTTCTTATGAAAAGCTACAAGTTTTTTTGTTTTTGGAGAAATTTACTCACATTCAGGGGTATTTTGGGAATTTTGAAAAATTTGAAGGGCATTTTGGAAATTTATGACAAATTATGGGGGTACTTTGGGAATTTTTGAAATTTGAGAGGTATTTTGGGAATTTCCACAAATTAGAGCGGTATTTTGGTGAGTTTTTTCAAGTCCTCCCTTCAACCAGCTTTTTGATTTCTCAGCCGGCTCAAGGCTAAGCTGAGGCACACTTTTCTCACTCTCTCTCTCTCTCTCTCTCTCTCTCTCTCTCTCACACACACACACACACACACACACACACTATTTGAATATAATTCAAAATAACCAAATTTGGAAAGCAAGAGGTAGAACAATAGAACAGATGAAGAGAGACTCAAAGCTTAAAAGGGTGCGCACTGAGCACATGTACTTTGAGAGCAGTGCCACTTGGAAATAAGGAAGCTGTCGTGCGGGCCTCTTTGCGCACACAAGCTTCCTCTCTCCAGGGAAATCGCTTTCTCACCCTCAAGCTTCGCCCTTAAAATTCAAGCTACAATGTCTAGCTGTGTACAAAGCCCTACTATTACGCATTAGCCGCAACAGCTTGCCACGTCAAGTTGTACTCCCGCTGCGGTTAGCTTTTAGCTGCATGTGCACACCTCTTTCAAAGAGAACGGAGAAAAGACACATAAAAAGGGACAGAGAACGATCAATCCATATTTCTCCTTTTTCCATAGAACTTCTAGAAATGCCCTATGGTCCATAACTCGCTCCACTTTCTCTGAACTGCACAACTGAAAAGGTGCGCACATGTACCCTCCAAAGCCTATGGGGAGGCCCTCTTATCTTAAGCATGCAGAAAAGTTTAGGGTAGATCGAACTTCGGTGAGAACACACTCTTGCAAAGATGTATTAATAATGCCCGTTGACGAGTGGTAGGCGGCTGGGCCTTTAATGCAGATCAATACTTATTATTTTATTGAGACAGCCGCAAGAAGGTACACCGTGTAATCTGGATCCAGCGTTGGAAACTTGGATGCATGCATCATGTTTGCATAGTCTCTCTCTCTCTCTCTCTCTCTCTCTCTCTCACACACACACACACACACACAATTTACAAACAGTTAATCTTGTAATTAACAAGTCGACAGTCATAATATTAAACCTTGACAGGATATAATACATATTTGTGAGGAAAATTTACTTACAAGGGGCTTCACCTAGAGATGATGCATGGCACCCCACTGAACATAATCAGAGGCAAGGAATAGGGGAACATTAGTGGTGATGAGGAGGAGCAGCAGCAGCTAGCAGGACTATTTTAGTCACCAGCCATTCTCTGTGCAAATTTTCGACAGAGTCTCGGGGCTAAGCCTTGCGGACTCGGAGCCCATCGTGTGGTGCATATGGTGGTGATGATGGTGATGATGGTGATGGTGCAAGTGCTTGTGGTAGTTTCGCGACGAAATTTGCGGCTTAACAACGCTGCGCTCTTTCGACTGGTGACTAGAGATGGTACCCTCACTAATCCTACTGAACAGTAGCTCTTCATCTGTAGACTTTCTTCTACCTTTCATCCAATTCTGCAATGAGGAAGATTTATCATCATCATTAACATTATTGATTGAGCTAAGTTTCCTGTCCTTTGAGCCTTCTCCTAAGACCTCATTTTTGTCCCTGTACTCTCCCCTTGATGGCTCTAGAGGCCTTTGCCCTGGCTCCACTATCTTTATGCTTTGCTTGCACCCAACATTAAGGCTCACTTGCTTATGCAGAACCACCACTTTCTTAAAGGCCTTCATCACCTTCTCCACACTTGGCCACCTCCTTGAACCTTGGCCTTCCTGAAAAACTGAGAAGCTCAACTCCCTTGATTTAGATAGAGACACCCTGTTCCCATCGTTGGCCACCGCACTATTCCCATGTTTCTTCTTGCTTGCTTGCCTCCGAGCCTGCGAGCTCTTCGGTAATGAAAGCGTGCGAAGAACTCCACCCCGCTCTCGCAATGGAGATGGCATATGATGCTCGACATGTGGTTGTAGATGACCAGGAGGAGGAAGAGGATGAGTACTGAGTGGTACCACTTCCATCAAGCTTCGGTCAAGTCGGTTTCCGAATGCGACGAGCTCAAATGTATCATACAAATTGCTTCCACAGTCCCACATTGGCGTCTCAGATTTCATGGCGCCGCAACCCTCTTTCGTTCCTGTCGACGTCCCCGCCGCTTCTTGCCGGAAGCGCGAGATTTTCCTGTCAGAGCTGCCACTGCTTCTTCTCCAGCCCTGAGCAGCAGTCACGAAGCGTCCTTCCGTTGTTACACCGGGCTTGGACTCATGGAGGTGCCACACCCATGCGGCTGCTTTGGTTGCCGAATCGTCCAAGTCGAAGGAGCGGGCATTGCGCCGGGGTGGGCGGTCATCGGCATCAGAGGAGAAGGGCATAGTGTTGAGGGGGGAGAGCCGGGAATGTACAGAGAGTAGCAAGTAGAGAAGACTGATTGAGCTTGTGGAGGAGGAGGAGGAGAGAGAGAGAGAGAGAGAGAGAGAGAGAGTATGGTGATGAGAATGAGCTGTGTAGACTCTGGGGAGAAGATGTCTGAGAGTGTAGGTGGCCGGAGAATGAGGAGATGTGTGTGTGCGCGCGCGCGCATGTGGCCCCTTCGCAAGCTTAACTAGATTTTATAGTATCTCATCGAAAGTGCGCTTGTCGTTGGGAAAAACACGCATTGACGCGCTCCCCCCTCTTGTGCACACGGAGAGTCGGAGACTCGTTGAAGAGAGAGAGACACTGTGCGTGTCATAGGGGATGATGAGACCCCCAACCCCCATACTGAAGAGAGAGAGAGAGAGAGAGAGAGAGAGAGACAGAGACAGACCTCCAGCATGCTTCAAGTGAGATGGGGACAAGTGGAGAAAAGAAACAAGACTTGATGTGTAGATAGATATAGGAGGGGAGGAGCACACTTTTGCAGTTATGTACCTACTAGATAGATAGATAGAGAAACTTTTGCCTTCAAGTCAAATGATGATAGTTTTGCATTCGTCCGAGCTCTTGTGCAACCCCTGCCCATCTCTCTCTTCTCTCTCTTAGGCTGGGCTCACACTGGCTCGGCGGCAATCACACCTCAAAGATGAATTTTTCAGCCGGAATAGCTTTCGAATGCCTTCTTCCTCCGCCCATCTGTTCACATAGAAGTGAAAGTACCGAGCTCGCTAATTTTCATCTGCCGCTTGTTGTGAACACCGGAGACCGGCGGAAGCAACACTAAAAAGCTTTTGTTTTGAAGGTTTGCAGGTTAATCAAATAATAAAAAAAGAAAAAGTATTGAGAGCGTGGCGATTTCAGCAGACGTGGAGGGTGCAAGAGTTTTGGGGCGAGAGGGAGGGGGGGGGTCGAAAGAAAAGCTTGCATTCTCTTCCGCGAGCTAGCAGCCTTTTCAAACACTGCCTCTGCGCGATGTCAACGCAGCAGGTGACATGGCGTAAGCTGATTGGTTGCAAGCGTGCGTGCTTTGCCTTCCGCCGCTTGCTGTGAACCCAGCCTCACTCAAGCGAAAATCAACAAGTGATAAAATCACAAGGCCGCCAGGCATGATAAAAATTTCTTTTTGACATCCAATTTTTCAAGCCCCCTTTCATATGCTTTGTGTAATGCAATCAACTTATATAATTTGCCATATATAACGTTAACTTAAAGATATAAATACAAAAAATGACAGGCAATTTTGAGATTGTTTTGTTAGGCAAAATAGCCCTTGACAAAAAAAAGTACGTTTTAATTTTAGGCCTTGATATGAGGCTAGATCTCACTTTAAAATCACTACATCTCTCAGCTTTTTAAAAAAAAACATAAGCACATAGAATTGAATTAAGAAAACACCCTTAAGCTCTACACCCTAAGCTTTAGATCCTTATGCTCTACATCCCACTTTAAAAATTCTACATTTTTAAACTCTAAAGCCCTTTTTACAAATTTAAAACTTTAGATTCTAAGTTGTAAATCCCACTTTAAAAGCTTTAAAATTCTAAGTCCTAAAACTCTAACGTCTCGGGATGACCCTCCCCCTACTTGTGGATCCATGTAACATTTTCACTTTCTTTAATTCAAAGTTTTACCTTCTAATAAAAAAAACTCTAGGTCCTCATTGGATCGTTAGAGACCTTACTTTAAAAGTTCTACATCTTTAAGTTCTAAACTTAGCTTTAAAATCTCTAAAAATAAAAATAAAAAATCTTTAAAAGTTAAAACCCTAAATGATAAATTCCTTCCATAAAGTTTTAACTAACAAAAATGACAACTTTAATCTATTAGCTCAAGTTTCAAAGGGTGAACCAAATTCTCAAAATGAAAAGGTCGTTAAGATAAATTTCAAAATGAAAAGATGACTCTTTAGATTTGTGGAGCCTCTAAGGCTTTATCATTTAACAATGAAAGCTGTCAATGTTTCATGCTTCCAAAGCATTAGACAACCCAAAATCTTTTCCTGGATATATAAAAGTTCATTTCATATTTCAAAACTCTAAACATGTCCATCATTAGATTTACACAATTCATTTCAATGAGTGCCCACTATCTTATTTCAACCAATCAACATTTTTGACATGTCAAAAAATGCTTAAAAATACAACTCAACCTTTTTCCTATTTTAGTCAGCAAAAAGAGAAGGCAATGCTATAGCCTTGCCCTTTGGGCAGGCCAAAAAAGACGATTGGAGCACCGTCGAGTTATGCAATGAAGCCAATATTGTTGATCTTAGCCAAAACGTTGCCTTTGTAGCATGCGAATGCGTCCTTAGGATAGTTTTGGATTCGTCGGAGCAGTGTTAGAAAAAACCTAGGGTCTACTATATTTTAACCGGTTGAAAATTGAAAAACCCCGTTAGATTTTGAGCTTGCCTTTAAGAAAACCGGTAAATTTACACAAGTTTTAGTGTAATTACCGGCAAAAGCTTCAAATTTTGACCTAAAAACCGGGAGAATTTCAAGTTTCCCCTTATTTTGATCGGTTAGGAAAAATGTATTTTTCTAGCCCTGCGTCCGAGTTCAAGCCGGCCCAATCTCGACAGAGCGTGGGGAACCCTCACTTTTCAGCATGTTAGGTAACCCCACACGCGAGGGGGTAAGAAATGATTGTTTTGACATAGAGAGTGTCTTCACATATTCACGAGCTCACGTAACCCGCCTTCGACGGGTCTCTTTCGCTCTTACCAAGGCTACACAGTTTGTCAAGTTCACTCATCTGAGTATATTTGTACGTACCCACGTCTCCGGTGGATCTCGCTCGCTTTTATCAATAGGCCAATCTTACATAGTTTCTCAAGCTCAAACATGTGAATATGTGTGTATGTACCTACATGTGTATATAAACATGCGTGTGTGTGTGTGTGTGTACCTTTATATATCTCCCCATGACACACATCACGTTCTCTCTTTTTCTCCCTTGTTGGGCATCCCTCACCACTCTCTCTCTCTCTCTCTCTCTCACACACACACACACACACACACACACACACACACACACAGGCCTTAGTGACCAATAAATTTTCATTGTAAGGAACTATTTTGATGCTAAGTTGCTATAAAGGTGTGCACTATTGCACACATACTGGGACAGAAGCCCAAAGCCATCATGACAACTTTAATGTATGAACACGATAGTTTGTTGTATGCCTTGTCTAGGTTGAGTTGAAGGAGGATGCATTCTTTCATGCTAAAATTTGCATACTCGATGTCGTTCATCTCTACGCTCTAGCCCACAACATGGCCTTGTTCATCGTTTTGTCTTGCAAATTAGCAAGCACAACCTTGGCTTGAGAGTCATGCAATAGCCTATGGCGCATAGCAAGAGGTTTGGAGATCTAAGGCAAAGGAGGCCTGCAATCATTAGAAGAGTGGGTCTTCTTCCAAGCAATGGAATAACGCAAGCGACGGGGCCATAGAGAGAGAGAGAGAGAGAGAGAGAGAGAGAGAGAGAGAGAGAGAGAGAGAGTAATATGAAGAGGCGATGCTGCGATCTTGCAATATGCAGGGGGTGGGTAGGCGAAGGAGGTAAAAATTTGGATACAAAGATACGTCCTCTCGAAAATCCTCGCTATTTTCTCTTCCCTTGCGCTTTGCTAGCACCAACTCCTTGTTGCCGCTTTTAAATCCATGGCATGCCGCAGTGAAGAATATGTTGGCTATGCAGCCAATTGGCTTCACCATTTTCATCCCCACGGCCCATCACGATTGTTGTAATGGGAATGTCCTATGAACTTTGAGAATGGCGGAATTAAGAGGATTAGAGTGAGCATTTTTGTGAGATTACTTTGAGAACATAGAGGGTGAACTTAATTGATGGTAGCAACATGAACATAGTACTCAATTAACTTAGCATGAACAATGCTTTTGCAAGAGAGAGAGTATTAGAGAATGTGACAATAGTCGAGGACCGGATTTACTTGAAGCTGGTCCCCCCTCCAAAAGGCGTTTGTATTATAGATTCTCCCATCAAGAGAGACTTGGTACAATACAATCTTTGCGTTCCTTGTGACCTTGATGATGCTATGAATATGGAAAGCTTCATGCATCACGAGCATAACATAAACTTTGCAAAAAGCATTAACTATCCCAAGGCCTCAAACACCTTCGGAGGTGGAGAGAGCTAGCGGGGAATGAGGGTAGGGAAGAGGAAGAAGAATCATTCATAAGAGAAAGAAATAGTTCCTCACTTATCATCACTCTTCTTGCTTAGCATAGCATAATAGCATAGTAATGAAGATGAAGAAGATGGCAAGCTTAAGCATTGAAGCATGGCTTTTGGTTGGATTTGCATTCCATAGCCAAGAGTGTTGGTGTAGGCTCTCCACTTCTCAACAAGCTTGGAGAAGGAGATGGAGCTCTTGTACTTTGCACTCCACACAATGAGAGAATGTGTGTGTGTGTATGTATGTGTGTGTGTGTGTGTGTGGGAGAGTATACCCCTCATGCTTGGTCCACCTCTCTCTCTCTCTCTCTCTCTCTCTCTCTCTCTATTCAATTATTTCATTTGGACATGTGTCCTTTTTTTCCTCTTTGAGAGAAAGAACGTAATTATTTATTTTAATGTGTTTAAATTCTCATTGGACCTTTAAAACCTATCCAATAAGATTCAAGCACATCATGAGGGCCACATGTGGAGGATCATTTAAACATGTGTCTTCTATGCTTAATAAGTCATGTGGTTTGAATTGAATACTTCAAGCACTTAGTGGATCAAGCATGGAAACGTTTTATGTCTCTTGAGAGTTTATCATGTGGTTTGAATTGAATACTTCAAACACTTAGTGGATCAAGCATGGAAACTTTTTTTATGTCTCTTAAGAGTTTATTTTTGAATTGAACACTGCAAGAACCTTAGTCATTTTATTTTAATGTATTTAAATTCTCATTGGACCTTTAAAACCTATCCAATAGGATTCAAGCACATCATGAGGGCCACATGTGGAGGATCATTTAAACATGTGTCTTCTATGCTTAATAAGTCATGTGGTTTGAATTGAATACTTCAAGCACTTAGTCGATCAAGCATGGAAACGTTTTATGCCTCTTGAGAGTTTATCATGTGGTTTGAATTGAATACTTCAAACACTGAGTGGATCAAGCATGGAAACTTTTTTTATGCCTCTTAAGAGTTTATTTTTGAATTGAACACTTCAAGAACCTTAGTCATTTTAGGCATAAAAATCACCTCAAGCTTTGGGCAAAGTTCCCACAAACATTTTAAGAACTTTAGTTAGCAAGTTTGGGCAAGGTTCCCACAAACACTTTAAGCATGAGAATCACGTCAAGCTTGGGAAAGGTTCCCACAAACACTTTAAGCAGTTTAGTTAGCAAGCCGACAAGCACCTCATGCTTGGATGGGATTCCCACCTCAAGGTCAACCCTAGCTTGCCTAAGGTCAAAGGACTTTTTAACACTCACTTTTGGAGGTCTTTAATGAAGCTAACCCTAAGGTATTTTAAGCTTCATTAGATGCACGTTGCTCTTTGATAGACTACCTCCTTTTGGACCCCTATTGAGATGTAACCATCTCTCCTCTTGGTCCTTGCTGAGGTAAACCTAGAAGCACTTATTGCACGTTGCTCTTTGGTAGACCGCCGTCTCCTTTTGGACCCTTATTGAGATGCAACCGTTTCTCCTTTTGGTCCCCTGTTGAGATAGGTCTAGAAGCGCATATCTATATCCTAACTCTTGTACCCCTTTTATCTTCCCATATTAAATGATCAGTTTAATATGAGAAAATCATTTGGTAAAGTTAGATATTATATTTTATGACAATTGTGTGTATTGGTGACCAAGTGACATGTAAGCGGCAGAGCGAGCGATAGTGGTGCAAGAAAGAGCACATGAATGCCATCAATGGAAAAGCACGGCAAGGAGTCCATCATCACCTTAAATGGGCTTCTCTAGAACTCACCCTTATCTTGTTGGGAGAAGGTGGTGAGATCAAGAGGGTGGTGTGTAAAGCACAATGCAAGGAGTGAGAAGGTGGTGTACAAATCATAGGTGACCGATAAGGTTCACCATACCCATGCAATTGAGACTCGAGAGTGAGGCGCGGTGCATTATTTCAACTTGCAAGGAGAGAGAGAGAGAGAGAGAGAGAGAGAGAGAGAGAGAGAGAGAGAGAGAGAGAGAGAGAGAGAGAGAGAGACCACACCACATTTAATAACCTGGCTCTGCCTCATGCCATTGTTTATAGTTGGCCCTACCCCGCTCCATCAATGCCCTGGGCCTTACAACACCTCTATTGATGAGATTTGAGACTCGGAGGACAAAAGCTCTTATGAGGTCGGAGTCATCTCACAAAAGTCTTGCAAGAAATTTGCTCAACAACCCTCTTGACCCTATAGACATTACAACTCTTTCTACTCTCATGCACCCGGATACGAAGATACGTGTCCTCTCGGAAATCCTCGCTATGTCCTCTTCCCTGGTGCTCTACTAGCACCAACACCTTGTTGCTGCTTTCAAATCCATGGCCTCAAACCCGTTTCACATCTCCATGGCCTCGACCCCATAAGCTACCCAAGTCACAACTTTTGTTTGCTACGTAGCCAATTGAATTGCACCACAATAGAGACCCAACAACACCATTGTACACCAGTTGCTCTTCGCGCTAATATGATGTAAGAGATAGAAGTGAGGGATGGAGGGCAATAGGAGGAGTGTAGAAGGTGGGTGTAGTATTCAGCATGCTAGAGAGGAAAGGTGATGTTACTGCCGCAGTGAAGAATATGTTGGCTATGCAACCAAGTGAGCTTCACCATCTCCATCCCCACGGCCCATCACCATTGCACACCTCACTAACAAATGGTGGACAAGTGACATGTAAGCGACAGGGCTAAGTGACGGTGGTGCAAGAAAGAGGACACGAATGCCATCAATGGAAAAGCACGGCAAGGAGTCCATTATCGCAATAAATGGGCTTCTCTAGAATTCACCCTTATCTTCTTGGGAGAAGGTGGTGTGCAAAGCACATTGCAAGGAGTGAGAAGGTGGTGTACAAATCGTAGGCAACGTCTTCAGATAAGGTTGACCATACCCATGCAATTGCGAGTGAGACCTGCTACATTATTTCAACTTGCCAGCTCGAAGAGAGAGAGAGAGAGAGAGAGAGAGAGAGAGAGAGAGAGAGAGAGAGAGAGAGAGAGAGAGGGAGGGAGGGACTGCACCACAGTTAATAACCTGGCCCTGCCTCATGCCACTGTTAATAGTTGGCCCTGCCCTGCACCATCAATGCTCCTAGACTTGCAACACCTCTATTGATGAGAGTCAAGACTCCGAGGAGAGAAACTCCTATGAGGTCGAAGTTGTCTCGCAAAATTCTTGCAAGACTTTTGTCAACAACCCTCTTGACCCTATAGATATTACATCTCCTTCTACTCTCATGCACCCAGACTCTTGAGCTGCAGCTTACGCCCCTCCTCCTCTCATACTTTCGACCCCCACTGCCTTCTAGATGGTGCCACCTGTAGTAGCATTCTTTCCCTTCCTCCTCCAACATCCTCTCCCATCCTGTAGTAGCAATACCATGCCTTCATGAACCGCAGCTCCAACACCTCTGTTGTTGCCGCTTCTCTCGTGCTACTCATGGGCATGCAGTGCAAGCCTTGGTGTTTTTCTTTCTTGCAGCCTACTCGCAGCATGCAACTCCCCGCTACTAGGTAGAGCCCTCCTAGTGGCGAAATCATTGAGTTCTACATGGGTATCTAGTCTGCATCCTCCAACTGGAGTATCCATGTCCTCAAAACTCCTTGTCTATGATTTTTGCAATGAGAAAACCGAGAGAGAGAGAGAGGGAGAGAGAGAGAGAGAGAGGTACTCTCTTGGGCTCATGTTTGGAATTAGGTTGATCATCCTAGCTTGGAAAAATTGAGTCGGAAATTGTCCATCAAAGTGTTTTGACTCTTCTATAGTGGAGGTGTGCACAACACACTATGATGAAGGAATACATTTGATCACACAACCTTCGTTTAGAGTATCTATGTCCTCAAAACTCCTTGTCTATGATTTTTGCAATGAGAGAAACCATGAGAGAGAGAGAGAGAGAGATACTCTCTTGGGCTCAAGTTAGGAATTAGGCATGATCATCCTGGCTTGGGAAAATCGAGTCGGCAATTGTCCATCAAAGTGTTTTGACTCTTCTATAGTGGAGGTGTACGCAACACACTATGACGAGGGAATACATTTGATTAGAGATAGCCGAGATCTATGTTTGTGTGTGTGTGTGTGTGCGCGCACGCGCGCGCGCTTCTTGAGCTAAACTCCTGGCTTATTAGTAATATGTATGTACAGTGTAATGGAGAGGTCTACAGGCAGATTAATGGGATCCCCATGGGACTTGCTTGCTCTCCAATTTGGTGTAATCTCTACCTCCGTGCATTGGAATATAACTACATACACTCAACCCTCCAAAATCCTCTTCATCGACACCACCTCCTTCAATTCAAAATTCTTTGATGATATCTTTTGGGTCAATAATGATCATCCTAGGTATTTTACTATTACAAACCCAATTTACCCCCCCTGCCTCTCCATTGATGACAGCAGCACCATTTTTAAAGATGGTACAGGAGTTAGCACAACCTTCCTCAGCATGCACCTTGAAGCACATCATGGGAAACTCCACCGGTCCAGGATTGACAAGAGTAAGGTGGTCCCTGCTCATGTTCTAAAGTTCATTCATAGAGGCAGCAAAACAGGCCCTCAAACTGGTCTCATAAGGTCATTTTATCCCAAATCAAGCCCATTATCTTCTGTAACCATTCTATAGAACAAGCCTGCCTTGATATTAAAGCCCTTGTCCAAGCCTTTTGTGCCAACGGCTTTGAGAGAATTAGATTATGGAGAATCATCTATAAATATTTGGATGACATAGAAAACCTTCAATCATGTGCAAACTTCAAGACAGTCCACTCTTGCCTCAGGAGGTGGGCACTAGGTCCCTAATGGGGGCCTAGTGCCCCCATTAGTGGGCTCTCCTACAAACACCAACAACCTAGTGTAAAGAGGGGGGTTTATTCCACACAAATCCATGGTGCCTAAGAATAAAGCAACCATTGGAATTTTTACCAACCTTGGCATTTTTTTGAAATAGTCTCTTTGAAAAATTAACAAAAGGGAGTGTATAAGTTTAATCATTAATGGGATACGCAGAGAACCTAAACCTTAGGTAAATGAGGTAAGCCGCACCATATGGAAAGCACCTCTTGTCACATCCACATGCTTCCACTAAACCACTACTCTACGCTTACACCCCTGCATGGCGGGCACAGAGGGTGAGTTCTTTCAAAAGGGGAAAGCCCACCAATTCTCCCATGTCGCCCATATCCCCACCACCCCACTCTACAAAAAAAAGTGACTACTCCCGCCTACTGCTCTTTCAAATGGATAAGCTACCTATATATGTGAAGGTTGTTGTGTGGGATGCTGAGAGCTTGAGCTTGCAAGACTTCTTGATAGGACCTTACTTCACCAATCAACTTAACATGGAAGTTCCTACTTAGGTCCAGGCGGGCATCACAGAATACTTCCTCTTTCTTTCTTTCATTCATTTTGCTTTTAGCTATGGTGGACATCATAACAAGTGTCCTTCATTGATGACACCTGCCTTCCACTACTAACTCCTCTCTTTTTGTTGTTGGTTGTGATAGTGGCAAGTAACATTTGAAGGACTTGCCATATCTTACATGCAAATGGAATATTGAGCATGGGTTTTCTTTGATTGTACTTTGCCCACATTTTCACATGATAAATTGGGATTTTTCTTGGCATTCTCTGGTTATTAGTGGATGATTGTCATCTTTGTGCTCTGATTATTGAATTCCTCCTACACACACAGACCCAACCTCTCTCTCTCTCTCTCTCTCTCTCTCTCTCTCTCTCTCTCTCTCTCTCTCTCTCTCTCTCTCTCTCTCTCTCTCTCTCTTTTTAGATAAGAAAATTGCATTAATCTATGAGATGATACAATGAGATCAACAACATGAAGAAACGAATCTAGTTCAAAAAAATTCTTATACCGTACAAAATCCATTTGCAAATCCTACATAAGACCGTCAGAAAAGCTAGATGCTAGGTTGCTTGGCGCTTCTGCTTACAAGAAATGGTGGCGGCAGTAGGCACTCTGCATATACCTGCCTGCATGATGGTGCGTCGAAAGCTCTTCACTACAGAATCTGCAAGCTCATTCTCGCCCACAAATATTTGCATATTGTAAGGTCCTTTGAACCCCTTCATGTTTGCGAATTGCAGAGAAGGGTCGTGAGGGGAGGTCAAGGGCGTCGTCAAAAAAGACGGGATGGAGCTCGGAAAGCAGAGCTACCTTGGGATGGGCGATGATGCCGATGGAGATAAGGGGATGAGGAAGAAGAAGAAGATGGAGCTGGTGGGGCTGAAGATGAACACATTGTTGCAGACGCAGTCATCACCATAGATGTAGCCATTATGCCTCAGTGTGTTGTGTGCAAGGCCAATGTGGATAGGATGAAAAGAGGGATTCTCTCTCTCTCTCTCTCTCTCTCTCTCTCTCTCTCTCTCTCTCTCTCTCTCTCTCTCTCTCTCTCTCTCTCTCTCTCTCTCTCTCTCTCTCAGGATTCGGCATGCATAATCAGGCCACGACGAGGAGCAGCAGCAAGTGATGGACTTCATGCAGGACAACATGGACGGAGAGAGATAGAGGGGGATTACCAGAAAATAGTTTAGTCGTACTCAACAGTTTCAGCTCATGTGCAGCTTTTGCCGACGTCTTCTGATTAGTCATCAACAGTTTCAACTCGTGTGCAACTTTTGTTGACGTCATCTACAACTTCAGCTTGGACAACAGCTAGGCTCTCAGCTCGAACAACAGCTTTATCTCCTCTCTCTCTCTCTCTCTCTCTCTCTCTCTCTCTCTCTCTCTCTCGTAGTGTAGCAACGACTACCTTTGACCATACCTCCACTCCGTGCCTCTTTGGCTACCTCTAAGCTTGCATGTTCGGCCGCCTCCCCCGACTCCGGCCATCCCTCACATTGTGCAACGTCCATGTGGCATGCCTGAATTCAGCCCACCATAGCATGGTAATATGGATACACATGCAAAGAGAGGGGGTAAGAAGAAGAAGATGCAACTAGTACATGACCAGTACTTTATTGTGCCAAAAAAAAGCATGGCCTTTATTCTTATGAAACTAACTTATGTTTCACAACACAAAAAGATCATTGTTGCATTTATGTTCTTGCCATGAAATATCAATTATATAATGGATGCGTAGAAAGTTTTGATCGTGTATAGTAATACATTTTTAAATCTCCTTAATGACGATAACACCAACACAATAAGGAAATTAAGATGGACTTATTCACCATTGCATGCACTCAAGTATGCTATAGGGTCACCTTTGATTAATATCATAGAAGACTCTCTCTCTCTCCACCCCCCCCACCAACCCCCACATGCCCTTGAGTTGTACTCCTCACATAGGTCTTGAGGTCTTTTGGAAGTCTTCATATAAATTTAAAAGTTCTCTTCTAAATTTACACTATAAGGGGAGTTGTCTATAACCGTTAGCATTGCAGCGGAAAAACAAAGGAAAAAGGAGAGAGAAAAAATTGTGGGAGCGGCAATAATCGCGACTATGGACGCGGTAGTAGTTTCTCAGCAATAAGCATGGTAATAGTCACGACAATATTCCGGCTACTATTACCGCGACAGTGGCCGCTCCTATTACCGTGCTTATTGTCGCTACACACCCATTCAAAAATAAAGTTGCTCATTTGGGCCACCCAAGTGCATATTAAATTGTCAAGGTAAAGTAAATTCAATTTCAATTCTTTGGTTTTCTTTATACTCTTTCAAAAAACAATTGGAAAAGTTACAATGCAAAGTAAATAGTTGTATATACATTATGTCACATTGGGACTTTACAAAAGTTTGGACAAAATATTATTCTATCTAATCCTCCTCTATCTCATCATCGTCCACAACCATGCACGTTTGATCACCTTGACTCTACATAAACCCAAACCAAATTAAACAGTTATCAATAGTTCAAAAGAATTGATACAAAATTAATTGTTTAAACTTACCGCTTGTAGTGATCGAGCCGCTGTGTCGAATTGCTTGCAAGAGATGTGGTTGTTTTTGAACAACGATCGCCAAGTATCAAATTCTGTATATCTCTACCGATATTTGACAATCTCTCTGGTTGGTCGAGAAAGAGTGACATTTTTCTAAGTCAGTAACAACAATAATAAATCATCAACTACAATCTTAATAATCACCGATCGACGTTATAATGTAATCAACCTTACATATTTGTCCTTCCAAGCTCCCTTGCCTCCTGAGCCATAGTGCGTGGGAGTTTGTTTGGTGAGAGCCTCGCGTTATTGTTGTCTGTATGATAAGTCCGTCGTGGCTTGATCGCTCTTTTCTTGAATTTCCCACTCCCACTCCACATCTGCCATGTTGCCACCACGGTAGCTCCTGTCTAGATCTCTGACCTGGTTGGCTGTTGTGCGCCGCACAATGGACTGCTTGTTTTTCAGAATGTCTTTATGTAGCCCTCCTACCATTGTTGTGAAAAATGTTAATCGGGGACATTTGGAAATCTAGCTAACAGCGCGTCCTCAATGTACCATGCATGATCGGACAGTTGGTCTCTAAACTTTATAAAACAGTTCTTATACGTTGAATGTATAAGAATTTGTAGATGGTGTCAAAATGCCTAGCCATGTGCTGTGCAAAGTCCACCTCCCCACCATATTTAACCATGTAGTAGCGTCCATGCGTGTCTGGCATGGGTGCATTAGTATCCTCGTCCTCTGAGTCAGGGGCGGCACGCTCTGAAAGTGGGGACTCTGTTCCTCTGCCACTACCAAAACAGGTGAACCACAAGATCTGTTGCCGCTTCGTCTCTCACAGCGCTCGTTGCCCTGAGACGAGCGTCGACGCCCGCTGCTAAAGGAATTTCGTTCGACGGTGTTCTGGCAAAGCAGGAGTGGATGGAGTGGCGTAGGATCCTATGATGCGATGGGAGTGGGACCCTGTGAGATGGAAGGGGAGTAGGACCCTGCAATAGAATGGGAGTAGGACAATAAGAAGGGATTGTAGACTGAGGTGTCGTCTGTGCGAGTCTCTGTAGGTAAGGAGTCTCTCCCTGACTCCCCCATGGTGTAGTCTGTGGAGAAAGACCGTAGCTCGCAAGCTGCTGCGAAGTGTAGCGACCAAACAAATTCTCTATCTCTCAGAGGTACTGGTCTCGTAAAGAGAGAACCCACTGTAGGTCTGAATCTATGACCAATGGAGGAACCTGAGAAGGGTAGCTCTAGGATGGCCATGCCTGCAGATAACAAACTTATAAATCTATGACACTCATGTAAGGTTAACTAGCCAGAAACATTCTTTATTTCTTTGCTTGTTCTCACCGACTCAAGATTCGAGTCCACTGGAGGTGATGTCCACCCCGGGTGGAAGCCCACCTGGGATGTGAACCAACCAAAAGAAGAGCCAGTTGGCTGCTCCCCACTAGGTTGTCTCTCATCTGACATCTACATTACAAAGAGCAATATAAGATTAAGCTTTCTTCCCTACTCATTCATCTATAAATACGTACACAAGTATATTAGCACGCAAGCACGTAGATACATATACATACTAGTAAACCTAAGTAGAGGCTAGTAGTGACTTGTGTGGAGTGGAAAATAACATAGACATAGTGAGCATTTCATTAAGAATAGATTTCTAATGAGCATAGCAAAAGTGCTTGGATGGAGAGAGCAACAAAAGCATAACACCTAGTTAGATAGGCATGAATGATACTTCAAAAAGAGAGAGAAATTAAGCTATTGACAATAATTGAGGACCGGAAGCCTTTGTATTATAGGTTTCCCCTATCATGGGAGACATTTTACAATACAATACTTTGTGTTCCTTCAATAACTTGCTGGTGCAATGAAGACGGAAGCTTCAAGCACCAAGCTTACACTTGAAAACACAACATCAATTCCCTCAAGGTCTCAGACCCAAGACCTCACACACCTTCAAAGATGGTGAGAGCTAGCGAGGTATGAGAGTAAACCGAGAGGAAGAAGCGGTATCCTTATGAGAAAGAAGTATGTCTCCTCACATAATCACTCTTAATAGCTTAGTAATTAGCATAGTAGAGGAGATGAGCATGCATTGGAGCTTGGCTCTTGGTTGGATTTGCATCACAAAGCAAGGAGTTGTTCGTGTAGAACTCCTTTCTCACAAGCTTGGAGTAGATGATGAGCTTTCCATTAAAGCTTGAGAAGGAAATAGTCTTATTTACTTCACACATGAGATTGTGTGAGTGTGTGTAATAATGCCTTGCAAAAATCAGTCCCCTCTCTCTCTTGGTCGACCCCTCTTGCTATTTGCTCATGTCGGCATCCTATTGGCCCCTGCAAAGCTTAGTCAATGAAATTAAGAAGCATACATAATAGCCTTGTGACATAAGTCCCCCTTTCCCCTTTTGTGAGAGCTTTATGTATTTAAATAATGCAATTAAACTCTCATTGGACCTCTTAGACTTCTGGCCAATAGGAATCAGGCAAGCCATTGGGTTGTTGAATGCTCATTGGACCCCTTGGGAGACTATCCAATAGTCTTCTAGAGAGCTTAATTTCTATTGGTTCTTTTATCAAGTGTTTTTTAAATGAATTAAACTAAATTTACCCTAGCCTAATTCTCATTGGTCCACCTCTATGGCCATCCAATAGGATTTGAATGTACCTTGGGTGCAACTGGGCTAGGAAGCTGACATGTATCCACTATGCCCTTTATGTAAAGGGATCTTGGAAGAGAGAGTGTGTGTGTGTGTGTGTGTGTGTGATTATTTACAGCAGTCAACTTTTTCTTGCAAAACTTGAAAATTTTGACCTAAACACATTCTATACACCTAAAACAAATCCTAAATTGAATTTGATAAAATTTGGTCTTGCCGGTATCACTTCGTGCTTTGTCGACTCTAAAATCACTGATTTTTGTGACTACATGGCATATAGAGTTGGTTAGTCACTTGAGGCTATGGACTTGTCCGCAACATTGTCATGAAGCAACTCATCCAATTTTGGCCCATTTAGAGTTAGTTTGACCTCATATGTCGAATTTGACGCTTTGTAGCCTTCGAGCCGTATTCTGCTTTTTGAGGGCCTAGCTTGATTGATTTTATGAAACCAATCATATACAAAGGTACGTTGCGGTAATCCACGCAAGAGTGAACCAATGACTGCAATGCCAGGATTAAAAAGGAACTATACCCAAGAGGAATCGTCTAACCTTCGGGTGCTATGCTCCCGTACTTGATACCTACATACATGCATAAGCAAATATATATGTACACACAAATATATATACATATACGTAATGTAGCCATCGTTTTGAGTAGAGATAAAAAATGATGGTTGTAAATGTAGCCATCGTTTTGTGTTGTGCGCAGTGTTAGAGTGCTCGTTGCTTCTGTAGAGTGCTATGAAGAAGAGCTTCTTTATTGTGCTTCTTGCACAGCATCTCTTCACAGCAGCTCCTTGTTCGAGGGATTAATTTGCCTCCATTCTGCACGCATGTCTGCCTCCATTCTGAGGTACGGTATCGTTACAAGCAGTCCAACCTAATGCCTATTCGATAGGAAGAAAGAGCTAGGAAGAGAGATAGAGAGAAATATAGAGAAGTTAAGGAGAAGAGAGTAGAAAGTAATTTTCGAGGGTCTGTCGACGTCACGTAAAGGTCTTTTTCATAGCACTCTACAGAAGCAGGAGCATACCCACACTGCGCACACCACGAAATGGTTGCTCCGCCTACAACCATTGCTCTTTATCTCCCTATTTCCTTATCTTCCCCTCTCTACCTATCTCTTTTTGTCAATGGATATCTCTAATTCTCTCTCTCCCTATCTCTAATTCTCTCTCTCTCTCTCTCTCTCTCTCTCTCTCTCTCTCTCTCTCTCTCTCTCTCTCTCTCTCTCTCTCTCTATCTCTATGTAACATTTCTATCTAACAAACTTAACATTTCTATTTAAAATTCACTATCTCTATCTCTATCTAACATTCACTATCTCTAACAAATATAACATTTTTTAACATTTGCAAATCTAACAAGTTGAGCAACGCAACCATTTCCAAACAAGCGTCTCTTCAAGAACGCAACCATTTGGGAAATGAACGAGGTATGTCATGGTATCTTTTTTTTTTTTTTTTGGGTTTATGCATGTGTGTGTGTGTGTGTAGTAGTAGTAGTAGAAAAAACAATAGGGAAAGAGGAGAGAGGAGCGTTGTTTTGTGTTTACCTTTCGTTGTAGCGCGGTTGCCGGCTAGGTTGAGCTTCCAATGACGAACGCGAAAAACCCCCTTCGACGAACTCCTCCTTGACACGAATGTGTGTGCGTGTTTGTGTGTGTGTGTGTGTGTGTGTGTGTGTTGGTGTTGTGCTTAAGATGGAGTAGGGAGAGAAGGTGTGGGGGGGAAGCTTGGGGAGGGAGCGATGGCGGAGAGGAAGGAGAGCAGAGTATGCAACAAAAACGCGGCATACTCTGCCTCCTTGCCTATTTTAGGCGCCAGGCATTACCGCGCCTATTATCGCGATTGTTACCGCGCCTATTATTGTGATTGCTCATTTCAAACGGATACATGCGAATCCGAGGTTGCAGAGGGGGAGGGGGGGTACAAACCACCCCCTCTACCCTTAGCTATCCATTATTCCATTTTTTAGCCTTCTGAGTTTTTTTATGAAGATTTTTAATTTTTTATGGATACTTTATTTTGTATACTACTTTTAAATGTTTATTAATTGCATTTTTTAAATTCTCTTTTAGTTAAAATTAAATATAGCACTCATTGTCATTTATTCTCTTTGAACATAACTTCATGTAATTTTTTTAATGGAATTTAGGACTTTTATAAATATTTATTTTTTAGGACGCCTGACTAAATAAACAACATTTCGCGTGTACAGGACATCGACTGGGATGATCGTGGTCCCCCTGGAGGCCCTGAGCGTGATCGCTGGCTCAAGGAAAAACTTCCTTGTCCTTGCGCCAAGTGCAAAAAGGCAATCCCTCGCTTGAGGTGCATTGCCTTGGAGCACGTGCAGAACGAAGAGCTTTGGCATCCTCGAAAAAGTGCTCATAGAGATAAGAGCGCAACTCACCTGTCGCTTGAGGAGGTGCCCCATTGGTCTGTATTTCATGGTGGTGCACAGGCACGCAAGGCCGAACGATAGAGGCAAGAGCGACTGGGCAATTTGGGTGCACCGCATGGTGATCCTCCCATTGGCTCTACTTTGGCAGCTCCTATGGCGTCTCTATCACACTTTGAGGCAAAGGATGAGCACACGTTCGACATGTGTGATGAGTTACTAGCTCATGAGCACAACGTGTGCGAGGAGGATTGTCAGCCCTGCACTAAACGGGCTGTTGAACGGAGGATAGATTGATGGCGAGTGCCCAAATACCTCTTTACGATGGTGCACGGTACTCGGTGCTTCGAGTATCGTTGTAAGTCCTCAACTTGCAAGCAAAATTCGGTTGGAATAATGTAAGTGTCGATGCACTACTTCTGTAAGTGTGGAATGTGCCTTTAATATACTCTTCACTCGCTTTATGGTGCCGTCTTCTAGCAATTATACTAATACGCTTGTTTGTTGTAGTTTGATGGGCAAAATGTTGCCAGAAGATCACCACATGCCTCCAGATCATCGACATGCTAGATCATGTGTCACTGCACTTGGAATGGAGTATGAGCGCATCCATGCATGCATCAATGATTGCATGCTATACCGCAATGAGCATGCGCCTGCTACCTCATGTCCCGTGTGCGAGGAGGCACAATACAAGAGCGGGGTGCACCTACCGTGCAAGGTATTGAGACATTTTCCATTAATTCCTCTCATCCAGCACTTGTTTAAAAGCAAGTCTACTGTGGAGCTTCTCGTATGGCACGCCAACCATCGCTCAAATGATGGAATGATGCATGTCCCTACCGATTCACCTGTATGGAGGCACATCAAAACTCAATGGCGAGAGTTTGGGTTGGAGCCTCGACACTTGAGGCTTGGGTTAGCAAGTGATGGTGTCAACCCCTTCGGCACTAAGTCTACTTCATGGAGCACTTGGCCTGTGGTGATCATCAACTACAATATTCCACCATGGGAGACAACCAAGAAGGGCAATATACTTCTTTCCTGGCTTGTGCCAGGGAAGTACGAAGTGTCAAATATTGACGTCTACCTCGAGCCCCTCATTGAGGAGTTGGAGGAGTTATGGAGAGGCATTCCTGTTGTCAATGTCTCACTTGCAAAGGGGGGGAGAGAGGCCATTGTGAGGGGAATCCTTATGTGGACTATGCATGACTATCCTGGGCTTGGAGAGATTTTTGGTAACCCCCTTTCCTCTATCTCTCTCTCTATCTTTCCCTCTCTCCCTTTAGTTCACTCATCCCTCTAACGATATGATATGTATGCAGGGTTGTCCACATCGGGCCACAATGCATGTCCCACTTGCGGGCCATTGTTGGTGATGGAGAGGCCCGATTCCTTGCGCAAGGTAATCTATTCAAACAACCATTTTTTCTTACCCCAAGGGAATAACAAGCACAAGGCTCCAACATATGGGAAGACCCCTCTAAAGCTCATGATGGCAGATTTGGCAATCATTTGGGAAGAACACCACAACAACAATCCGGCTATGTGTCCTCCACCAAAAGGCATGTCAAGGTATTCCATATTTTTAAGGCTTCCATATTGGAAGGACTTTAAAATACAACACCTCTTGGATCCCATGCACATATTCAAGAATGTAGGCAAACACTATGGGACCATATTATTGGCAAAAAGGACTCTTTGGGTGCGAGGGGCTTTTAAAATGTCTCCCCGCCTCTTCTACTCCATGCCCCAAATGGAAAGAGTGTTCTTCCTAAAGCACCATGGATTCTAGCCAAAGAAGAATTAGACAAGGTGAAGGGTACCATTCGCACACCAACAGGATACATGAGGTCACCAAAAGGGAGCTTTCACAAAAGCAAAGAAGGTGGGAAGCGTTCAATTGTATGGGTCGATGTCCCATGATTGGCACAAGATGCTTCAAGTAATCTTCATACTCCCTATTCTATCTATAGTTTGTGTGTATGACTTTCACTCACTTTCCCTTCCCTTGATTTACATTGTAGTTCATTATGCCGGTGAGTATGTGTATATGTCGGGACAAGAAAGTCAGGGATGCTATTTTCAAACTAGGAGAGCTAGTAAGATACACCACAAGAATCCACTCAACTACACCTTTTTTATGTGCACAATAATTTCAACTAGCACTTAGTGTATCCTTATGTGTTTTCTTGTAGATTTGTGAGCTCCAAGGACATCAAAATAGATGCTATCCCTGGTGCTCAAACACTTGCAACAGAAATTGTGTGTGCCATTGAAGATGGATTTCCTTCATCGGTCCTTCTTAGTCAAATTCACCTCTTGGTTCACGTGGTGGAGGAGATTGCTATAGGTGGAGTAGTGCACACACGATGGATGTTCTTCTTAGAGAGGTTTTTAAAAACTCTCAAAGATTTTGTGCGGCTACGATCTCAACCAAAGGCATGTATGGCCGAAGAGTGGATTGTTCAAGAGGCTTTTGTTTACATATCAGAGTATTTGGCACAAGTTGATCCTTCAATGCCTCACATGTCGTCAGACGAGGAAGATGCAAGGATGACCACACTTGCCAAGTGGAAGGGGAAACTACTTAACATGGATATGAATCTATCCCGAGTGGTCAATAACTTTTGTATTCTCAATGTAAATATTATGACCAAGTGGTTGGACTTGTGGACAGTGGCAAAGGCAAGACGTTTGCAAGAGAGAGAAGCATGGACACAAGTACATGGATGAAGGAGGACACCCCGAGTTCCTAGACACCTTGCACCCAGATCTCATTAGTGCAGAGTGGATTCATGAGAGAATGACCGAGGCAAAAGCATGCGGAGAAGACATCACCAGCAAAGAATGGGAGTATGCACGAAACTGCGTACCAAAGGTAGAGTACTCATATACCTAAACCATATTGTAAATTTTTTTCTTGAAATTATCTTTAATATGTATTTGATAAAAGATATTTTTCTATTTTGTAGTGCCTTTCCTTTAACTCTATGTGGTCAAAGGGTCTTCACTTTCGTACGCACCACATTGACGAGCATAGAACCACCATGGATTGTGCCATCATGGACAACTTTAACACAGACGGTTATGAAGCCAGATACTGCAAAACTATTGAAAGGATACTAAAGGTTAATTTTAGAACCTTTCATACCTTCATCTTCGAGTGCAAGTGGTTTGCAAATATGTCTAAACAACATGAGAATGGCCTCTACATGGTGGACTCTAGTGTGCATCACACAGCGAGGTATGACAATTTAGTTTTACTGCGCAATTGTGAGCAGGTGAGTGACATGTACCTTTTTTATTCTTATTTGCTTGTAGCATTAATTATACCAATGTTACTCACTTTGAGCTTCTCTTTTATAGGTCATCTATATCCCAGCAATCCACCAACCAAAACTTTTGTTCGTAATTCCTGTAACACCTCGCGGGAGAACCATTTTTTCCACTAATGAAGTGGAGACCATCTTCGACCCTCTTCCACCTCCGACTTTGGATGAGGTGGAAAAAGAAGAGAGGGAGGTCAATGAATCAAGTCCGGTGAGTAAGTCTTAGCGAGGATCATTGTCATGATGATGAAGATGATGAGATAGAGGATGACGAACTCGAAGATTATGAAGCCAATGCATCCACAAACGACAATTCCATTTCTCTCTTTATTGATTTAGGAGCCATGGGCTTAGAATTGGATGATGCCTCATGTAGAGAACTTTTGGAAGATGATTCATAAAAATTTTGCAGTTATGAGGTTTTTTTGGTCGTGTAATCCATTCATCTCTCTCTCCCCCCTCTTCCTCTCTCTAGATTTGAAAGCATGCTCAATTATGTTAATCAATTGACAGTGATTATTTTAGTTGTAACCAAGTGTAATCTTATTATCCCCCCCGCCCCCCCTCTCTCTCTCTCTCTCTCTCTCTCTCTCTCTCTCTCTCTCTCTCTCTCTCTCTCTCTCTCTCTCTCTCTCTCTCTCTTCTATTTTAAATTTGAAAATTTCTACAATATTCTTTAATTCTTATTGAGAGGAGGGAAACACCAAAATTTCAAGGAGAGGGGGGATGTTTAAGCCAGAATTTGAAAGTTTAGGGGCTAAAGTTTGTAGTCGGAAATAAACATGGTAATATATGCGGTAATAACAGTGGTAATAAACGTGAAAACAATCGCGACAATATTTTAAACACAAAACAAACCCCCGCCCTCCTCTCTCTTCTTTCTTTACCTGAATTTGCACCTTCTCTCTACAAAACGCAATAAAACAGCGCGGTAAACACTTGGAGATTTTCATAGTGTTAGAAGCTCTCTCTCTCTCTCTCTCTCTCTCTCTCTCTCCACACACACACAACTTGAGTTAAAGAAGACATGTTGGCTAGACCTTTAAGGTCACTTATAATAGCTCTTAGTTTCAACACTCGTTAGATATTACACAAGTTCTATTAGGGATTTTCCAATGAAGCTCTCTCTCTCTCTATGCATTGATGTAAAGACAGAATTTTTCTGTGTAATGGAAGGATTTGCTGTAACAGCATCTCAGAACTGAAAAAACTGTCAAGACTTTGCGTTTTTGTTGCCGACTTGAAGGCAATGTTAGACAAAACTCGCAAGGGTGGAAAAGCCACACTCGCCATAGAGAATGATGCAAAATCTCCAAGGAATTTGGATGCTAATCCAACCACATCATCTACAACAACGGAAGTAATGATCATGGCTTACTTGATCTCGTTACAAGAAACCGTCAACAAACAAGGTGAAGAGTTGCGCGCACTTGCAATGGAGAATGGTACTTTAAGAGTTCTCGTTGTGGAGAATGAGCACCTCAAGAAGGTTCTTGAAATGCAAACAACACGCTTGATGCATCTTGAGAATGAAGTTCAAGAATGTAAACGCTCTCTTGTTGACATGAATGTATTGAAAGAGCGCTTGAGCAAAGTTGAGAGTGATCATGTATTGAAAGAGGAAACAATAGATACAATACGACATGATGTATGTGAGATGAGAAATGCATCCAAATCATGGGCTGATATATGTAAGGATAATGTGGTTTCTACATCTCCTATCACGCAAGCCGTTGTCCAAGCAAAGAATGTAGAGAATGTGGACACTCAAGAATTGCACGAACGACAAAAACGCTCAAAGAACATCGTCGTTCGTGGAATCAAGGAGGAAAGCATGGAAACACCCCAATCTCTTGCAGTTGCTATTGAAGAGTTTTTTGCTACACACTTTGGCATGTCAGGAATCATGGCTTATGGTGCACATCGAGTTGGAAAACAAGGAGTCCCTCGCTCGGGAGAAAGACCTATTGTATGTACCATGGCTGATGAGGTAAAGAGAAAGATCATCCTTGACAATGGTTGGATCTACCTCAAAGAAACAAGTTGTAATGTATATGAGGATCGCACTCTTATGCAACAAAATGTACGTCGCAAAGCATATGAGGAAAGAAGCAAGAAGGTTAAGGTATCACCTCAAGAAGAAAAGCCACTTAAGGAGGATGCAAGTCCACCCAACAAATAGGGACACATGATCTATGAGACCAACTCACGCTTGCGAATAAGCTTTTGGAATTGTAACGGGTATCCATGGAATGCGGGAATTGGCATTGATGAGCTTACCAATGACTCCGATGTGATACTTCTTGTCAAAACATGGGAGCATGATGCGCAACGAATTCTTGGATTTGACAAATACGATGTGCATTCTTTGATGTGGGCCAAAAATGCAAAGCAACGAAGAGGCCAAGGAGGTGTAGCATGTATGACCAAAAAGGGTTTGAAAGATGTTTCCATTGTCAAAGAAGATAAGTATAAACGCTACTTATGGCTGAAAATCAGCCCACCAAATGGTCAAGTCATGTTTGTGGCTGGTTGCTACATTCCTCACTATGACTCCAACTTTTATGCTTGCTTGAATATGGATAGAGATCAGCCCTTTGTTGAACTAGAGGAAGACATTGCTCATTACAAGGATCAAGGTGAAGTCATTGTTTTTGGAGACATGAATGCTTGCACAAATATGTTACAACACGACACACAACAAGTAGACATGCCGCATGTCTCAAGAAGAATGGATGACTCATACATGTATAATCGAAGTTCTAATGATGCAAAAGAAGTGGATCACTATGGAAAGTCACTTCTACATATGTGCAATAGTACCGGAATGCTCATTGCAAATGGTGTATCTCTATGGCAAGGCACCAATGACTTTACATGTAGAAATCACAACGGTGCTAGCGTGATTGACTATATGTTGTTCTCGGAAGCCACTCTAGAATGCATACAAAGCTTTACACTTGGTGAATGGAATCCGGAATCGGATCATAGGATGTTATGTATTGACCTCAAGTGTGGTAAACGGCCCGAGCATGTAGCCTCCAATCATGATGTGAATCATTTGTACCTACGTCTAGACTCCAAACGAGCACTTATATATGCTGATATGGTGGACCAAATGTTAAGCATGATAGAGCATCAAGAGAGCCCAACATTAGAATGCAAGTGGAAATTTTTCAAATAAGTAATTTTCTCTTGTGCGAAGGAATGCTTTTCGGTGAAACACATGTCTTGCAAAAGGTCTAAGAAGGGTAGCACCAAGAAGAAATGGTTTGACATGGAATGTAGTCAAGCCTGAAAACACTTGCTAAGATTGGATGCAGTCAAAGACAAGGAAGTTTACTTGGAATGTTCACACACATACAAAGCACTTGTTCAAAAGAAGAGGAGAAGGTGGGAAGTCGAAAAACAACTTCTTTTAGCACAAGAGAAAGCACATGCATGTGGCAAGTTTTGGCAAAATCTAAAAGGCAAGCGCGTTGAGAGCTTTGGTGACTTGACTCTTGAGGATATGTATATGCATTGTAAGAACTTCTATGAGCAACCCAATGTTGATAAGATGGAGTGTTGTAGCTCCCTTCCGTTTATGTCTCCCTTCTTTACCATTGAAGATGTATGCCGCGCGCTTGAGAAACTTGCTACTCGCAAGGCAGTGACCTTCAAGGTGTCAAGGCTGAAATGATTAAATGGACAAGCAAGAAAACACGATATTGGATATGCGATATGTTTAACCTTGCACTTCAGTATGGCATGCCTCATGATTGGAGTGCAAATTGCATCAAACCTTTGCACAAAGGAGGAGATGTAAACAATGTGAACAACTATCGCACTATAATGGTTGGTTCTTTAATGGCAAAGTTATTTGGATGTATCATGGAGATGAAGATAAGTGAATGGGCTGAAAAGAATGGCAAACATGCACTTGGCCAAGCAGGTTTTCGAAAGCATCATAGCACTATTGAACACCTTGTCACTCTTCGAGTTCTTATGGAAGCGTCTCGATTGAAAGGAAAAAAGTTGTATTGTTGCTTTGTGGATTTCAAGAAAGCTTTTGACATGGTACCGCGAGGAAATCTTTGGAGACGTATGCAAAGCCTTCAAGTGCCGAGAGAATTTATGCATGCAGTCTTTCGCATCTACCAAAAAGTGATATGTCGATTACGTATGGGAGATGGAATTTCAGAATTTTTTGCAAGCACTATTGGTGTCAAACAAGGATGCCCACTTTCCCCAACCCTCTTTGGGCTACTCATTGATGAATTGGAATGCATGGTTCTTGACTTTATGCAGCAACAAGGCATAGAAGAGGTTAAGATCAAAAATGCGGTGATCATGCTTTTGCTTTATGACGATGATGTAGTGCTCTTGGCACATACCTTAGAAGATGCACAAAAGCTTATGAGTGTCTTGGAACGCTTTTGCCTACATAGCGGGCTGATCGTGAATGGATCCAAAACCAAGGTTATGCTTGTAAAGACCCTCAATGATGAAAATCCATGCATTGTATATAACAATGAGAAACTTGAAGTGGTAGATCACTTCAAGTACCTTGGCCTTGAGGTTCCATCCAATCATAAATGGAAGCATTGTGCAATGTGTCGCCTGGAAGCCGAAAAGAGGGCCTATTATGCATTTGAGAACATGTGCAATGCAGGAGAGATCAAGTGTTGGGCTCTCAAAAAGTACCTCTTTGACACATTGGTGACACCGGTGCTTCTTTATGGAGTGGAGGTGTGGGGTGGAAGCATCGGGAAGTCTACTTGGAAAGAGTTTGAGAATGTCCAAAAGCGTTTTCTCACCAAATTTCTCCAAGTCAAGACACAAACACCCTACATGCTCTTACTTCTTGAGTCCGGATTGCTTCCCATTGAGGTCTTGGGCATGCAAAGGGTTGTGGAGTACATGCGTAAGACACAATGTAGCCCTTTGCATCGACTTCCTAGAATCGCATATGAAGCAAGTCAAATGGTTCAAAAGACATGCAAGAGAAAAATACTAAGTTCGGGGTGGATGCTTGATATCAAGAAATGGTTTGGAAGATGGGATGCATGTCACTTGGTCAAGGATGCGTCGATCGACTCCCAAGTTAATGAGGCCTTCTTACAACGCCAATGTATCACGACTTGGGAGAAATCCGGAGGTTCTCGCTTCAGCCATTACACCATACACGTTGCCCCAAACTACAAATATCTCTTCTTCTCGGAACGAGGTAACCGAACCCATTCCTACATCCTTGAGCCCATCCCGTTGAGTGCGATCCGCACCATTGCCTCCATTCGTCTTAGCTCCCATTCTCTACGCTGCGAGAGAGGACGTTGGGGCACTGGCGAGGAGTGTCATCGACTTTGCACCTTATGCCCTCGTCAAGTGCGAGAGAGTGAGTACCACACACTACTTGAGTGCTCAGCTTTTGACCACATTAGGTCCTCTTTTCCCCATATATTCAGCCATGATCTCTCCCTACATACCTTCCTCTCCCAACCACGATGTGGACTCTCTATTGCGATGCTCATTTCAGCCATTTTTGAGCATCGAGAGTCACTTATGAACTCCACTCACACCACGTGACATGTTCATTTGGTCCTATAGGTCATATTTGACCTCCCAGGACGATAATAGAACTATCTATCTATCTCTCTCTCTCTCTCTCTCTCTCTCTCTCTCTCTCTCTCTCTCTCTCTCTCTCTCTCTCTCTCTCTCTCTCTCTCTCTCTCTCTCTCTCTCTCACACACACACACACACACACACACACACACACAACACCGCACAAAAGTTGTGCTCAATTTGTGCATATCATGCCTTGTGTCGATCCAATTTTATCATCTCTCTCTCTCTCTCTCTCTCTCTCTCTCTCTCTATCTATCTCTATCTCTCTCTAAGAAAGCAATTTGAAATTGTAACAGGGTGGAGTACATAAAGGGCTCCCCCGTAGGCCCTCTGAAGGCACCATTGTCGGACCCTTTACTTGCCTAACGTGGGGCTCATATGATTTTGATTTTCTTGATGTGCATTGAACATGCATAAGGTGGTGGTCACGCAAGGCTCTAGTTATTAGTAACTCAAGCAGATAACTCAACCACAATGTGGTCACACGTATCCTATTGAGCCAGCTTCTTACTATCGAGCATAGCCTTTTGTGACTGAGCAATTTTGGCATAGCTGCATTAGGGGGGAGTTTTAATACATTTAATACAGGCAGCTTTCAAAGGAATCGATGTTCTCTCTCTAGATCCTCTCTCTTCTCTACCTGCTATAGCAAAGGTAATATCCTCCATGCATCTTTTGTTTGATTGCCACATGCAAGTAATCGGTGATAACTATGCTCGCGCATGATTGTGACCATGGCTCAGTTATCACTCATTCAATGTGTAGGAGGATCAGTAGCCTTAGTTCCCCAAATAGATAATTGAGCCCTTGAGTGACCATCACCTAACGATGCCGAGTCTAGTGAATCCTTTTCTTTTTTTAGAGGGTACTCCAACCACCCCTCTACATTCTTGATACACCTCATAAATTGGTTGCTTCAAGTAATATGCCTAATGGGCATGCGCTTCTCTGCGTGCGCCAAAGCAACATCTTATGACTCCAACTTGTGGGAAATTGTGTTAAGCGATGAAGGGTCCTTCAAATTAAAAGCCCTTTATAGGGCCTATGGGGAGTCCTCACTAAGAAAGTCCATAAGGGAGAGTACTTCTCTCTCTCTCTCTCTCTCTCTCTCTCTCTCTCTCTCTCTCTCTTTACGTATGTGTGTACAATGAGGTGCTGCAAAAGATGATGTAGCTGCAACCAAAGCATGCCTAAAAACATTCTCCCTAGACAAAGAACGTTAGGGCACACTTAAAACTCTTCGAATTTTTAGGTCAAAATTTGAAGCATGTCAGTATTTACTATAAATTGTGAAATTTTGTCGGTTTTCTTCAAGGTAGACTTGAATCTAGCCAATATCTTGCACACACTAGCCACAACTCTCTCTATCTCTATGTCTAATAGGAGTCACAAAAGCTGATGTTTGTAACTATGTCTCTCTCTCTCTCTCTCTCTCTCTCTCTCTCTCTCTCTCTCAGGATTCGACATGCATGATCAGTCCATGACGAGGAGGAGCATCAAGTGATGGACTTCATGCAGGACACCATTGATAGAGTGAGATAGAGGGGGGATTACTAGAAAATAGATTAGTCGTACTCAACAGTTTCAGCTCATGTGTAGCTTTTGTCGACGTCTTCTGATTTGTCATCAGCAGTTTCTTCTCATGTGTAGCTTTTGTCGACGTCATCTGCATCTTCAACTTGGACAACAACTAGGCTCTGAGCTTGGACAGGAGCTTCAACCCGTCTCTCTCTCTCTCTCTCTCTCTCTCTCTCTCTCTCTCTCTCTCTCTCTCTCTCTCTCTCTCTCTCTCTCTCTCTCTCTCTCTCTCTCTCTCGTGGTGCATCAACGACTACCTCTGCCCATACCTCCACTCTCTACCTCTTTGGCTACCTCCAAGCTTGCATGGTCAGCTACCTCCCCCGACTCCGGCCACACGTTGTGCAACGTCCACATGGCACGCCTGAATTCGGCCCTCCATAACATGGTAATATGGATACACATGCAAAGAGAGGAAAATGTAACTAGTACGTGACCAGCACGTTATTGTGGCAAAAAAAAGCATGGCCTTTTTTCTTATGAAACTAACTTATGTTTCACATCACAAAAAGATCAATGTTGGATTTATGTTCTTGCCATGAAATATCAATTATACAATGGATGCTACATTAATGTATAAAGTTTTGATCGTGTATAGCAATACATTTTTAAATCTACTTAATGACGATAACACCAACACAATAAAGAAATTAAGATGGATTTCTTTACCATTGCATGCACTCAAGTATGCTAAAGGGTTACCTTTGATGAATAACATAGAAGACCCCCCCCCCCCCCCCCAAAAAAAAAAAAACCCCACATGCCGTTGAGTTGTACTCCTCACATAGGTCTTGAGGTCTTTTGGAAGTCTTCATATAAATTTAAAAGTTCTCCTCTCTCTCTCTCTCTCTCTCTCTCTCTCTCTCTCTCTCTCTCTCACCTCCACCTCCCCACCCCCCCCCCCCCCCCCCCCCCCCCCCAATCTTGAGTTAAAGAAGACTTGTTGGCTAGACCTTTAAGGTCACTTATAATAGCTCTTAGTTTCAACACTCTCTAGATATTACACAAGTTCTATTAGGGATTTTCCAATGAAGCTCTCTCTCTCTCTCTCTCTCTCTCTCTCTCTCTCTCTCTCTCTCTCTCACACACACACACACACACACACACACACACACACACAACACCAAACACCACACAAAAGTTCTGCTCAATTTGTGCATATCATCCCTTGTGGCGATCCAATTTTATCATGTCTCTCTCTCTCTCTCTCTCTCTCTCTCTCTCTCTCTCTCTCTCTCTCCCCCCATTGGTGTCAAACAAGGATGCCCACTTTTCCCAACCCTCTTTGGGCTACTCATTGATGAATTTGAATGCATGGTTCTTGATTTTATGTAGCAAGAAGGCATAGAAGAGGTCAAGATTGGAAATGCAGTGATCATGCTTTTGCTTTATGCCGATGATGTAGTGCTCTTGGCACATCTTTTAAAAGATGCACAAAAGCTGATGATTGTCTTGGAACGCTTTTGCCTACATAGCGGGCTGATCGTGAATGGATCCAAAACCTAGGTTATGCTTGTAAAGACCCTCAATGACGAAAATACATGCATTGTATACAACAATGAGCAACTTGAAGTGGTAGATAGCTTCAAGTACCTTGGCCTTGAGGTTCCATCCAATCATAATTGGAAGGATTACGCAATGTGTCGCTCGGAAGCCGGAAAGAGGGCTTAGTATGCATTTGAGAACATGTACAATACTGGAGAGATCAAGTGTTGAGCTCTCAAAAAGTACCTCTTTGACACATTGGTGACACCAGTGCTTCTTTATGGAGTGGAGGTGTGGGGTGGTAGCATCGGGAAGTCTACTTGGAAAGAGTTTGAGAATGTCCAAAAGTGTTTTCTCACCAACTTTCTCCAAGTCAAGACACAAGCACCCTACATACTCTTACTTTTTGAGTCCGGATCGCTTCCCATTGAGGTCTTGGGTATGTGGAGTACATGCTTAAGACACAACGTAGCCCTTTGTATCGACTTCCTAGAATCGCATATGAAGCAATTCAAAAGGTCAAAAAGACATGCAAGAGCAAAATACTAAGTTCGGGGTGGATGCTTGACATCAAGAAATGGTTTGGAAGATGGGATGCATGTCACTTGGTCAAGGAGGCATCGATTGACTCCCAAGTTAATGGGGCCTTCTTACAACACCAATGTGTCACGGCTTGGGAGAAACCCGGAGGTTCTCGCTTCAGCCATTACACCACACACGTTGCTCCAAACTACAAATCTCTCTTCTTCTCCGAACGAGGGAGGAATCCCAATCCTCGAGCGAGTACTTCCGAGCGAACAAGAAACCGAGCAAGCATAAGCAGTGAAAAAGATTAGATCAAGATCTCAATAGTTACTCTATAGAGTATAGTGTAGCAAAGTAACCATGTTGCATCTCAAATAGTCTCAAACAAAAAAACCATACTCTTCCTTTAATGTGTTCACACACATTAAAATAGTCTGAAACAAAAGAGCCATACTCTTCCTTGAATGTTTTCACACACACATTGATACACAGTCATATCCTTGCTTTTGAACCATCTTCTTGAGCATATTCCAAAACTCTATTTGTGCAAACTTATTCTCCATGGTAAATTCATATGTTACAATTGTCATAAGTTCATGCACAAATAGATCAAAATATGGTAACTCAAATGCCACATGTCCATCATAATGCATATGTAGCTCTTGAACTTGAATGATATCCTTTGCTTGCTTGAGTGCCATGTGTAGGCTGCTTTGTGAAGTCATTGCATGTAGTATACCAACTACTCTGGAGGGACCATCGGACTATTACTAGTGTGTCCTTCATTCCAATGCCTTGTGTGCTTTCAATAGCAATGTGAACCTTCTAGAATTGGCATTGGCCATGATTGAGAAGGAAGATTTGTTCACCACTAGCAAGTTCAGTAGCCTTTATCTTCATCTACTCTCCCATTATAGTTAATGGATGAAAATTGAATGCATTAGATATTTCATAATGTTGTATCACAAAAGAGATAGAAAGTGCATAGATGCTATCGTCAAACATAAGAACAATCTTGTGACCACATTGTCGTCCATAAATGGTTATGTGCCTAGCCATGGTTGACTGCAGGATGAGGAATTTCAAACTCCAAGAAAATCTTTTCGAGCAATCATAAAAAAGAGCAAGGGGAATTTCAAACTCCGAGCAAACCTTTTCGAGCAATCATAAAAACGAGTGAAACCCAACAAGATACATATAGAACTTAAATCATATTAGGAAACATTTAGCATCAAATTACATATTATATTGTCCCAAAACACCTTATGGAAACTTCACTCATCCACCCTTATATTAACTCCTTGGAGGTTATTCTCCCTCCTCCGAAGCACAACTCGTGGTCATAGATAGTCAAGTCATGGTAGATGCTTGGGCAAGTGTGTGTGTGTGTGTGTGTGTGTGTGTGTGGTGTGTGTGCACTCTATTGTTGGGGGAGGGGGAGGGGGGGTGTCTCAATACATAATATTATGGAAAGTGCTTGTAGGAAGAGATCCTTGTTTTTTTAGAAAAATGAAATGCCTAGTCTAAGGAAGTTATACAAGAAGTAGTTTTTGGCGGAGTCTAAGTGGACATACGAAAAGCAATTGTTTCATATATACCCAATATGGAATGTTCAAATGAGATGATGCAAAGTTTTACAATATTGGTTACATTTTTTAGCTCTTTTTGGCTTGTTCTTATTCTAAGTTTTGCATCTTCTACCTCTCTCTCTCTCTCTCTCTCTCTCTCTCTCTCTCTCTCTCAATGATGCTTTGATTAATTTAAAAATAAATTACCCTTATGTAAGGTGTCTACTACATCATTCCATCTACCAATGCACCTGGTTGTCAACGGCCCAACCTGAAGAAATGGAAGAGCGCCACATTTAATGTGAATTCCACAGGAAGGGTAAACTGCAAAAGCGAACGAAGAGGCCCTCCACCAACAGCGACGCAAACCCAATGTGTGCAATCAATAGGTTCAATGAGTTGGATGCCACAACATCCGCAGTAATTCGATCGACTAATTCACCATCATTAAAATCTCTACATTCTTGACCATAGGATAATCTGCCATCTCTAGATGAGACTCTTACAAGATCGTAACCCCAATATAAGCAACAACTTGAATCCGCTCCTCTGGCTTCCTTTAACTTATATGTTGTCCTCATCCTGGAGCGTCTCTGGCATTACCTTGTCGACTTGTCCCACCCCTATTAGACGGTGCTCTATTTTGCAAATTTTGAACAAATTGAAATCCCATTGCGCACCTACCTGAGCACCCCATAGGGTACCTCCCTCGAAAGGGTGGCTGGATTGTTGGTGACTACAACCAACAACTTTGACACGATGGTGTTGGCTAGGAAAGGCAAATATGAGGGTCCCTTTAGTGTTAGGGAAAAGTGTGCCTAAGCTTTGCCTTAGAACGGTTGAAAAATCAAAACAACAGAGGATTGAAGGGAAGTGAAGAAGGAGAAAATCTACCTTAGAAATTTTAAAAAATAGAGTTAAATTGTTAAAAATGCCGATTAGAAAATAATCCTCTTTCAATTCATCCTAAAGGAAATTTTGTACGTTCGTAAAATTGATTCTAAACATTAGGACTCCCTATTCATAGAAGCCTGTTGGATGTTGGAGGCACACTAGCTAAGGCAAGAAGGTCAACCCTCTTAATCATTTTCACCAAATATAAAGAGAACCTTTAGAGCATGTCTGCAGGTTGTGGGAGACAGAGCATCGCGTGCATGGAGGAAAGAGAGACAAGTAGCATGCTAGGGAAATCACAGAGTGCAAGAGGTTGTGGGGTGTATGAGCCGCCTACATAGCGAGAAAAATAACCTTGGACGAGCTACCACATATAAAGAAAAGCGCATCTAGTGTTCGTCGCAAAGCTCTCCAAATGAGGCTACGTTAGCGCATACTCTTTTTGAAAGCTTTTGGAGTTAGTTTTCAGGGCGAGTTGCAAAGAGGAGACCCTTCTCAATGAAGGCTTCGTGGGCAAGGGAGGGGGAGGTGATGAAGATCATGGGGGTACTACAGCTGACATGAAAGGTAAAGATGGTGCCAAGCTAATTGCAAAAGCGCTGCATGGAAGAAGGGACTCGACTAGAACAGAGATGAAGTCTCTCTCTCTCTCTCTCTCTCTCTCTCTCTCTCTCTCTCTCTCTCTCTCTCTCTCTCTCTCTCTCTCTCTCTCAAAACTATCACAAAAGAGTTTGCACCGGCGTACGCTCTTTCGAAGAGGTTATTTATATTTATATTTATATTTATATTTATATATATATATATATATAGAGAGAGAGAGAGAGAGAGATGGCTCTGAGACTTGTTTTGAATGAATGGGGAGGCGCTCAAAGTTCAAACCCTGACACTGGGTCGAGGATCATAGGACGAGTTTTTTCTATGGTACCTACTGCCTACCACTTACCCACACGCCTCTTCGTCAATGCAGTCTCTCTATTATCTCTCTTGGCCTGGCATTCTCTCTCTCTCTCTCTCTCTCTCTCTCTCTCTCTCTCTCTCTCTCTCTCTCTCTCTCTCTCTCAAAGGCCTATTTCAGAGAATTTTAAGTCCTCAATTTGATTTTGAGCTTTCATAGCCCTCAAAGCTCTAGCTCTCTCTCTCTCTCTCTCTCTCTCTCTCTCTCTCTAAAAGTCTCTGAAAAAGTGCACGCTGACATACTCCTTTAGAGAGGTTATTTTTAGAGGAGTATTGAGGCAAGAAGAAACGTCCCCCATTTCGTATGAAAAGAGGCAAGTGGTATTTACCTTTGGTGTGGGCGTGCATGGACGGGGACCCGGTGTGAAACATTACAGTGATTATTGGAGTAATTGGGCGCTTGACGAAGCCGATAGCACCAACAGGGCCGACCGTCTGATCGAGATGCGTCAATGGATGAAAAAATGTACCACGCAAGTCACATAAGTCACGCACAAAATAAGCTGACGTAGCTTACTTGGCTTAAAACAAGTAGAAGAGTAAATGTGTATAGGTACCTTTTTTGTTTTAGTGTATATCAAGTCCTTGCCATGTCGGTAGAGAGAGAGGGAGAGGGGGGAAGGGAGTCTCCAAAAACAACCTCTCTGAAGGAGCGCGCGCCGGCACGCGCTCTTTCTGAGACTTTTAGAGAGAGAGAGAGAGAGAGAGAGAGAGAGAGAGAGAGAGAGAGAGGCCTCAGCTATGGCGACGCGAGGGTTTAGAAGGTTATGAACATTGTGGACTACATGCCAGTGCGAGGTTCAGAGAAGCGGATTGCAAGAAGCTAGACCCTTTTCCACGCGCAAGATCATTTCTTCCCAAACTATTCCTTTCTCTGCACAATGGAGAGTATTCTCGCCACATCTCAGGGCTTCCTTTGCTAGTTTTAGAGAATTCTCTGCACAAGCAGCTTCAAAAGAACCCGCGTCTACAGAAGAAGCAGGAGAGAAAGATGCTGTGAAGAAAAGACGACGTAAAAATAATACATTCCTAGAGGTAGCTTAGTTTCTTCCCGATTGGGGTGTAGGAGCCAGGTTCACAAAGTCTCATTGGCCTGCAGGAAATTTTTACAAAGTGACGAAGGTCAAGGTGTACAAGAGTGGGAGGCATGGAGCAGCATGGGGTGTTTTCCATCAAAATGAATCGGCCAAGATAGGAGAGGTGCAAAAAATTGGCGGTGTAAACAAGCGCTGCTGGAGCTATGTTCCTGACATAGATCTCTCTCCATTGATATGGAAGCGAGCAGCAGATGCACGCCCAGTTAAGCCCGTCCCGCTTACATCCGCCGATTACCAGAAGCTTACAGGTTCTCATATGCTGCTGAAAGAAGTTAGAGAAGTTTGCAAGGCGGAAGGGCTGGCGTCTCTTTTATGATGGTCTGTAGAGAGAGTAGCGGTCAGGTGAAGTCATTTCCCATTTTTTGAGCAAGAATGATGATGTATTGCGTGTGTGTGGAGGGTGACCTTATCCATCAAGAATACAGGGAAATTCAAGATTTTGTCAGTCCTGCCAAATTGATCTGGGATTTGGTTTCAAATATATGTTTGTGTTTTTTGCTGCAAATAAGACCTTTAAAAGAGTAGGATACTCAAAAGAGAGAGAGAGAGAGAGAGAGAGAGAGAGAGAGAGAGAGAGAGAGAGAGAGAGAGAGAGAGAGAGAGAGAGAGAGAGAGACTTCATCTTAGCTCGGCGCCGGCGTGGGACCATTCATGCAGGCATCTCAGAACTCCTCCAAAGAACTCGGCCTTGCCATATCTGACGTTTTCTACGTTGAACTTGCCTCAACCACAACTCTTTTACCTAGCTTATCAGGCCGTGCGCACTGCTTCACACATCAAACCCCTGCGCCTCAACCTCCCCACCGTGCGTGTCGATAGCTGCAAATTCTGATCACCATCTGCCATTCGTCATCTGCAACTCATGATCACCGTCGGCTCAAGACCACTACGCAAGGGTTGGAGAGCAAAGAGTGATCCTTCGAACCTCTTCACGAGAGCATGGTGAGAGAGATTGGGATAGAGGAGGAGAGGGGGGGGGGGGGTGTGAAGATAGAGCGAAACCAAGCTTGGACCAGGTGAAGATAGGGCTTTTTGGGGCCATGTAGAATAAGCTTCAGTAGCAAAGAAACCATGGCTCCCTTTGTCCGCGCCCGTACATGGCAGATGAACTTTCTCAGAGGTTGAAGCTTTTGCAACAATGGTGATCACAAGGGGGGCTTGCAACCAAGTAACTAGCTCTTTGGCCGCCTTGGCTAAGATCGGTGGATAGCTCCATCAAGGCTGCGTTCATTATGGAGGAAGGGCAGCCAGCCCTTCGCCACCTTCACAAGAATATTTAGAAATTTCTTATGTAGGAAAATGAAGTCTTTTCCATTGTTTTTCATACAATGCATAACATCATGAGCTTCTGCTCGAGAGGCACCGCATACCTAGCTAGGTACGATCGGGGGCAAGGGACCCCTGTCCCCCCCACCGGGCCGCCGGTCCCTTGCCCCCAATCGTACCTAGCTAGGTATGCGGTGCCTCCCTCACAAAAGCTCATGATGTTGAAGTAAGTCACAATGTGGGGATTATTGTGAGAATTTTTCCAAAACTTCTTGTGTAGCAGTACTGGTGATGGCTCCTCCCTCGACTTCAACACTCATACTCTCTAATTTTGGCCCTTGCAAGTTTCTCGCTTTGTTGAATGGTCGACAAATACCAGGCCTAGAGAGCGAGCGAGCGAGCGGAGGGGCTTCACAAACTGTTATACCTCTACCACTACTCTTCTCTTCTCGTTTTCTGGTTTATCTACAGTTTTCGAACGCTCGAAAGGAGGCCTAGAGACTTACTCTCAGAGCAAATGGGAGAAACTATAGCGAGGAGTTGTATGAAGCTCAGCCTCTGAGCAACCTCGATGCCTCGTGATCCTCTATTCACTAGGGTGCTTTGCATAATTTTGATTATGCCTCGAATCGCTCCCCATATTGTCCGCGTAAATAAAGCTCTCATATGTGCGTGCATGTCACTGTGTGTCTCTATTTGAGAGAGAGAGAGAGAGAGAGAGAGAGAGAGAGAGAGAGAGAGAGAGAGAGAGAGAGAGAGAGAGAGAGGAGGTTTTTTAACGTCGTAGGATCAATCCCAAGAGACCTACCGAGTGCCAAAATTTGCATAATTTGTTGCAATGGCACTTGCATAATTTGTGATGATGATAACGGCACTTGTCTTGTCCACCTTGCTAGTCAACATGTGTGTAGCTCACTGCAAAAGCTCGCTACTAGCCAGCCCTAAGTGCGATGAGAAACCCAATAATGGCAGCTACATCAATATCTGATTGTGCCAACCAATGTGCCGTTATGCTTGTCGCATTGGTGCGATAAGGTTTCAAGCACCAACGTCATTAAGCAAGCAAATTTGTATGGTGCTAGCTTTTAGTATCTGATTGTGTCAACCAAAGTGCCTTTATGCATCCCGCATTGGTGGGATATGGTAAATCGAGCGCCAAACGAGAGGGCTTCATTCCACACCTCCTCTCATCATGTGTTCTTTGCTCATACAATGTTCGAAAGCATGTCACATTGGTGTAGTAAGGTTTTGGGCACCAAATGGGGGATGAGGGGGATGCTCCTCCTATCTTGATCCTCATTAGGAATCCTTTGCGCTCTCATCCCATACGCTATTATGCATACCGCGTAAACACGGTGTGTGCTTGTAACATTTCATGGCCTAATAACTTATGTGTAGCGGAAATTAGCATGAACATAGTGGGCATTTCATTAGAATAGATTCCTAATGAGAATTACAAGAGTGCTTGGGTGGAGAGAGCAACAAAAAGCATAACACCTAGTTAGATAGCATCGACAATACTTTCAAAAGAGAGAGAAATTAAGCTATTCACAACAATTGAGGACCGGATTTGCATGGAGCCGGTCCCCCCTCCAAAAGGCTTTGTATTATGGTTTCTCCCATCAAGAGAGACATTGTACAATACAATTCTTTGTGTTCCTTCAAGACTAGCTAGTGCAATGAAGATGGAAGCTTCATACACCAAGCAAAACACTTAATCAAACACAACTTGAATTATCCCCGTTCTCAGACCCAAGACCTCACACACCTTCGAAGATGGTGAGAGCTAGCAGGGTATGAGAGTAGATTGAGAGGAAGAAGGAGTATCTTACGAGAAAGATGTACATCTCCTCACATAATCACTCATATTAGCATAGCTTAGCTTAGTAATTAGCTTGGTAGAGGAGATGAGCATGCATTGAAGCTTGGCTCTTGGTTGGATTTGCATCCACATGCCAAGAGAGTGTTGATGTAGGCTTCTATCTCACAAGCTTGGAGTAGGTGATGAGCTCTCCATTAAAGCTTGGGAGGAGATAGAGTATTCTTCCTTCACACATGGTCAAGTGTGAGTGTGTGTGTGTCAATGCCCAGCAAAAATCAGCCCCCTCTCTCTCTTGGGCGAGCCCTAGCTGCTAATTTGGTCTGGCTTTTGCCTCATTGGACCTCCCCCAGTCAAGCCAATAGGTATTAAGCAGCATAAGTGATAGCCTTCTGACATGTGTCCCCCTTTCCCCTTTTGTGAGAGCTTTAGGTAATTAAATAATTAAACTAAACTCTCATTGGACCCCTTTGTCTCCTGGCCAATAGAAATCAGGCAAGCCATGGGGCTTCTGAATGCTCATTGGACCCTTTGGGAGACTGCCCAATAGTCTTCTAGGAGACTTAATTCTCATTGGTTTCTTTTATTAAATGTTTTTAAATTAATTAAACTGCATTTACTCTAGCTTAATTCTCATTGGTCCACTTCAAGGGTCTTCCAATAGGAATTGGGCACACCTTGTGGGCATCTAGCCTAGGGAGCTGACATGTGTCCCTCACTCCCTTTGTGTAAGGGGATCCTCTGTGTGTGTGTGTGGATTTCTCTCTCATCCCCTACCTTTGGGGCTCGCCCCCTCCCATGTAGGGATGTGCAAAGACTTTTAGGGCACACACAAAGCATCCAATTTTCCCTAGGGTTAACCTTTGGACACAACCTTTGAATTTTGGAACCTTAGCATTTTGGAAGTCTTAATGGGCTGAACCTTAGGGTCTTTTTAGCCCATTGTTGCACATGGCTCTTTTGCAGATGGCCCCCCCTTTGGATCCCTATTTTCCCTCCTTTGGATCCCTACTGTGGCCGGTCTACTGGCTTAACCAATATTCTAGCTTTTTCTCCCTTGGCACTTCCCCACATTAAATGATCAGTTTAATATGAGAAAATCATTTAGGAGAATTAGATATTGACTATTATGACATTACTTCTCTCTTGAAATCATAGTCGTCCTCGACTATGGTGTAGAGAAGATAAAGCATATTCATGAGTCCTTTTCTTAGCGGGTAGAGGATCCCTATGTTACCCTACGACATCATTCCATAATGGATGACTAGTCCATTTGGCGCTTGAGAGCCTGAGGCTGCCGCAAGCATGTCTGCACATTAGTCCTATCAGTCTTCCATAGTAGAGTGACAAGCTCTACTTGGTGTTTGGGAGACGTCGTCTCCGCAAACTTGATCTAAGCATGCATACTACTTCATTTTTGTGCACAAATAAAGAAAAAGAGAGTCATATAAGACAAAAATTTTGTTCATTTTTAACATTTTGTACATTTGCTTACTCTTGGGAAGAATTGTAAGCATTGACAAGGTTTAGGTTATCCTTTAATTATACGCCTTGCATCCATCTAGCATCTTCGAAAGGATAATTCTTAAACTTAATAAGATATCATCGGATAGTCTTACCGCCTCTTAATACCTTGTCTTCATGTCGGAGAATGGACTCGGGCTGCAGCACCTCCTCTTGGTCCTCGATCTCCGGTGGGTCTTCAATAGTTGGTTCTTGAGGTGGCTCTCCTTTGTAAGGCTTTAATAGGCTCACATGAAAAGCATTGTGTATGAGCCAATGATTGGGCAACTTAAGTTGATAGGCCATCTCATTGATTGGCCTAAGAATCTGGAAGGGACCATAGTACCTTTTTGCTAGTTTAGCATAGTACTTTTGGTGGCCCGTAGGATTCTTGCCCGTCGTGTGCCTTAATTGAGCCTTGGGAAACTTTAACAAACCCAATCGTTTTCTTTAAAGGCTTGGGCTCTTCTGTGCTTGTCAGCAACAGCCTTTTGCCTTTGCTGTGAGATAGAGATAGCATCCTTAATCTTTTGGAAAGATTCTTGTAGGTCTCGGCTATACTCATCTGCAGCGAAGATCTTCCCATGTACCTTAAGTAGCAAGGGACTTTTTGATCTTCCCTCAATTACCTCGAAAGGTGCTTTTCCTGTGGAAGTATGTACAATGTTATTGTAAGCATACTCTACTAAGGGTAAGTACTTCTCCCATTGGGATCTTTGATCTACTTCCGTTACATAGGCTTTTAGTAGATCAAGAATGGTTAGGTTAGCTATTTCACTTTGGCCATCAGTTTGTGGATGATAGGCCGAAGAGAAGTTTAGCCTTGTTCCTAAATTCTCAAAGAGACCCTTCCAAAAATTACTGGTCATTCTAGGATCTCTATCCGACACTATGGACATTGGCAAGCCATGGTACTTGAAAATTTGTGAAATGAAGAGGGTTGCCATTTGATGGGCTTTGATAGTCTTTTTGACAGGTATAAAATGAGCTTGTTTACTGAACCTGTCTACTATCGTCCATATCCCCGTATTCCCATGGATAGACTTAGGCAATCCAAAGATAAAATCCATGGATATGCTCTCCCAAGGTGAATTAGGGATTGGCAAGGGTTGAAGCAATCCAGGTTGCTTCCCTCTATCAAATTTTGTCTTTTGACATACCACACATTTGGAAACATACTCTTGTATGTTCACTTTCATGGTAGGCCAATAGAAATATGTTTCAATTCCCTTTAAGGTAGACTGAATCCCTCTATGCCCCGCATATGGGGGAGCATGAGATTCATACATTACTTTCTCACGTAGTGAGTTAGTAACGCATAGTCTATTGCCATAGAGAAGATAACCTTCTTGTAAAGTAAATGGTTCTTCTTTCTTCCCTAATGCAAGGGCTGAAATCACATCTCTAAAATCGGAATCAATAGCATACTCATCTATCATTGAAGATAGATCATTGTGAGTTGCTATGGAAACCGCATTCACTCTCGGTCGTCTTGAGAGTGCATTGGCTACTTGATTATGCTTGCCAGCAATGTGAGCAATATGAAAATGAAATTGCGAAAGGAAATTTTCCCACCTCATTTGTTTGTCGGAGAGCTTTGTCTGCGTCATGAAGTACTTAAGACTTTGGTGATCTGTTCGCAGAATGAAAGGAGTCCCCAATAAATAGTGCTTCCATGAGTCTAAGGCATGTAGAACTACAAGGAGTTCTTTTTCATATATGCCTAGAGCTTGCTCAACAGGGTCGAGCCTTCGACTCTCATAGCCTATGGCGTGCCCTTCTTGGATCAAAAAAGCCCCAAGGCAATCACCACAAGCATCACATTGGACCTCAAATGGTTTTGAGAGATCCGGTAGTGTAAGCACAGGTTGAGAGATAAGCTTTTCTTTAAGCTTTTCGAAAGCATTGTTCTCCTTAGCAGACCATGTATACCTAACACTTTTCTTTGTTAGGTCATGTAATGGTCCCGCAATTTGTGAGAACTTTTCTATGAAGCGTCTATAGTATGCACACATACCTATAAAGCTTCTTAGTTCATGAAGATTCCTTGGTTTAGGCCATCCTTTTATTACCTCTAACTTGGATGGATCCATTTGGATGCCATCTTGAGAGATAATGTGACCTAAATACTGAATCTCTTGCAAGAAAAATTCACTTTTCTTTCAATTAACATAAAGTTTATTCTCTCTTAAAACTTGAAATATTACCTGGAGGTGTTGCTTGTGTTCCTCCAATGAATTAGAGTAGATGATAATATCATCAAAGAACACTCCAGTGAAAGTTCGATGAGGCCTGAACAGCTTCTCCATCAAACGGTTGAATGTGGCTGGTGCATTGGTCAAGCCAAAAGGCATGACAATGTATTCGTAAAGACCAAATGTAGTACGAAATGCGGTCTTTACAATGTCTTGATCAACTATCCTTATTTGATGATAGCCACTTTTTAGGTCAATCCTACTGAAGTAGGTCGATCCTTGTAGCTTATCAAATAGGTCTTCTACCCGTGGAACGGGAAACCTATTCTTGATAGTGATCCTATTTAGTGCTCTATAGTCGACACACATATGATATGTGCCGTCTTTCTTTTGCACTAATAGCACAGGTGAGCAAAATGGAGATGAGCTAGGCCTAACCATGCCCTTCTCAACTAACTCATGCACTTGCTGCATAATCTCCTCTTGTTGAGCTTGAGAAACTCTATAAGGAGGTTTGTTAGGCGGTGAACTTCCTGGAAGAAGTTCAATTGCATGGTCATCATTACCTCGTTTAGGAGGTAGCTCACAAGGGATGTCGTCAATAAAAACATCTTGACTGAAGCTTCTTGCCCCTTGAAGGCACTGTCTGCGGGTAGGATATCTCCCATCTCGTAGGATTGTATGCCTAGCTTGGTGGCTAACTCTATAGATATGAAATTGTGAGTAGAACCAGGGTCAAAGAGAATAAAAGCATCATGTTCTCTTACCTTTCCCCAAGCATGGCATAGAGGAGATCCTTTGTGGTGAGTTTGGTGAATCTCCTCCTCTTGGATTTCAACCAAAGAAGCTCTAGGAGGATCTTGGCGGTTGTTCTTTTGGGGACAAGAGCGGTACGCATGCCCTTGTTTGCCGCACTTGAAACACCCGTTATCCTTGCGATAACGCTCAAGATCTTCAGGAGAGAGTTTATTCTTTCCTTTGTAAACTCCCTTCTCTTTAGCTTTGTTGGAATTGTCCTTAGGAGACTTTTGGACATTGTCCTTCTCCTTAGGCTCATTGGAACCCTTGTTTTCCGGGGGCTTATTATTTCTTTTACCCCCCGTTTGGAAATTGATTCGAGAGGCCACCATAGTATGGTGTATTACCGCCGATATGGTACGTGGCCTTTGGGAGTTGACATACTCCGCCATTTCTTCGGTTAAGCCCGCACAAAATTGTTGCTTTTGCTCTCCAAAATCCAACTTTTTGAAGATAGTGGCTTTGAGTTGTAGGTCCCAAAACTTGTCTACATATTTGTGGATGGATTCATTGGGAGAGAGCTTTAAGCTTCGCCATTCGGTGAGTACTTTGTCTTTGGCATCGGTGGCCAAAAACTGCTTCATAATGAAAGCTCTTAAAGCCTTCCATGTTCGTGGAGCTTCACCGTTGGCTCGTAGGCTAGACCACCATTGTCTGGCGGACTTTTGAAAGTGCATAGCTACATGGCGTAGCTTAGAGGACTCCGTGAAGCCCTCATCTCCAAACGCCGCATCGAATTGCTGGATAAAGGCCAAGACTTTGTCTGTAGCACCGAAGGTGCCATCATAGGTAAGGAAAGAGATGCTCTTCCCTCCCTCTTTGAATTTCTTCAGCTTGGACGACCTCTTCCGTGCAGCATAGGATTTCCTATGGCCTCTTCTTTTTGATGGTTCAAAAGTTGCACCATCACTTTCTTCAGAAGGTGAAGAATTTAAAGAAGGTGGAGAAGAGGGTGACCTCTTTCTCACCTTTTTCTTGTCTTGATCTATGTCGTCTTCACCATAGCTTTCATAAGAGGAAGAGGATGAAGAAGATGGAGAAGAGGGTGTCCTCTTTCTCGCCTTTTTCTTCTCTTGCTTTTTATCATCCCTCATTGAATTGTGGTGAGGAGAAGAATACGATGGTCTTCTCCGCTTTGGTGGTGATGGAGAGCGTTTAGCCCGCCGTCTTCGTGGAGCCATCTCCGTCGAGGTGGCGGGAGACTCGCTTCTTTCTCGTTCCTTCGGTGGAGGCTCTTGAGTTCTCCTTTGGGAAGGAGATGCATCATCAAGAAGTAAATTCTTGAGCCCTTCATATGGATTCTCTTCTTCTTCCCGAATCGGAGAGAGACCTCTTTTGGTAGTCTCACAAGGAGGCTTCCTAGGTGTTCTCTCGTCATGGTGATGAGCTTGGAGAATCCCGTGAGCACGGAGCTGCCGTTGCACTTCACTTTGGAGAGATGGATTGCCCATGGTTTGTTGAAGCCTAGAAACAAGATAGTTAACAAGCATTGAAGCATCATTAGTAGCTTGCTCATGAGCAAAATCAAAGTTATCAACATTAATTTCACTCTCTTTACTATTGTCAACCATTCTAACAACTTTTAGGTGTAAACTTTTTAGGTATACTTTGGCACTTCAAGCCCTAGTTGCTACTCCTCTTTACCCCTTTAGAAAAAGCACTCAAGCTTCTGTACTCGCGGCTCGAATACCATTAATTGCAAGGAATAGAAGAGAGGGTCTTTCGACACCAAACAGCACCGGCTCCTGTCAAGCTTCTAATAGCTCAATAGTGGTTAAGCCGTAGGCAAGCCCCGTAGGACTCCACTATTAAGACCATAGCTCTCGACGGTGATGCCCCGTTAACTGCACAAAGGCAGGCGCACTGCAAGGCTGAAAAATCCCTATTCTACTTACTCACAGGCAATTAATAATACCAACCATTTGTAGCTAGCTTGAGGACCTCCCTTCTTGAGCAAGAAAAGAGAAACCTTGAGCTCTGATACCAATGTAACATTTCATGGCCTAATAACTTATGTGTAGCGGAAATTAGCATGAACATAGTGGCATTTCATTAGAATAGATTCCTAATGAGAATTACAAGAGTGCTTGGGTGGAGAGAGCAACAAAAAGCATAACACCTAGTTAGATAGCATCGACAATACTTTCAAAAGAGAGAGAAATTAAGCTATTGACAACAGTTGAGGACCGGATTTGCATGGAGCCGGTCCCCCCTCCAAAAGGCTTTGTATTATGGTTTCTCCCATCAAGAGAGACATTGTACAATACAATTCTTTGTGTTCCTTCAAGACTAGCTAGTGCAATGAAGATGGAAGCTTCATACACCAAGCAAAACACTTAATCAAACACAACTTGAATTATCCCCGTTCTCAGACCCAAGACCTCACACACCTTCGAAGATGGTGAGAGCTAGCAGGGTATGAGAGTAGATTGAGAGGAAGAAGGAGTATCTTACGAGAAAGATGTACATCTCCTCACATAATCACTCATATTAGCATAGCTTAGCTTAGTAATTAGCTTGGTAGAGGAGATGAGCATGCATTGAAGCTTGGCTCTTGGTTGGATTTGCATCCACATGCCAAGAGAGTGTTGATGTAGGCTTCTATCTCACAAGCTTGGAGTAGGTGATGAGCTCTACATTAAAGCTTGGGAGGAGATAGAGTATTCTTCCTTCACACATGGTCAAGTGTGAGTGTGTGTGTGTCAATGCCCAGCAAAAATCAGCCCCCTCTCTCTCTTGGGCGAGCCCTAGCTGCTAATTTGGTCTGGCTTTTGCCTCATTGGACCTCCCCCAGTCAAGCCAATAGGTATTAAGCAGCATAAGTGATAGCCTTCTGACATGTGTCCCCCTTTCCCCTTTTGTGAGAGCTTTAGGTAATTAAATAATTAAACTAAACTCTCATTGGACCCCTTTGTCTCCTGGCCAATAGAAATCAGGCAAGCCATGGGGCTTCTGAATGCTCATTGGACCCTTTGGGAGACTGCCCAATAGTCTTCTAGGAGACTTAATTCTCATTGGTTTCTTTTATTAAATGTTTTTAAATTAATTAAACTACATTTACTCTAGCTTAATTCTCATTGGTCCACTTCAAGGGTCTTCCAATAGGAATTGGGCACACCTTGTGGGCATCTGGCCTAGGGAGCTGGCATGTGTCCCTCATTCCCTTTGTGTAAAGGGAGCCTGTGTTTGTGTGTGTGGCTTTCTCTCTCATCCCCTACCTTTGGGGCTCGCCCCCTCCCATGTAGGGATGTGCAAAGACTTTTATGGCACACACAAAGCATCCAATTTTCCCTAGGGTTAACCTTTGGACACAACCTTTGAATTTTGGAACCTTAGCATTTTGGAAGTCTTAATGGGCTGAACCTTAGGGTCTTTTTAGCCCATTGTTGCACATGGCTCTTTTGCAGATGGCCCCCCCTTTGGATCCCTATTTTCCCTCCTTTGGATCCCTACTGTGGCCGGTCTGCTGGCTTAACCAATATTCTAGCTTTTTGTCCCTTGGCACTTCCCCACATTAAATGATCAGTTTAATATGAGAAAATCATTTAGGAGAATTAGATATTGATTATTATGACAGTGCTTATGCGGTGTGTTTCAAGCATAAAACAAGATAGCATCTAGAGATCATATTTAGTTGTCTTTTTGTAATTGCATCATTACAATCACTCAATTTGATAACATTGATGTGTGTCTATCTCATGCAAAATAATTGCACAACTTAATTATATATTACATTTGACGTACCAAGCTATATTTATCTAAAGTTTATTCATGAAGATGTGGTGAGAATGCATCAAATTCTTTGCCTATGTGGAGTGAGCATGTTAGTTTGATCACACAACGAGTTAGTTTGGTCGCAGAGATAGAGATTCAAGATGGAAATGATAGTCAAGATATAGGTTTAGGGTCTCTATATGAGTTAAAATAGGAGGAAACACCAATTAAAGCCTCATTTCAGATAGATCCCTTTGAAACAAGACTAGAAATGTGACCAAGTGTTGTTGATGGGGATGATAGCGCATTACATATGGAGAAAGGGGAGGATATATTGTCCAAAACTAGATTTTTTAGTTGCCTCGAGTATCATCATGTGCCACTATGAAGACTCATTCCACATGCGAGAGTTTGGGGCTTGAGATATGATGTAGTCAGTGCTTTAAAGTCTACCTTTTCTAGTGAAGGATATATCAAAGGGTAGGGAGCATTCATTGTTTCTTTGAACACATGTCAAAGGAGAAAGCACAAGTGAGAGGTACCCTAAATAGTCTTTTGATATCACTGCTCTCTTTGCTCAATACAATAGTAGCTTATTTCTTTTTTTTTATTAAAATGCCATTACGGAGGAGTGGGATTTACCATGAGTATCAAGAAGAGCTTGTTGCACACCCTTAGTTGGAGCTCCTTTCTCAAAAGATGTTCCTTTGGGAGGGGAATCGTAGAACTATGTCTTGGCAAGCAGTCATCAAAGAAATGTACACCACTAACAAAAATTGATGCTACAAAGGTGCAAGAGATTTCTCTGTTAACACATTTGTAGCAAACACACACACACAAAATTTCGCTCGGTTTTTCTATTTGCTCGGTAAAGTTCGCTCGGTGTATGGTAAGACTCCGAACGAGGTAACCGAACCAGTGCCTACATCCTTGAGCCCATCCCGTTGAGTGTGATCTGCACCATTACCTCCATTCGCCTTAGCTCCCATTCTCTATGCTGCAAGACCGGACGTTGGGGCACTGGCGAGGAGTCTCATTGACTTTGCACCTTATGCCCTCGTCAAGTGCGAGAGAGTGAGTACCACACACTACTGGAGTGCTCAACTTTTGACCACATTAGGTCCTCTTTTTCCCATATATTCAGCCATGAGCTCTCCCTACATATCTTCCTCTCCCAACCACGATGTGGGCTCTCTATTGCGACGCTCATTTCAGTCATTTTTGAGCATCGAGAGTCACTTATGACCTCCATTCACACCATGTGACATGTTCATTTGGTCCCATAGGTAATATTTGACCTCCGAGGATGATAATAGAACTCTCTCTCTCTCTCTCTCTCTCTCTCTCTCTCTCTCTCTCTCTCTCTCTCTCTCTCTCTCTCTCTCTCTCTCTCTCTCTCGTGCACGCGCGCGTCCAAAACTTAAGTTCAAGATTTATCAAGTGGATTTTTAAATTCTTTTGGAATTGTTCCAACTATGTCTATTTATCTCTCTCTCTCTCTCTCTCTCTCTCTCTCTCTCTCTCTCTCTCTCTCTCTCTCTCTCTCTCTCTCTCTCTCGTGCATGCGCGCGTCCAAAACTTAAGTTCAAGATTTATCAAGTGGATTTTTGAATTCTTTTGGAATTGTTCTAACTATCTCTATTTATCTCTCTCTCTCTCTCTCTCTCTCTCTCTCTCTCTCTCTCTTCCGATAATACACAAGTTCTATTAGGGATTTACCAATGAAGCTCTCCCTCTCTCTCTCTCTCTCTCTCTCTCTCTCTCTCTCTCTCTCTCTCTCTCTCTCTCTTCCAAAACCTGAGATCAAGATTTATCAAGTGGATCTTTCAAATCTTTTGGGATTGTTCCAACTATGTTGGAATATCTTTTCTTATTGCTCTCCTCCTACTCTGCTTCTTCTTCTTCTTTTCTCTCTCTCTCTCTCTCTCTCTCTCTCTCTCTCTCTCTCTCTCTCTATCGTGCACGCGCGGGTCCAAAACTTAAGTTCAAGATTTATCAAGTGGATTTTTGAATTCTTTTGGAATTGTTCCAACTATCTCTATTTATCTCTCTCTCTCTCTCTCTCTCTCTCTCTCTCTCTCTCTCTCTCTCTCCCCACATATATATTGAGTTAAACTTAATTTCAACACTTGTCTGATAATACACAAGTTCTATTAGGGATTTACCAATGAAGCTCTCTCTCTCTCTCTCTCTCTCTCTCTCTCTCTCTCTCTCTCTCTCTCTCTCTCTCTCTCTCTCTCTCTCTCTCTCTCTCTCTCAGTGCAGCCGTTTTTTGACCTAGTAGACAGCAGTCCACTCTTTTGATCATAACTTCTTCATCCGAACTCCGATTTGGGTGATCTATAGCCTCAATCGAAGAGCACGAAGTCCTCTACGCATTGATGTAAAGACAGAAATTTTCAGAGTTATGGAAGGCGTTTCTGAAGCAGCATTTCCGAAGTGAACAGGTTCAACAAAATTGATTCTCATCTCCTATTTTACATACAATGTCTTCCGGCACTCGCAAGGGTTCTTCTTCTTCAACAAGGTCCACAACCATTGTGGAAAATGATCCAAAATCTCCTAAGTGTGGAGATAGCAACACAACCACCCAACCAACGACATCGGAAACCATGATCATGGCGTACTTGGTATCATTGCAAGAGACCGTAAACAAACAAGGCGAAGACTTACGAGCACTTGCAATGGAGAATGGCACACTAAGGGTACTTGTGGTTGAGAATGAGAATCTCAAGAGGACACTTGAGATGCAAACAACACGTTTGATGCAACTTGAAGAGGAAGTCAAGGAATGTAAACGCTCTCTTGTGGACTTGAATGCTTTGAAGGAGCGGATGAGCAAAGTAGAGCATGACCATGTATTGAAAGAGGAGAAATTCGACACTATGAGCCGGGATGTATGCGACATGAAAAATGTATGCACAAACAAGTCTTGGGCTGATGTATGTGGTAGCAATGTGGTTTCTAATTCCTCACTTATGCAAGCTATGGTTCAAACAAAGAATGTTGAGAATGTGGATGTGGAGGAGTTGAAGGAACGGGAGCGACGTTCCAAGAACATTGTTATTCGTGGAATTCTCGAAGAGAAGTTAGAGACACCTCCTTCTCTTGCCATTGTTATTGAAGATTTCTTCAAAACCCACTTTGGCATGTCCGGAGTTATGGTCTATGGAGCACATAGAGTGGGGAAGCAAGGAGCTCCTCGCTCGGGAGAACGGCCAATTGTATGCACCATGCCGGATGAGACCAAGCGAAAGATTATCCTTGATAATAGTTGGATCTATTTGAGGGATACAAAATGTTTTGTATGTGAAGATCGCACTATTAAGCAACAAAATATGCGTCGCAAGGCATATGAGAAAAAGAATAATAAAAACAAGGAGATCTCTCATGAAGAAAATGTGCCCAAGGAGGAGGCAAGTCTCTCAAGCAAATAGGGATGCGTGACCTATGAGACCGAGTTACAATTGAAAATATGCTTTTGGAATTGTAATGGATACCCATGGAATGCGGGGTTGGCATTGATGAACTAACAAGCAAAGCCGATGTTGTACTTCTTGTTGAAACTTGGGAGCATGATACACAAAGGATTAACGGCTTGGAGGATTACAATGTACATTCATTGATGTGGTCAAAGAATCTCAAGCAACGAAGAGGACAAGGAGGGTTAGCATGTATGGTTAAGAAAGGATTGGAAGATTTTGTATCAATTGTGAAAGATGACAAGTACAAACGTTATGTATGGCTGAAAATTATGACACCAAAAGAGCACCCATTTTTGTAGCCGGTTGCTACATTCCTCATCATGATTCTCCCTTTTATGCTTACATAGATAGAGATCAACCATTTTTTGATTTGGAAGAGGACATTGCTTATTTCAAAGGTGAAGGTGATGTTATTGTATTTGGGGATATGAATGCTCGTACAAAAACATTGCAACATGATACTCAACAATTTGATATGCCATACATTTCAAGGGAGTTGGAGGAAGTTCACTTGTATGATCGTACTTCAATGGATGAGAAAGAGCCGGATCACTATGGAAAGTTACTTTTACACATGTGTAATAGCACCGGTATGCTCATTGCCAATGGTGTATCTTTGTGGAGTGGAACCAATGGATTTACATGTAGAAGACATAATGGGGATAGTGTGATTGACTATATGCTACTCTCTGAAGCCATCATGTATCGCATAAAGAGTTTTATGTTTGGTCAATGGACCTCGGAGTCCGACCATCGCACCTTATGTATTGACCTTTCATGTGGAGAAGCAACTAAGCATGATAATCTCAGCCAAAGGAAAGAGAAGTTATCACTATGTATGGATTTCAAACGGCACCAATGTACATTGAAATGGTTGAGCAAAAATTATGGATGACAAAGCTTCAATGTGATGCACCATTGGAAACTAAATGGGAAGCTTTCAAGAAAGCTATTTGTTCTTGTGCGGAAGAATGCTTTGCCATAAAGCATCTCCATGGTATCAACAAAGATAGATCACGCAAAAGGTGGTTTGATAAAGAATGTCAAGATGCTCGAAAGTCCTTGATAAAGCTTGATGCAACTATGGACAAAGACAACTATCAAAGTCATTTGCATACATACAAGGCATTGATTCAAAAGAAGAGAAGAAGATGGGAAGTAAAGCAACAAGAATTTCAAGTCCAAGAAAAGGCACATGCATGTGGAAGATTTTGGAGAAACTTGAGAGGCAAGCGGGTTGAGAATTTTGGTAACTTGAGTCTAGTGGATATGTACACACATTGTAGGCAATTATATGAGCAAGAAAATACTGAAAAAATGTCATTTTATGGTTCACTCCCATGTATGCCGTCTTTTTTTACTATTGAGGATGTATGCGGTGGGCTTGAAAAGTTGGCCACTCACAAAGCGGGAGATCTTCAAGTATCAAGCCGGAGATGATCAAATGGACGGGAGATTTTACCCATGAGTGGATGTGTGATATGTTCAACCTTGCACTTCAACATGGTATGCCTTATGATTGGAGTACTAATTGGGTTAAGCCTTTGCATAAAGGAGGGGATGTAAAGAATGTAAGCAACTACCGGACTATAATGATTGGGTCTCTTATGGCAAAGTTGTTTGGGTGCATAATGGAGATGAAATTGAGTGATTGGGCTGAAGAGAATGACAAGCGTGCAAAGGGACAAGCGGGTTTTCGTCGATGCCATAGCACCATTGATCATCTTGTCACTCTTCGTGTTCTCATGGAGGAAAGTCGGTTGAAAGGCAAGCGATTGTATTGTTGTTTTGTGGACTTTAAGAAAGCCTTTGATATGATTCCCGTAACAATTTGTGGAGAAGGATGGAAGAACTCCAAGTTCCAAGTGAGTTTATGCTTGCGGTTTCTCGAATCTATGAGAAGGTGATTTGTCAATTGCGCATGGGAAGAGAATTTCAGAAATTTTTGTAAGCACTATTGGGGTTAAACAAGGATGTCCATTGTCACCAACTCTCTTTGGTCTATGCATCGATCAATTGGAACAAATGGTACTTGACTTTATGCAAGAAGAAGGCATTGAAGAGGTCACTATTTGCAATGCGGTAATCATGCTTTTGTTGTATGCGGATGATGTAGTGCTTCTAGCACACACTTTAGAAGATGCACAAAAGCTTATGGTTGTCCTTGAGAACTTTTGCTTGCATAGTGGGCTGATTGTAAATGAATCCAAAACAAAGGTTATGCTTGTGAAAACCAACCATAAGGAGAAGCCATGCATTGTGTACAACAAGGAGACACTTGAAGTTGTTGAGAGCTTTAAGTACCTTGGCCTTGAGGTTCCATCCAATCACAAGTGGCATGAATGTGCTATGCGTCGTTTGGAAGTGGGAAAGAGAGCATATTATGCATTTGAGAACATGTGTAATGGGGAAACATCAAGTGTTGGGTTCTCAAGAAGTATCTTTTTGATGCATTGGTGACACCGGTTCTTCTTTATGGAGTTGAAGTGTGGGGCGGGAGCATCTCAAAGTCTACTTGGAAAGAGTTTGAGAATGTCCAAAAGCGTTTTCTTACAAACTTTCTCCAAGTTAAGACACAAACACCATATATGCTCCTACTTCTTGAGTCGGGATCTCTTCCAATTGAGGTTATGGGCATGGAAAGGGTTGTGGAGTACATGATAAAGATGCGTCAAAACCCCTCACATCGACTTCCTACAATTGCATGGGAAGCAAGCAAAAAAGTTCAAAAGACGCATAAAAGCAAGATCTTGAGCACGGGATGGATGCAAGACATAAAGAAGTGGTTTGGGAGATGGGATGCATTACACTTGCTACATGATGCTTCAATGGACTCTCAAGTGAATGAAGCTTTTCTACAACGCCAATGTATTATGGCTTGGAAAAAATCCGTGGGTCACGCTTCATACATTACACACCCTATATTGCCCCCAACTACAAAACCATGTTCTTCGCTGAGAGAGGAAACCGTACTCACACTTACATACTTGAGCCTATTCCCTTGTCCGCGATACGCACTATCGCAGCAATTCGGCTTAGCTCCATTTCCTTCGATGCGAGATAGGGCGTTGGGGCAATGGAGAAGAGTCAAATCGATTGTGCACATTATGCTCATTGCAAGTTCGAGAGTCTGAGTACCACACACTACTAGAGTGCTCAGCTTTTGATCACATCCGAACTTGCTTCTCTCACATTTTCAGCCATAACTTAGACCTACACACTTTCCTTCCCAGCCAAAGTGTGGGCTCTCATTGCGACTCTCATCACTACAATTTTGGAGCATCGAGAGTCATCATCAGCCATACACATACTACTTCACATGTAACTTTGGTCCCATAGGTCATATTTGACCTCCGAGGACGATATAAAATCTATATTATTCAATCTATTTCTCTTCATCTCTCTCTCTATCTATCTATCTCTCTCTCTCTCTCTCTCTCTCTCTCTCTCTCTCTCTCTCACACACACACACACACACACACACACACACACAAAAGGTACGCTCAACATGTGCGTATCATCCCTTGTGTTGATCCAATTTTATCAAATGCCCTCTCTTCTCTCTCTCTCTCTCTCCTCTCTCTCTCTCTCTCTCTCTCTTCTCTCTCTCTCTCTCCTCTCTCCCTCTCTCTCTCTCTCTCGCTCTCTCTCTCCTCTCGTCAAAACTTGAGATCAAGATTTATCAAGTGGATCTTTCAAATATTTTAAATATTGTTCCAACTATGTTGGAATATCTTTTCTTCTTTCTCTCCTCCTACTCTGCTACTTCTTCTTCTTCTTCTTCTTCTCTCCTCTCTTCTCTCTCTCTCCTCTCCTCTCCTCTCCTCTCTTCTCTCCTCTCTTCCTCTCTCTCTCCTCCTCTCTCTCTCTCTCTCTCCTCCTCTCCTCTCTCATCTCCTCTCTCTCTCTCCTCTCTCTCTCTCTCTCTCTCTCCCTCTCCTCTTTCCTCTCTCTCTCTCTCGTGCATGCGCGTGTCCAAACTTAAGTTCAAGATTTATCAAGTGGATTTTTGAATTCTTTTGGAATTGTTCCAACTATCTCTATTTCTCTCTCTCTCTCTCTCTCTCTCTCTCTCTCTCTCTCTCTCTCTCTCTCTTCTTCCTCTCTCTCTCTCTCTCTCTCTCCTCTCTCTCTCTCTCTCTCTCTCTCTCTCTCTCTCTCACTCTCTCTCTCTCTTTCCAAAACCTGAGATCAAGATTTATCAAGTGGATCTTTCAAATCTTTTGGGATTGTTTTCCAACTATGTTGGAATATCTTTTCTTCTTGCTCTCCTCCTACTCTGCTTCTTCTTCTCTCTCTCTCTCTCTCTTCTCTCTCTCTTTCTCTTCTCCTCCTCTCCTCTCCTCTCTCTCTCTCTCTCTCTCTCTCTCTCTCTCTCTCTCTCTCTCTCTCTCTCTCTCTCTCTCTCTCTCTCTCAGAAAGCAATTTGAAATTGTAACAGGGTGGAGTAAAAAAAGGGCTCCCCCGTAGGCCGTCTGAACGCACCATTGTCGGACCCTTTACTTGCCTAATGTGGGGCTCATATGATTTTGATTTTCCTGATGTGCATTGAACATGCATAAGGTGGTGGTCACGCAAGGCTCCAGTTATTAGTAACTCAAGCAGATAACTCAACCACAATGTGGTCACACGTATCCTACTGAGCCAGCTTATTACTATCGAGCATAGCCTTTTGTAACTGAGCAATTTTGGCACAGCTGCATTAGGGGGGAGTTTTAATACATTTAATGCAGGCAACTTTCAAAGGAATCAATGTTCTCTCTCTAGTTCCTCTCTCTTCTCTACCTGCTATAGCAAAGGTAATATCCTCCATGCAGCTTTCGTTGATTGCCACATGCAAGTAATCGGTGATAACTATGCTCGCGCATGATTGTGACCATGGCTCAATTATCACTCATTCAATGTGTAGGAGGCTCAGTAGCCTTAGTTCCCCAAACAGATAATTGAGCCCTCACTTGACCACCACCTAATGATGCCGAGTCTAGTGAATCGTTTTCTTTTTTTAGAGGGTACTCCAACCACCCCTCTACATTCTTGATACACCTCAGAAACTGGTTGCTTCAAGTAAGATGCCTGATGGACGTGCGCTTCTCTGCGTGCGCCAAAGCAGCAGCTTATGACTCCAACTTTTGGGAAATTGTGTTAAGCGATGAAGGGTCCTTCAAATTAAATGCCCTTTAAAGGGCCTATGGGGATTCCTCACTAAGAAAGTCCATAAGGGAGAGTCCTTCTCTCTCTCTCTCTCTCTCTCTCTCTCTCTCTCTCTCTCTCTCTCTCTCTCTCTCTCTCTCTCTCTCTCTCTCTCTCTCTCTCTCTCTCTCTCTACGTGTGTGTGTGTGTGTGTGTACAATGAGGTGCTGCAAAAGATGATGTAGCTGCAACCAAAGCATGCCTAAAAACATTCTCCCTACACAAAGAACGTTAGGGCACACTTAAAACTTTGCGAGTTTTTAGGTCAAAATTTGAAGCATGTCAGTACTTACTATAAATCTTGTGAAATTTTGTCGGTTTTCTTGAAGGTAGACTTGAATCTAACCAATATCTTGCATACACTAGCCACAACTCTCTATCTCTTTGTCCAATAGGAGTCACAAAAGCTGATGTTCGCAACTCTCTCTCTCTCTCTCTCTCTCTCTCTCTCTCTCTCTCTCTCTCTCTCTCTCTCTCTCTCTCTCTCTCTCTCTCTCTCTCTCTCTCTCTCTCTCTCTCTCTCAGGATTCGGCATGCATGATCAGGCCATGACGAGGAGGAGCATCAAGTGATTAACTTCATGCAGGACACCATGGACAAAGCGAGATAGAGGGGGGACTACCAGAAAATAGATTAGTCGTACTCAATAGTTTCAGCTCATGTGCAGATTTTGCCGACTTCGTTTGATTAGTCATGAGCAATTTCTGCTCGTGTGCAGGTTTTGTCATTATCTGGAACTTCAGCTTGGACAACAACCCCCCCCCCCCAACCCCACATGCCCTTGAGTTGTACTCCTCACATAAGTCTTGAGGTCTTTTGGAAGTCTTCATATAAATTTAAAAGTTCTCTTCTAAATTTTGAAGTTCTCTTTCTCTCTCCTCTCTCTCATCTCTCATCTCTCTCCTCATCCTCTCCTCTCTCTCTCTCTCTCTTCTCCCATCTCTCTCTCTCTCTCTCTCTCTCTCTCTCTCTCTCTCTCTCTCTCTCTCCGAATGAGGTAACTGAACCTATCCCTATATCCTTGAGCCCATCCCGTTGAGTGCGATCCGCACCATTGCCTCCATTCATCTTAGCTCCCATTCTCTACGTTGCGAGACCGGATGTTGGGGCACTGGAGAGGAGTGTCATCAACTTTGCACCTTATGCCCTCGTCAAGAGCGAGAGAGTGAGTGCCACACACTACTTGAGTGCTCAACTTTTGACCTCATTAGGTCCTCTTTTCCCCACATATTCAGCCATGAGCTCTCCCGACATACCTTCCTCTCCCAACCACGATGTGGACTCTCTATTGCGACGCTCATTTCATCCATTTTTGAGCATTGAGAATCACTTATGACCTCCACTCACACCACATGACATGTTCATTTGGTCCCATAGGTCATATTTGACCTCCGAGGATGATAATAGAACTCTCTCTCTCTCTCTCTCTCTCTCTCTCTCTCTCTCTCTCTCTCTCCACCCAAACACATCTTGAGTTAAAGAAGATTTTTTGGCTAGACCTTTAAGGTCACTTATAATAGCTCTTAATTTCAACACTCGCTAGATATTACACAAGTTCTATTAGGGATTTTCCAATGAATCTCTCTCTCTCTCTCTCTCTCTCTCTCTCTCTCTCTCTCTCTCTCTCTCTCTCACACACACACACACACACACACACACACACACACAGACACAACACCACACAAAAGTTGTGATCAATTTGTGCGTATCATCCCTTGTGTCGATCCAATTTTATCATATGTCTTCTCTCTCTCTCTCTCTCTCTCTCTCTCCTCTCTCTCTCTCTCTCTCTCTCTCTCTCTCTCTCTCTCTCTCTCTCTCTCCAATTGGAATGCATGGTTCTTGATTTTATGCAGCAAGAAGGCATAGAAGAGGTCAAGATCAAAAATGCGGTGATCATGCTTTTGCTTTATGCCGATAATGTAGTGCTCTTGGCACATACTTTAGAAGATGCACAAAAGCTTATGATTGTCTTGGAACGCTTTTGCCTACATAGCGGGCTGATCGTGAATGGATCTAAACCTAGGTTATTCTTGTAAAGACCCTCAATGATGAAAATCCATGCATTCTATACAACAATGAGCAACTTGAAGTGGTAGATAGCTTCAAGTACCTTGGCCTTGAGGTTCCATCCAAGGGTTCCATCCAATCATAAATGGAAGGATTGCGCAATGTGTCGCTTGGAAGCCGGAAAGAGGGCTTATTATGCATTTGAGAACATGTGCAATGCTCGAGAGATCAAGTGTTGGGCTCTCAAAAAGTACCTTTTTGACACATTGGTGACATCAGTGCTTCTTTATGGAGTGGAGGTGTGGGATGGTAGCATAGGGAAGTCTACTTGGAAAGAGTTGAGAATGTCCAAAAGTAGTCCGATTGCTTCCCATTAAGGTCTGGGTAGCAAAGGGT